>NC_081557.1:135334560-135335918 GCF_022355385.1 Mustela nigripes
GCCATCTGGATGTCTTCTTTGCAGAAATGTCTGTTCATGTCCTCTGCCCATTTCTTGATTGGATTATTTGTTCTTTGGGTGTTGAGTTTGCTAAGTTCTTTATAGATTCTGGACACTAGTCCTTTATCTGATATGTCGTTTGCAAATATCTTCTCCCATTCTGTCAGTTGTCTTTTGATTTTGTTAACTGTTTCCTTTGCTGTGCAAAAGCTTTTGATCTTGATGAAATCCCAATAGTTCATTTTTGCCCTTGCTTCCCTTGCCTTTGGCTTTGTTCCTAGGAAGATGTTGCTGCGGCTGAGGTCGAAGAGGTTGCTGCCTGTGTTCTCCTCAAGGATTTTGATGGATTCCTTTCGCACATTGAGGTCCTTCATCCATTTTGAGTCTATTTTGTGTGTGGTGTAAGGTAATGGTCCAATTTCATTTTTCTGCATGTGGCTGTCCAATTTTCCCAGCACCATTTATTGAAGAGGCTGTCTTTTTTCCATTGGACATTCTTTCCTGCTTTGTCGAAGATTAGTTGACCATAGAGTTGAGAGTCTATTTCTGGGCTCTCTATTCTGTTCCATTGATCTATGGGTCTGTTTTTGTGCCAGTACCATGCTGTCTTGAAGATGACAGCTTTGTAATAGAGCTTGAAGTCCGGGATTGTGATGCCACCAACGTTGGCTTTCTTTTTCAATATCCCTTTAGCTATTCGAGGTCTTTTCTGGTTCCATATAAATTTTAGAATTATTTGTTCCATTTCTTTGAAAAAGATGGATGGTACTTTGATAGGAATTGCATTAAATGTGTAGATTGCTTTAGGTAGCATAGACATTTTCACAATATTTATTCTTCCAATCCAGGAGCATGGAACATTTTTCCATATCTTTGTGTCTTCCTCAATTTCTTTCATGAGTACTTTATAGTTTTCTGAGTATAGATTCTGTGTCTCTTTGGTTAGGTTTATTCCTAGGTATCTTATGGTTTTGGGTGCAATTGTAAATGGGATTGACTCCTTAATTTCCCTTTCTTCTGTCTTGCTGTTGGTGTAGAGAAATGCAACTGATTTCTGTGCATTGATTTTATATCCTGACACTTTACTGAATTCCTGTATAAGTTCTAGCAGTTTTGGAGTGGCGTCTTTGGGTTTTCCACATTTAGTATCATATCATCTGCGAAGAGTGATAATTTGACTTCTTCTTTGCCGATTTGGATGCCTTTAATTTCCTTTTGTTGTCTGATTGCTGAGGCTAGGACCTCTAGTACGATGTTGAATAGCAGTGGTGATAATGGACATCCCTGCCGTGTTCCTGACCTTAGCGGAAAAGCTTTCAGTTTTTCTCCATTGAGAATGATATTTGCGGTGGGTTTTT
>NC_081557.1:135335928-135371132 GCF_022355385.1 Mustela nigripes
CATAGATGGCTTTGATGATATTGAGGTATGTGCCCTCTATCCCTACACTTTGAAGAGTTTTGATCAGGAAGGGATGCTGTACTTTGTCAAATGCTTTTTCAGCATCTATTGAGAGTATCATATGGTTCTTGTTCTTTCTTTTATTGATGTGTTGTATCACATTGACTGATTTGCGGATGTTGAACCAACCTTGCAGCCCTGGAATAAATCCCACTTGGTCGTGGTGAATAATCCTTTTAATGTACTGTTGAATCCTATTGGCTAGTATTTTGTTGAGTATTTTCGCATCTGTGTTCATCAAGGATATCGGTCTATAGCTCTCTTTTTTGGTGGGATCCTTGTCTGGTTTTGGGATCAAGGTGATGCTGGCCTCATAAAATGAGTTTGGAAGTTTTCCTTCCATTTCTATTTTTTGGAACAGTTTCAGGAGAATAGGAATTAGTTCTTCTTTAAATGTTTGGTAGAATTCCCCCGGGAAGCCGTCTGGCCCTGGGCTTTGTTTGTTTGGAGATTTTTAATGACTGTTTCAATCTCCTGACTGGCTATGGGTCTGTTCAGGCTTTCTATTTCTTCCTGGTTCAGTTGTGGTAGTTTATATGTTTCTAGGAATGCATCCATTTCTTCCAGATTGTCAAATTTATTGCCATAGAGTTGCTCATAGTATGTTCTTATAATAGTTTGTATTTCTTTGGTGTTAGTTGTGATCTCTCCTCTTTCATTCATGATTTTATTTATTTGGGTCCTTTCTCTTTTCTTTTTGATAAGTCGGGCCAGGGGTTTATCAATTTTATTAATTCTTTCAAAGAACCAGCTCCTAGTTTCGTTGATTTGTTCTATTGTCTTTTTGGTTTCTATGTCATTGATTTCCGCTCTGATCTTTATGATTTCTCTTCTCCTGCTAGGCTTAGGGTTTCTTTCTTGTTCTTTCTCCAGCTCCTTTAGGTGTAGGGTTAGATTGTGTACCTAAGACCTTTCTTGTTTCTTGAGAAAGGCTTGTACCGCTATATATTTTCCTCTCAGGACTGCCTTTGTTGTGTCCCACAGATTTTGAACCGTTGTATTTTCATTATCATTTGTTTCCATGATTTTTTTTCAATTCTTCTTTAATTTCCCGGTTGACCCATTCATTCTTTAGAAGGATGCTGTTTAGTCTCCATGTATTTTGGTTCTTTTCAAACTTCCTTTTGTGGTTGAGTTCTAGCTTTAGAGCATTGTGGTCTGAAAATATGCAGGGAATGATCACAATCTTTTGATACCGGTTGAGTCCTGATTTAGGACTGAGGATGTGATCTATTCTGGAGAATGTTTCATGTGCACTAGAGAAGAATGTGTATTCTGTTGCTTTGGGATGAAATGTTCTGAATATATCTGTGATGTCCATCTGGTCCAGTGTGTCGTTTAAGGCCTTTATTTCCTTGCTGATCTTTTGCTTGGATGATCTGTCCATTTCAGTGAGGGGAGTGTTAAAGTCCCCTACTATTATTGTATTATTGTTGATGTGTTTCTTTGATTTTGTTATTAATTGGTTTATATAGTTGGCTGCTCCCACGTTGGGGGCATAGATATTTAAAATTGTTAAATCTTCTTGTTGGACAGACCCTTTGAGTATGATATAGTGTCCTTCCTCATCTCTTATTATAGTCTTTGGCTTAAAATCTAATTGATCTGATATAAGGATTGCCACTCCTGCTTTCTTCTGATGTCCATTAGCATGGTAAATTCTTTTCCACCCCCTCACTTTAAATCTGGAGGTGTCTTCGGGCTTAAAAAGAGTTTCTGGGAGGCAACATATAGATGGGTTTTGTTTTTTTATCCATTCTGATACCCTGTGTCTTTTGACGGGGGCATTTAGCCCATTAACATTCAGGGTAACTATTGAGAGATATGAATTTAGTGCCATTGTTTTGCCTGTAAGGTGACTGTTACTGTATATGATCTCTGTTCCTTTCTGATCTACCACTTGTAGGCTCTCTCTTTGCTTAGAGGACCCCTTTCAATATTTCCTGTAGAGCTGGTTTGGTGTTTGCAAATTCTTTCAGTTGTTGTTTGTCCTGAAAGCTTTTAATCTCTCCTTCTATTTTCAATGATAGCCTAGCTGGATATAGTATTCTGGGCTGCATGTTTTTCTCATTTAGTGCTCTGAAAATATCATGCCAGCTCTTTCTGGCCTGCCAGGTCTCTGTGGATAAGTCAGCTGCCAATCTAATATTTTTACCATTGTATGTTACAGACTTCTTTTCCCGGGCTGCTTTCAGGATTTTTTCTTTGTCACTGAGACTTGTAAATTTTGCTACTAGGTGACGGGGTGTGGGCCTATTCTTATTGATTTTGAGGGGCGTTCTCTGAACCTCCTAAATTTTGATGCTCGTTCCCTTTGCCATATTGGGGAAATTCTCCCCAATAATTCTCTCTAGTATACCTTCTGCTCCCCTCTCTCTCTCTTCTTCTTCTTGAATCCCAATTATTCTAATGTTGTTTCGTCTTATGGTGTCACTTATCTCTTGAATTCTCCCCTCGTGGTCCAGTAGCTGTTTGTCCCTCTTTTGCTCAGCTTCTTTATTCTCTATCATTTGGTCTTCTATATCACTAATTCTTTCTTCTGCCTCATTTATCCTAGCAGTGAGAGCCTCCATTTTTGATTGCACCTCATTAACAGCTTTTTTGATTTCAACTTGGTTCAATTTTAGTTCTTTTATTTCTCCAGAAAGGGCTTTTATATCTCTCGAGAGGGTTTCTCTAATATCTTCCATGCCTTTTTTGAGCCCGGCTAGAACCTTGAGAATTGTCATTCTGAACTCTAGATCTGACATATTACCAATGTCTGTATTGATTAGGTCCCTAGCCTTCGGTACTGCCTCTTGTTCTTTTTTTTGTTTTGAATTTTTCCGTCTTGTCATTTTGTCCAGTGAAGAGTATATGAAGGGGCAAGTAAAATACTAAAAGGGTGGCAACAACCCCAGGAAAATATGCTTTAATCAAATTAGAAGAGATCCCAAATCGTGAGGGGGGAGAAAGGGGATAAAAAGAGGTTCAAAAAGGAAGAAAGAAAAAAAAGAAAAAAAAAAAGAACGAAAAAAAAAGTAAAAGAATTTAAAAAAAAAGAAAACACCTAAGACAAATATAAAAAAGAAAAAATATATGTATTAGATAAACTAGTAAAAAATCGTAAAAAAAGAAAAAGGTAACAGTTAAAAAAAAATTTTACCCGAAGGCGAGAAAAAAAAACAAAAAATGAAAAAGGAAAACATTAAATTAACCGCAAGACTAAAAAAAATCACAGGGAAAAAGCCGTGAGTTTCGTGCTTTGCTTTCTCCTCCTCTAGAATTCTGCTGCTCTCCTTGGTATTGAAACTGCACTCTTTGGTATGTGAACTTGGTCTTGGCTGGATTTCTTGTTGATCTTCTGGGGAAGGGGCCTGTTGTAGTGATTCTCAAGTGTCTTTGCCCCAGGCGGGATCGCACCACCCTTACCCGGGGCCGGGGTGAGTAATCCGCTTGGGTTTGCTTTCAGGAGCTTTTGTTCCCTGAGCGCTTTCTGTAGAGTTCTGGAGGACGGGAATACAAATGGCGGCCTCCTGGTCTCCGGCCCGGAGGAGCCGAGAGCCCAGGGGCGCACTCCTCAGTGCGCGCTCAGAGAACCGCGCCCAGTTACTCCCGTCTGCCTGACCTCCGGCCGCGCTCCGATCTCATGGAGCCTGCGACCTGTTCAAGGTAACACGGAGCTGCGAGTTTACTGTCGGCTCTGTCTCTGTAGCCGGCTTTCCCGTTCCAATACCCACAAGCTCTGCGACACTCAGACACCCCTGATCCTTCTGTGACCCTGCGGGACCTGAGGCCACGCTGACCCCATGTGGGCTTTGCCCCGGGTAGCCTCTGGAGCGATGTCCCTCAGCGGAACAGACTTTTAAAAGTCCTGATTTTGTGCGCGGTTGCTCCGCCGCTTGCCGGGAGCCGGCCCCTCCCCCCGGGGTCTATCTTCCCGTCGCTTTGGATTCACTTCTCCGCCGGTCCTACCTTTCAGAAAGTGGTTGTTTTTCTGTTTCCAGAATTGCTGTTCTTCTTCTCTTCGATCTGCCGATGGATTTTCAGGTGTTTGCAATCTTTACATAAGCTATCTAGCTGATCACCGGCTAGCTGAAGTAGTCTCGGCCTGCTACTTCTCCGCCATCTTGACCTCAGCCTCCTATCATTCTAGTTTTTATTTATTTATTTATTTGACAGAAAGAGAGATCACAAATAGGCAGAGAGGCAGGCAGAGAGAGGGGGAAAACAGGCTTCCTGCCAAGCAGAGAGCCCGATGTGGGACTCAATCCCAGGACCCTGAGATCATGACCTGAGCTGAAGGCAGAGGTCTAACCCACTAAGCCACCCAGGTGTCCCCTCAATGTAGTCTTGACTTGTATTTACCTGATGATGAGCAATGTTGAACAGCTTCTCATGTGTCTGTTGGCCATTTGTATGTCTTCTTTGGGAAAATGTATATTCATGTCTTTTCCCCATTTTTTAATGGAATTATTTTTTGTGAGTATTGATTTTGTTAAGGTCTTTTTTTGATTTTGGATATTAATACTTATCAGATAGGACTTTTGCAAATATCTTCTCCCGTTCTGTAGGTTGTCTTTGAGTTTTTCCAATTGTTTCTTTCTCTGTGCAGAGACTTTTCATCTTGATCAAGTCCCAGTAGTTCATTTTTGCTTTTGTTTCCCTTGTCTCTGGTGATATGTCTACTAAGAGGTTGCTACAGTCAAGGACAAAAAGTTTGCTGCTTGTGTTCTCTTTTAGGATTTCAGTGCTTTTCTTTCTCACATTTAGGTCTTCCATCCATTTTGACTTTATTTTTGTGTATGGTGTAAGAAAGTGTTACAGTTTTATTCTTTTCCATGTAGTGAACCAGTATTCCCAACACCATTAGTTGAAGAGACTGTTTTTTCCATTGACTTTTTTTCCCCCCATTTTATTTTATTTCTTTTCAGTGTTCCAAAATTCATTGTTTATGTACCACACCCAGTGTTCCATGCAATACATGCCCTCCATAATACTCACAACCAGGCTCACCCAAACCCCACCTCCATCCCCTCTAAAACCCTCAGTTTGTTTCTTAGAGTCCATTGTCTCTCATGGTTTGTTTCACCCTCCACTGGCTCTTCTTTTCCACTTTGTCAAAGATTAATTGACCACATAACTGTGGGTTTATTTCAGGGATTTTTATTTCATTCATTGATCTATGCATCTGTTTTGTGCAGTACCATACTCTCTTGATGACTACAGCTTTGTAATCTGGAATTGTGATGCCTTTTTTTTTTTTTTTTTTTCTTTAACTATTTTGGGACTTTTGTGGTTCTGTATAAATGTTCAAATTTTTTTTTCTAGTTCTGACCCATTTATAATAATGTGATAAATTACATTAAATCACTTTGGTTTACCCATTCTTTTAAAGATTTTATTTATTTTTAAGAGAGAGAGAGAACAGAGTAAGAGAGACTCTGAGCAGGGGGAGGGTCAGAGGGAAAGAGAGAAGGAGGCTTCCCACCAAGTGGGGAACCAGACTCAGGGCTCCATCCTAGTATCCTGGGATCATGACCTGAGCAAAAGGCAGACGCTTAACCAACTGAGCAACCCAAGTGCCTGGTTTATTCATTTTTAATTGTAAACCATTCTTGCCTAAATGAATATAATATATTGTGCTTTTACCTTCCATTTTACTCAATGTTTTTTTGTCTTTCTTCCCCTCATTTTTTAAAAGTTTTGGAGTAAACAAAATTTTTTAAATAAATTTACCTTAATTTTTTTGTTAGTTATGTGTTCTTTTGCTGATTACCTTTGGGATTAAACATATTTTCTTCCCTGATTTGAATCTAATGAAAACTATTGCTTTTGCTAGTTTCCAGACATTGCTTGGTATTAAAACTATTAATTAGCTCCACTTATTCCATTCGATTTTGCTATTCTTGTTGTGATTTTTAATTCTCTCAATACTTTAACTCCATAAAACATACTATCTTTTTTTTTAAAGATTTTATTTATTTATTTGACAGACAGAGATCACAAGTATTCTAATACTGATTTTGTCTTCCAAAATCAGTATTAGAATAATTGCTGAAAATATTCCTGTTTTATGTTTCCTTTCTTTAATTCAAACACATTAACTTGGCACTTCACATGTCTAGAAATTTTTATTCAATGCCAGATATTGTATGTATAAACACATAAACACAGATAGAGAGGAGGAAGCAGGCTCCCCGCCAAGCAGGGAGTCAGATGCGGGGCTCGATCCCAGGACCCTGGGATCATGACCTGAGCTGAACGCAGAAGCTTTAACCCACTGAGCCACCCAGGTGCCCCAAAACATACTATCTTTTCATTGTCACTCAACAATTATTAACAAATATTCACAATTTTTCCTGATCTGGTGTGTTTTAGTCTAGTGACATTTACATATTTCCTTCAGTAACCTTTATCTTCTTCCTAAATTACTCCATTTAGCATTTCAGTTAATGGACAGTGTTTTTTTGCCTGAAATTTTTTTTTTTCACCTTCGTTTTTGAAGAATACTTTTACTTGACTACAGGTAACCTTTTTGGGTACTTACAGTATTTTATTCCATTGTGTTCTTTACAATGTCACCTTCTTTGAAGGTTTTTCATTTTCCACAGTTTGACTATATTTTCTGACTTGTTTTATTTGTTTATTATAGTAACTTATTTTTATTTATGTATATGTATGTATTTATTTATTCTATTGAAGTTTTCTAAGTTTCTTGAATATGTAGACCCTTAGTGTGATACTTTTCATTATTCCTGGAAAACTTTGGCCAATATATCCTTCAGTATTTCTACTGCCCCATTTTTCCTCTTCTCTTACCCTGGAGATATATAGATATATAGAAAGATATAGATAGATACAGATATAGATAGATATTCACACTGTACTTTCTTTCTTGTTGATTTAAAATGTTCTTGTAGGTATAGAGTTAGATTTACAGGTAGAATGGGGAAACTATCATTTTCTCTAGGGGAAACTTTACAACCTCATGGTCAAGATAAGGATGAGATATGCTAGCTAGTGATTTATAATGTGCTTTTAAAGTTTTAAACTTCCATGGAAGCATTTTATACTACCTTGTCTACATTGTTCAGGGAGGAATGGGTTGTTGATTTGCATGTGATGTAAAAAGGTAATTTGGTTTTAGCAATAGGACCAGTAGAAAGACCCCTAAGTAAGCTTGTGCCCAACTTCACTCTAAGTTTGATATTTTGCACATATCCGGATAATTCTTCATTCAGTGAAGTGTATCCTGTGCAGTTTGGGAACAGCCCTTGAGAGCCTTGACCTGGAAGTTTTTGTAACCATAATCATTGATTTTCAGTTCTTTCTCCTGCTGCACTATTAGCTTTACCTTTATATGAATATGCTACATGGAGGATCTTTAAATAATTTCAAGTAATGTTATAATGGCTATAAATTGGTTTGCATCTTTTCTATTGACCTGCTCAGAAGTTTAGTTCACCAATCCAAACTTCTGTCCTTTCCAATGTGCCCTTGAAGCTAGCTATTGAATTTTTTGTTTCAGATATTAAATATCTTAATTTTGAATGACTTTTCAAATTCCTTAACACATTCTATTTTTTGTTTTGCACTCCTTTCTTAAACATGTCAGCTACATTTATTTTACAATTCTTGTCTTCCAAAATCAGTATTAGAATAATTGCTGAAAATATTCCTGTTTTATGTTTCCTTTCTTTAATTCAAACACATTAACTTGGCACTTCACATGTCTAGAAATTTTTATTCAATGCCAGATATTGTATGTATAAACACATAAACACAGAGCTGAGAGGCCCTAGATGATATTTTTCCTCCCACAAATGGCTCCCTCTTTCTTCTGCTGGTCATGTAGAGTGATCGGGAGACCCAACACAGATCAGGGTGGATCAGAGATTAAATTCGTATAGATAGGGGTTACAGAGACAAGACAGTCTATGTTTCTACTCATAAAGCACAGCCCTGCAGTTCTCTTATTTTGTGTAATTATTTGTATTTTTTAAATTTCTGATTTCTTTAAATTTAAAGAAATATTTGTATTTTTTAAATTTCTGATTTCTTTAAATTTAATCTACTATTTCTAGACTTTATATTCTATTTTCTTGGCCTGTCAGTCTATTTGTTCACAAAAATTGCAATATTTTAAATATAAATACTGGTGTATATTTAAATAATAACTGAACTAGGTACTCCTCATCAATTTGCATTTTCAGGATTTTCTCAGTTATTCTTCATCATTTTTCTTTCATATAAGTTAGAAACAATTATTTAGCTCCAGAAAAAAAATAATTTTATTGTTATTCCAGTTTATATATCCACTTGAGAAAAAAAATAGTGTATATGTATGATGTTGATACTTCTTTTTCAGAAACAAAGAATGGTGTGCATTTATTCTATTATCATTTTGATCCTTTTAGAAGCATTTAAAATTTTTGTTATATAGATTTTCAACACTTCTTTTTTGGTTTATTCTTCACTATTGAACTTATGTTTCAAATGGATAACATTTTCATTTTAGTTCTATCTTAACTTTTAAGATATTAAAATATTCTAAATCTACATATTGCTAACTTCTTGAGTTTCATTTTGGTTTTGTGTGTGAGTACTTTGCTTTTGTTTGTCTGTTTGCTTTAGCACTGCTTCTCTTGGGTTTTGCTTATAAAGTATACTATCTTGTGGTAGACATGATTTTATGTCTTCTTTCAAATTCTTACACCTCTCTTTTCTTTGACTGATTCTCTGGTAAACCTCTGATAAACCCTCTTATAAAATGTTAACCAGAAAGTGAAAAGTAATTATTGTATTTTACTATGAAAGAGTCTCAACTTCCAGTTCATTTAAATGATTTTTATGAGTTAAGTATGTTGGTTTTGTCAAATAGCTTTTCAGCTTAAAAGAGATGATTATATTTTTTGCCTTAGAAATATCAATTTGATAAGTTGTATTAATTGGTTTATTAATACTGATTCCATTGATATTGATTTATATTTTCAGTTATTCAAAGATAACACATGGTTATGATTATTATTTTACTAAAAAAATCAATGCTGTTGGATTTTTTTGCTGATGTTTTACTTAGAACTTTCAGTCAGTAATCATAAGTGAGACTTTTCTATGTGGGAATCTATTTTTTTTAAAAGATTTTATGTATTTGCTTGAGAGAGAGAAAGAGAGCACATGCAAGTGCACAAGTGGGAGAGGGGCAGAGAGAGAATCCAAAGCAGACCGCACTCTGAGATCATTACCTGAGCCAAAGTAAGACACGTAACTGACTGAACCACCCAGACATCCCTGTATGGGAATCAGTCTTATACTTAAAAGTGATTTGGAAATTTCATTATCTATTATCTGGAAAAATAAAGTAGTGTTAAAATTATCCAAGGTTCTAATGTTTGTTAGATTTTCCCTATGAAAACTCCTGTATGTAAGATTTTCATTGGAAGGATAAAAAAGATGCAGCTAGCAGTTCTTAGATGATTTTATTTTCTTGTTCTAAAGAGATGGGTCTGTTTAAGCTGTTTTTCTGTGATACATTTTTTAATTATTCATTTAATCTATAATATCAAGTTTATTTGAAATTAATTGCACAAATTATTCCCTCAAGATTTTTTTTAAATAATTCTCTTTCAAGAATTATTTTCCTCCTTATAATTTTTTTTTAAATTTTGTATTTGTGCTATTTTATTCTTCTGTGATTTTTAAATTTGCATGCTTTGTGCTACTTATTCTTTTATTGGAATAACTAATAGATTTATCCATTCCATTAATTTTTTTAAAAGACTTGAACTTTTGATTTTTAATATTTGCCTTTAGTCCTACTTTTATATTTTATCACTTTAAATTATATTCTGTACTTACTATTAATTTTAATCTTTTGGAGGGGTAAAGAGTAATTCTGTTTTTCTAGTGTGAAGAGTTTAATTATCCTTTCATTGTCTTTCCTTCATTTTAACTGGTAGTATTTAAGACTGGATTTTCCAATGATCACTGCTATAATTCTGTTTCATACATTCTGATATTGATTGTGTTTATTATCATTTTCATTAGACATTCTGCAGTTTTGTTTTGAATTTTCTCTTTAACTGAGTTTATTTATTGTAATGATATTAATTTTATGGTGGAAGATCTATTTTATGGCTTCTAATTATTTTAAGGTTTTGATTAAAGTATTGTCTGTTTTATAGCTGTCTTATCAAGTTTGTTAAGCTTTTACATAATACATAATACATTTTCAAAAATGTGCAAGGATTAGTTAAGAATGTAGTGTCTTTTAATTTATCAGCTTGTAAAATACAAAATATAGTGAACAGTTCTGTATCAATATTTATGTTAATATGTAATATTCTTTTTTTTAAAGATTTTATTTATTTGACAAATAGAAATCACAAGTAGCAGAGAGGCAGGCAGAGAGTGAGAGAGAAGAGGAAGCAGGCTCCCTACTGAGCAGAGAACCTGATGTGGGGCTCAATCCCAGGACCCTGGATTATGACCCAAGTCAAAGGCAGAAGCTTTAACCCACTGAGCCACCCAGGTTTCCCAATATGTAATATTCTTATATCTCTTCTCTCATTTAAGAATTTGGTCCATTGGCTTGTCTTGGACTGAGAATAGTGTTTTAAAGAAAATATATATATATATATTTTATGGGATTCCAAATGTTTATACTTGGTTACAACTGAGTAAGTCATAAATTTACATTCATTTCCTTTTAAAATATGAACTTAAGTTCATTCTGTACCATAATCTTGTTTCTTTTAAGGGCAGAAAATACCAACTTTTCTTCAGTGTACTACACACACACACACACACACACACACACACATATTCCTATCCAAAATAGGAATGATGCTTTTACAAATAACATTAAAAAATTACTCTCAGAAATTTCATGTTATCTAAGTTAGTAAAAATAAGACACCTAATATTAAGTCACTTTGAAAATCTTGACTTTTTTAATGTAAAAGTCATAAATATTTTAATTAAAATCTAATTTTTTATCCTGTTTTTAAAATAACATTTATATTTAAAAAAAAACAACATTATTCTTATATTTTTTCCAATGAGGAAAGGTAGCTTTTCTCTCCCCAACATATATTAAACATGTGATTTCCTCAGAATATTAAAAATCCCATATCAATAAAAATTTATGGGTATGATATTTTTTATTTTAATTGTGTTAAAATATATGTAAAATAAAATTTAACATGCTAATCATTTGTAAGTCTTAAGTGCATTCACAGTGTTTTGCTACCATCATTAACATCCATTTACAGAACTCATTTTTACCTTGAAAAACTGAAATTCTATACCTATTTAAAAATGTTGTCATTTGCTTCCCTATAGCCTCTGGAAACAACAATTCTAATTCCTCTCCCACAGTGTTGGGTCACTCTGAGAACCACATATAAAGGGAATAATACAATATTTGGCTTTTAATGATTATTTTATCTCACATAGCATCATGTCCTCAAGGTTTATCAATGTTGGAGCATGTGTCAGAATTGCCTTCATTTTTTTGTTGTTTGTTTCAGGGGTTTCAGTGCTGAACATGAAAAGTGCCTTCCTTAATGCCCACCACCTGTTAGACCCATCCCACCGCCCACCTCCCATCTGGTAACAATAAATTTGTTCTTGATAGTTAACAATCTATTTGTTCTTGATAGTTAAGAGTCTGTTTCTTTTGTGTGTGTTGAGTTTGAGGAGTTCTGTAAAGATCTTGGATATCATCCTTTTGTCTGTGATGTCATTTGGGAACATCTTCTCCCATTCCATGGGTTGCCTCTTTGTTTTGTTGACTGTTTCCTTTGCTGTAGAAGCTTTTGATCTTGATGAAGTCCCAAAAGTTCATTTTCACTTTTTTTTCCCTTTGCCTTTGGAGACATACCTTGAAATAAGTTTCCGTGGCTGCTATCGAAGAGGTTACTGCCTATGTTGTTCTCTAGGATTCTGATGGATTCCTGCCTCATGTTGAGGTCTTTTCTCCATTTCAAGTTTATCTTGGGTATGGTGTAAGAGAATGGTTGAGTTTCATTCTTCTACATATAGCTGTCCAATTTTTTCCCCACTGTATATTTTTTCCTGCTTTTTCGAAGATTAATTGACCATAGAGTTGAGGGTCCATATCTGGGCTCTCTACTCTGTTCCACTGGTCTATGTGTCTGTTTTTGTGCTAGTACCATTCTGTCTTAGTGATCACAGCTTTGTAGTAAAGCTTGAAATCAAGCAACGTGATGTCCCCAGTTATGTTTTTCTTTCTCAACATATCCTTAGCAATTTGGGGTCTCTTCTGGTTCCATACAAATTTTAGGATTGTTTGCTCCAGCTCTTTGAAAAATGCCTGTTGAATTTTGACTGGAATGCCATTGAAAGTATAGACAAAACAGATAATCACATCAAAAAATGGGCAGAAGACATGAACAGAAACTTCTCCAAAGAAGATATACAAATGGCTAACAGACACATGAAAAAATGTTCATCATCATTAGCCATCAGGGAGATTCAAATCAAAACCACATTGAGATACCATCTTACACCAATTAGAATGGCCAAAATTAACAAGACAATAAACAACGTGTGTTGGAAAGGATGTGGAGAAAGGGGAACCCTCTTACACTGTTGGTGGGAATGCAAGTTGGTGCAGCCACTTTGGAAAACAGTGTGGAGATTCCTTAAGAAATTAAAAATAGAGCTTCCCTATGACCCTGCAATTACACTATTGGGTATTTACCCCAAAGATACAGATGTAGTGAAAAGAAGGGCCATCTGTACCCCAGTGTACATAGCAGTAATGGCCACAGTCACCAAGCTGTGGAAACAACCAAGATGCCCTTCAATGGACGAATGGATAAAGAAGATATGGTCCACATATACTATGAAGTATTATACCTCCATCAGAAAGGATCAATACCCAACTTTTGTATCAACATGGACAGGACTAGAGGAGATTATGCTAAGTGAAATAAGCCAAGCAGAGAAAGCCAGTTATCATATGCTTTCACTTACTTGTGGAGCATAAGGAATAACAAGGAGGACATGGGAAGATGTAAAGGAGAAGGGAGTTGGGGGAAATTGGAGGGAGAGATGAGCATGAGTGACAGTGGACTCAGAAACAAACTGAAGGTTTTGGAGGTTGGGGGGGGTGGGGGTGGGTGAGCCTGGTGGTGGGTATTATGGAGGGCATGTATTACTTGGAGCACTGGGTGTAATGCATGAACAATGAATTCTGCACTGAAAAGAAATTTTTAAAAAAGCCTGTTTCTTGGTTTCCGTCTTTTTTCTTTTAACCTCTATGTTTGTTTGTTTTGCGTCTTAAAGTGAAAATTGTACAGTATTTCTTTCTCTGACTAACTTATTTTGCTTAGCATCATATTCTCTGGCACCATCTACATCATTGAAAATGACAAGATTTCATTATTTTTTACAAAATTGCATTCATTTTTAAGACTGAATAATATTTCATTGTATGTGTATACAAATCTTGTTTATTTACAGAAGAACCCTTGGATGGCTTCTACCCAAATAATGATACTGTGAAATGGATGTATTCATTCTTTGGATCTTTACTTTCAATTCTTTTGGATAAATATGCAGAAGTGGAATTGCTGGATCTTACGGTCATTCTATTATTAATTTTTTGAGGACACTCTAATGTCTTTTCCCATAGAGGTTGTATCATTTTATATTCCACCAACCAGTGCACAAGTGTTCAATTTCTCACATTATTGCCAACATATACTACCACCTTCTTCCTCTTCTTCTTCTTCTTTTTTTTTTTTTTTTTGGTAGCCATTCTGATGAGTATAAGAGAGTATCTCACTGTGATTTCAATTCATATTTTCTTTTGATTAATGATGTTGAACATCTTTTCTTATGCTTTCTGTTTTCTATATTTCTATATCTTCCTTCTATATCTTCTTTGGAGAAATGTCTATTCAGGTACTTCACTCATTTTTTTAAAAATTGGTCATTTGTTTTTGTTGAGTTGTAGGGATGCTCTATATAGTTTAGATATTAACCCTTTTATCAGAGGCATGATTTGCAAACACTTTCTCCACATTACATAGATTGTCCTTCACTCTATTGATAGTGTCCTGAGATTCATAGACACTTTCATTTTGATGTAGTCCAAATTATCTATTTTTTTTAAATTTGTTGGTTATACTTTTGATGTCAAATCTAAGGAATAATTGGCAAACTGAGTGTCCTACAGCTTTTAGCTTATGCTTTATTCTAAGAATTTTATAGTTTTAGCGCTTGCATTTAGGTCTTTGATCCATTTTGAGTTAAGTTTTGTGTATAGAATTAGTAAGGGCCCACCTTCATTATTTTGCATGTAGATATTCACTTTTCTCAGTACCACTTATTGAAAAGACTGTCTTTCCCTATTGAATGATCATGACACTCTTGTCAAAAATCATTTGACCATACATGTATAGGGTATATTTTTGGAGTCTCTATACCATTGTCTTGGTCTATATGATTGTCTTTATGCCAGTACCATCCTGTTTGATTGTGTAGCTTTGTAGTAAATTTTAAAATCAGTAAGTGTGATACCCCCAACTTACTTTTTTTTCCAAGACTGTTTTGTCTAATGAGTCCCTTGAGATTTCATATGAATTGTAGTAAATTTTTTTTCTGTTTCTGCAAAAATCATCATTTGGACTTGGAAAAGGATTTCACTGAATCTGCAGATCACTTTAGGTAGTACAGATACTTTAACAATATTAAATCTCCCAGTCCATAAATACAAGATTTTTTTTTTTTAGTTATTGGAATCTTCTGTAATTTTCTTCAGTAGTGTTTTGTTTTGTTTGGTTAATTTCAGTGTAAGAGTCTTTTGTCTCCTTGGTTAGGTTTGTTCCTAAGTATTTTATTTGTTTATTTATTTATTTTATGATTGCAAATGTAATTCTTTTTTTAATTTCCCTTTCAGGTTTTTCACTGTTAGTATACAGAAATGTAGCTGATTTTTATGTATTGAATATGTACCCTATAACTTTGCAGAATTCATTTATCAATTCTATCAGTTTTTTTATAATAGTTTTAGAGTTTATATATTAGGTTATGTCATCTATAAAAGATCACTTTACTTTTTCTCTTTCTCTATTTAAGTGACTTGGATGTTATTTATTTTAAAGAGTCATTATTTAACATAATATGTCTTTTAATTGATCTTTAAGAGTTATACATGGTCTAAAACTATCACCAGAACAACTAGAAAGAGATAATATTATTATCCAGATTTAACATATACTTGGAGAAAATTAGTTATAATGTCAAGTTATTTTTGGCAATCAGATTGATCTCATGAACCTACTTCTTGAAATTTCTTAATGTTTATTTAAACACAAAATTTCTACATGTTATCAGTTTATAGAAAATGATCATAGCTGCCCTTCTGCTGCATACACAAACATTTAAAGTAAAGTAGCTCTCAAATAATCATGATTCAGGTTATATTCTAATTGGGAGAGCTGACCTAGACTACATTACTTCATATTTCAAAAAAAACCCAAAAGGACTGAGTGCAAAGCTTTGGGATTAGATATTATCTTTATATTCCACTTCAGGGCCAGATCTTCCCTAACTAAAATTGATAAACATTTAAAACCGTAAGAAGGTTGATGTATTTCATGGTGACCAACATAACACAATAAAATAAAAAAAATTAAAATTAAAAATATAAAAATATAAAAATAAACAAAACCTTAGGTAGAGCATTTGCCAAGTAGTAATGCAGAAACTAACCTATATTATCTGCATATGCTTTATCAGGGGATAAAATAGTGGCTTTCTGTTATCTTAAAATTATATGTAGTTTTCATTATATATTTTTGTGGATATTTTTACCAAATAATATACTTTAGTATATGAGATTGGTGCCTCTGAGTTATGAGAAGTAGATATTAAAGAGATGGTAAATTTGGAAATGCAAAACTTTTTCCCATGAAGCCTTTTTAATGTGTGTGAAAGATGATATGTAGAATAGATCTAATTAACTGCATAAATTAATTCAGTCTGGATGTATTTAAATGTTTGGTTAATTTGACTTTCAAGAAGTTTTCCTACAACTACAATAGTACAAGCATGCAAAGGTGTATGTATATTTTTATTTATATATATAATAGATTTTTCTGCAGCTTTATTTGATACTGAAAATTTGAAACTGCTTAATAAGCAAATATTAAATGGTAATCAACAAATAAATAGCATATATCTATAAAATAAAATATTTATGGATTCAGGAAATTTATATAATAATGTTAATTTTAAAACAGTTGAGAAAATATGTATTTTCTAAAAACTGTATGTTTTTGTTCATCTAAATGTTACCTACATTTATGTTAATACACAGGGTATTATACTAAGAAACAAAAATCTTAGATATATATTACTTTTTTTAAGATTTTTTTTTATTTATTTGACAAAGATATAGCAAGAGAGGGAATACAAGCAGGAGGAATGGGAGAAGCAGGCTTCCTACTGAGCAAGGAGCCCAAATCAGGGCTTGATCTTAGGACCTAAGTTTTAATGTGATTATGGCTCAGGAAGGATTTTAGTGTGGAAATATTCAGAGTAATTTTGTAATTAAAATTATATAAAATTTTAATAACTTAGATGTAGCTTTTTAATATATTTTCTTTCTGCTGTCGCTAATGGCATATATGAAGACAGTACCTAAATACTTTATATACAGGTATAAATATAAATGTACTTGAAATGAAATGAAATTTCAAAAGTGTTGTTAAAAATATTTACTATTCAATATTGGTGCAACCTATGAATAAGCTTTACCTGAGAAATACATTTGGAAGCAGCTAGTGTGGCATTTTTTAAAGTAAAACATTACAAAAGCAATTGTACCATGAATAAGTTTACATCAGGTTTCCGCTCTACCCTGGATTTAAAAGGATCATTAACTTCATTGCAAATTTTAAGCAGGTAGTATGCATCAAGGATAAACATTCTAAAATATATGAGTCCATTGAGGATTCTCATGTAAACGTTGTGATCAAGAAGCTAGAAAAGTAAATACAGTTATTTGCTTTGAGTCTGCAGCAAGCCAGGTGGTGCAGCTAAACCTTCTGCCCTGAAAAGCAGCAGGTTCTGCTCCCACCTCATATGTGACATGGGAAAGCGAGATGACAGCCTCATGGTTTCTGCTTGGGAATCACTCCTGACAGTCTTCACATTATTTTCACTCAGAGTCTTAAGAAAAGTTTTAACCTCTGTACTTTTTTTTGAGGAGCACTAGTTAACTATGATTTTGCTACATTTTATGCCCTGATGTTCTGGGGAGAAGGTAGAGAGTCTCAAAGGGCCCAGATTTGTAGTGTTGGCTGATTCTGTGTCATAAATCCTCCCACAATGGCTACTAACATGAAGTCATTGAATGAACATGGAGTTGGAAAGAGACGTGAAACATCAGCTCATATAAGCATTGCAAGCTGGCTGTAGCATATCACGGATTTAAGATACATTTGATCTCCCTTTGCTTCTTTATAGATCCTAAAACTACTGTTTTGTTAGATTGTTACAATGGCACTTTATTGTGTTCACTCTATACATAAACACAAGCATGAATGTGTCTGTATGGGTACTTTTGTATGAGAATGTATATGTGTATACTTATGTATGTCTGTATGTATAAATATATATATTTTTTCTCATACTTTCCCTATGCCACAACAGCATAATGGCTGGTTATATGCCATAAAGAGGCTGCTGAAAAACTCATAGTCCCTAAGTGAAGAGAGCATGGAGTGGGACCACAGTTGAGCAACTACGGACTATGTAATGAGCAAAAACTAAGCCTTTGTTGTTGCAAGCAACTACAATTTGGGAGTTATATTTTTCCACACCACAACTAATCTCCAGGACCAATACAAATTTATTATCAGATTTCTGTTTAAGCACTTGTTCAGGATAATTATGTATGTAATTATAGAAAAAAATAAATAGAGGAATATATATATAATATAGAAAATTACATATACACATATATAAATTACATATATACATATATACATCTTCTGCTTTCAAAAGCAAAAGTCTGAGGAAGGATTTCAGTGAGCTTAGTCTTTGCCCTAAATGAGGGCACTTGAAGCAGTTCAATGCTTATATGACCATGCCAGATGGTCATTGTGACCTGGTAAACTACCCTGGGGAAGAACAACAGCATGAAATTGACAGAGATTAGGGTTAAAATTTCCTACTGGAAGAAAAATAATCTTTCCAAAATTGGCTTATAGAGTGTCTTGCAGTGTGGTTCCTTATGGTTTGAACTACACCTTTCTCCTTGTTAAATAACTGAGAATTAGAAATCACAGCGACAGCTTACAGTATCTTTTTAAGTAGATAAGAAGTTATCTTCATAAAGGGCTTTACAGCACAATCTCAGCTCAAGTAAAATTTTATTAACAAGTCAAATAACCTTGATTTTCTCTCTAAAGCATCTCTGAATGAGGTATGATATAAAATCTTTACTTAAGTTATCATAATCCCTTTTACAACAAGAAGCCTAATGCATAACATACATTTAAATGCACTGCTGATCTCTCATCAAGACAAGCTTTAAAATAATTACTCTGCTGTCAGAACTCCCCAACTACTTTCTCTTAGAAAAGCCTAGGATCAGTCTTCCCTTGCCTGTCATTCCTAGTATTAACCTAGCCCTTCACAACTTCAGAATACCTACAGGTAAGAAGAATACTGTAGACCTTGCCAGATTTCCAAAGGAAACACAAAGACATTTTAAAACACCTAAAAACGCTATCAGAAGTATGACAGTATACATACAGGAACATTGAACTAGCTATCTTCCTTTATTTAGCTCCTCTCAAAAGTCTCCAAGTTTCCCACATTTCTTCACATTTTATTGTGTCTGACTCCTAGTTAGTACTTTTCTTCTTTGGGGTGAAAATTTTTATTTTATTTGACTTTTAAATTTTTCCTCAATTTTCTTATCCTTTCTTCCAAATTTATTGAAATATAATTGACATACAGCATTGTGTAAATGTAAGGTATACAGCATGGTAACTTAATATATGTATATATTACAAAATTATTTATTGTCTTGCCTACTTTCAAATAGATAATACTGTGTATTAACTATGCTTGCCATGCTGTACATTACATTCCGAGGACTTAATTCATCTTATGACTAGAAGTTTACACCCTTTGACCAGTTCTATGCATCCTCCCTCTGCTCAGCAACCACAAATCTATTCTCTGTGTTTGGTGCTTCAGGTTCCATATATGAGTGGGATCATACAGTATTTGTCTTTGTCTGACCTATTTCATTAAGCATCAAGGGTATTGAAAATGGCAGAAGCTTTTTCTTTATGGCTGAATAATATTCTGTTACTTATATATACCACATTTTCTTTATTCATTCATCCATAAATGGACACTTGGGATGTTCCCATGTTTTTGGCTATTATAAATAATGCTGCAAGCTACCTCTTCAAGTTAGAGGTTTAATTTTCTTTGAATATATATTCAGAAAGTAGAATTGCTGGACTTAATGATAGGTGTATTTTTAGTTATTTGAGAAAATTCTGTACTGTTTTCACAATGGCTGTACCTATTTACATTCCCACCAACAATGCACAAGTGTTCCCCTTTCTCCACATTCTTGTGAAGACTTGTTATCTCTTATCTCTTTTGGTGATAGCCATTACTATTGTTCTAGATTGATAGTTGCCAAACTTGGTTGCATCAAAATCACATGAAGAAGTTTTATTTTTTTTCTGTTTTATTTTTTTTGTTTCTTTGTTTGTTTTTAATATTTAGGCTCATCCTGATATGATGAATTTGAATCTCTGAAAGTTGGGGTTGGAAATCTAGAATTTTAAAAGCTTAAAAGTCATTATTTTTTTAAAGATTTTGTTTATTTATTTGAAAGAGAGTGAGCAAGAGATAGATATATATATATATAGAGAGAGAGAGCACACAAGTCAGGGGGAGGGACAGAGAGATAGGGAGAAACAGTCTCCCTACTGAGCAGGGAACCAGATGCAAAGCACCATAAAACTTATAAGTAGTTCTGATACAGATTCAATACTTTAGATTATTCCCCTGCCCCCAGAAAGACAGCTACTACTGGATAAATATCATATTCTGACTTTTTTGACTAAAATCTTGTGAGATCTGCAATTCAGTACTATGGTGGGATCATTTCTAATTAAGTCTGCCAGATACCTCTAGTAGCTAGATTATTTTCCCTAACAAATCCTGACTCATGGTTATCAATGAACTACCTGTACCTCTAAATATATGAATATGATGTCTACTACCTTATGGAGTATATTAATGTGTCAAGGGGCAACTGGATGGCTCAGTGGGTTAAGTAAGTAGCCAACTCTTGATTTCTGCTCAGGTCATGATCAAATCCCACATCAGACTCTATGTTTGGCAGGGAGTCTGCTTGAGAATTTTTTTCTCTCTGTATACCCCTCCGGCTGCCTAAACTCTTTCTCTCTAAAATCAATCATCAATCAATCAATCAATCAATCTTAATATGTCAAAAATATAAACCATTCCTCAGTCTACAAATCAGTTCTGACTGCTGGATGTCACAATCTTGTTGAGATTTTAAAGAACCAAACCAAATTTATTAACATTTAGACCTAAATTTTAAAACAGTTTTTCTATATGCAATTTTCCAATAAAATTTATCTTGCCCAATATTCTGCATAGATGCCTTTATCCATCAGTCTCCAATGAGCTCAAAAAGACTGTTGTGCCTCATATGTGGCCATATTCAATAACTCATCATCTGTTAATAATAACATAGTAATCATTTGTTTTGCTGTACAATTTTTTTAAAAAAGTTTTTTAGTGCAATGGTATTATTCCTCAGGTGACCCTTCATTCAGTTTCATGCTCTTTTTGACCACTTTTGAGTGCTGAATCCTTTTTAAATCTTACTTCTCTGTCTCTGGCATGGATTTGGGGATCTCAACTTTCTGAAAATCAAGGAACTAGAGCTACATTTACATTGCCAACCTGTATATACTGAAGCCAACTGACTCCACCGAAGTCAGTGCTCCTCTTTTGGTGAATCATATAACAAAAAGTCCTAACGACTTTAACCTACCTTGAAGTCATTATTACACATACTGAAGATTACATATTTATATTAAGTATGTGAGAGGAGTAGGGGAATAAAAGTAAAATATTCTAATTTCATGCAATCCTTATCAAGTACAAAACCACATCTTTCTTTTAAATCATGGAGTAAATTTTATCTTAGAGAATACATATAGAATATTTTTCATTCAGCTACAAGTAATGTAGTCAGCATCTCAGAACATTCCTCCCTATGCTTTCTGTCCCAGGATAAAGAGGTATATAAGTGAAGTGCACATGTTATTATCTCATACAGTGGAGATGGAGGTATATTTAAGTTATCAAATATTTTAAGACAGTTGTATAACTTATACAAAATTATCCTGGGGTATATGCTTCCTAAATACATAAACACTATTTATTTACTATACTCAAATTTTATCCAAAGACATACTGTTAAGAACTTTCTATAAGTAAGGACAATCTTCCTATAAAACTACTATTAGTCTACTTATATGGAGTTTCAGTTATTTTGTTAACAAAAAAATTAAGCTGCATTGCCAAGTTTCTTTTTCTTTTACTTTGAATATCACTTCCTTGCTGTACCCACTCAGCAAAAACACCCAAAACATTAAAGTGCCACAGGTTGTATGTTTTAACCCCTTCCTCTCTGTATGAATTTCCTGTTGTTGCTGTAACAAAATTATTACAAACTTAGTGACTTAAACTAACATAAAGTTATTGTGTTAATGTTATGTAATTGGAAGTCTGACATGAATTTCAAAGGTAGAATATCAGGGTTCTTTAAGGCCTGGTAAATTTGAAGACATACAATAAACCACATTTAGATACCAAGCAAAAAAAAAATCTGAAGAAAAAAAATTAAAAAGTGGTGTGTGAGACAAAATCAAGCAGTCTACCTGATATGTAACTGGAATCTCAAAAGAAGAGAAGGAAAGGGAGAGGTAGAGTGTGTTGACAAGTATTTGAACAGCTAATGGCTGAAAAGTTTCCAAATTTGATATTATAAATTCATAGATATATGAAAATGAGTGAACTCCAAGCAAAGAAATGTAAGAATAAACAGTCACTACATAATCAAGTTGCTGAAAATCACTGAAAACAATAGAAATCTTAAATATAGCTAGAAAAAAATCAGTGTATAGTAAAGAAAAAAAAACAGTAAAATTATCATCAGAAAATATGAATGCCAGAAAAGAATAGAATAATTGTAAGGGGAAAAATAAACAAAGACACACAAAAAATTGTCAAACTAGAATTAAATACCAAGAAAAAAATTAAGCCTAATTCAAAACTATTTTCAGAACTAAAAAATTGATTTTATTATCAATGGAACTTCAGTGCCAGAAAACCATATTAATATTTCACAAAATAGACCTCAATTCAAATAACCTATTATTATGGAGAGTGGTTACATGATGATTAAATATTTTTTTTAAAAAACAGGAAAATAGGCAATGATAAACTTTTTATAATAAATCTTAACTTTTGCCCTGAGTAAGTAGAAAGATGGCATTTTGATCTTTGTATTGGGAAAAGCTACACAATATACTGGTTTAGAGAGTAGATGACAAGTAAATTTATGGCTATGTTATCTTTGAGATATATTGAGACATCTCAATGGAGGTATTACATAGGCCGTTGGATATATGAGTCTGAAATTTAAGAAAACATTCTAAGCTGGACATACGTACTTATAAGAAGCTGTCTTGTAGATGGTATCCACAGCCTTAAGACAAGATGAGATCAACGAAAGAGTGAAAGTATCCAGGTGCCTAGGTGGCACCGTTGGTTTACCATCCGACTCTTGGTTTCATCTCAGGTCATGATTTCAGGGTCTTCAGATCAAGCCCTGTGTTTGGTTTGGTGCTCAGTGTGGATTCTGCTTAGGACTCTTTTTCCCTTTCTCTCTGCCCCTTCCCACCACTTTCTCTCTTTCTTTACAATAAATACATAGCTATTTTAAAAGGGGAGGAGAGAGAGAGAAAGAGTGAAAGGACCAAAGACTGAGACTTTGGGCACTTGCTTGAAAAGAAATTAATTAAAAGAGGAGGGTATAATAAATGAGTTTTGGATTGAGAGGCCAAATAAATAGAAAACCTAGAGTGTTTTCTGGGATTGAGCCCTGCATCAGGTTCTCTGCTTGACATGGAGCCTGCTTACCCCTCTCTCTGCCTGCCTCTCTGCCTACTTGTGATCTCTGTCTGTCAAATAGATAAATAAAATCTTAAAAAAAAAAAAAAAAAGAATGGAAGGAGAGAAGTTAGGGACAAAGTGTAAACATCTCTTTCAAGAAATTTGAAGATGAAAATAATTTTTTTAAAGATAGTATTTAAAGTATGATTATAAGTAATGGGAAAATACAGTTGTGAGGAAAATTAATAATGAAGGAATTAAATGGGGCAGGTGCTGAGACAGAAGAATCATGTAGGAGAAAAAAGATATAAATAAAACAATTGCCTTTAGATAATCCATCCATATCATCTTTTTTGTTTGTTTCAAGTTTTCATTTAAATTCTAGTTAGTTACTGGGGCACCTGGGTGGCTCAGTGGATTAAAGCCTCTGCCTTTGGCTCAGGTCATGGTCCCAGGGTCCTGGGATTGAGCCCCACATCAGGCTCTCTGCTCAGCAGGGAGTCTGCTTCCTCCTCTCTCTCTGCCTGCCTCTCTGCCTACTTGTGATCTCTCTCTGTCAAATAAATAAATAAAATCTTTAATAAATAAATAAATAAATAAATTCTAGTTAGTTACCATATAGAGTAATATTGGTTTCAAGAGTAGAATTTAGTGATTTAACATTAACATATAACACCCAGTACTCATCACAAGTGCCTTCCTTAATACCCAGCACCAATTTATCCGAGTTCCTAAGCCACTTCCCTTCCAGCAACCCTCAGTGTGTTCTCTATAGTTAAAAGTCTTTTATGGTTTGCCTCTCTCTCTCTTTTTTTTCTTTCCCCTGTGTTCATCTGTTTTTTATCTTAAATTCCACATGAGTAAAATCATATGGTACTTGTTTTTCTCTGACTGAATTATTTTGCTTAACATAAACCAGTCTAGCTCTAACCACATCATTGCAAATGGCAAGATTTCATTCTTTTTGACAGATGAATAATATTCCTCTATGTGTGTGTGTGTGTGTGTGTTTATCACTTCTTTATCAGTTCATTTGTTGACCGACATTTAGGCTGTTTCCATAATTTGGTCATTGTTGATGATGCTGCTATAAACATCAGGGTGCATGTGCCCCTTAGAATCAATATTTTTGTATCTTTTGAGTATATACCTTGTAGTGCAATTACTGGGTCATAGGGTACCTCTATTTTAACCTTCTGAGAAATTGCCATACTGTTTTCCAGAATGGCTGCACCAGTTTGTATTCCCTCTAACCCATACATTTAATCTTAATAAAAGGAAAGATGGCTGAATTTAGAGGACAGATTGTTACCATGTGGATGAATGTGGTGGTAAGAATCTGTGATGGTTCTCTTCCTACTACTTATATCTTATAGTAAAGAGGAAGACAAATTCATTAGCTGATAGTGAAGATGGGGAGAAAAGTCAGAAATTTAAGGACAGAAGAGATGATGTGAAGTAATCGTAGGGAGAAGGAAATATAGTATGATTGCCAGACAACATGCATGCTCAGATTATATTCATACTCATAATTTAAAGTGGGAGTAATCAGTGCCATCTTGTGTTTGTGTCAAATCACAGTCAGCTGGGCAGATGAAGAACTGCAGTGGATGAACAGCTGAGTTTAATCAGGGTTGCAGGTACTCCGTGATCACATGCATAATATATAGAACAAAAACTACTCAGTGTCATTCCTCTTTTGGACTCAATTTTCTAGCTCACTTATGTGAGCCTAGAGTAAATGAAAATATATTTGGGACTAGAAAGTGCTTTCAGTATGGTAAGAGAAATATCTTGGAAGCAAAAGAAAAGTATTTCATTGTGAGCTAAGCCTCATACTTTCTGTCACTTATTCAAAATCCACTGAGCTGAAAGTAACAGAAATTGGATTACTATTGAAAATTGAGAAAATAATATAGTATTCCAAAAGCAGTATACAGCTCTTAGTTATATATATATTTTCTGACAAAGTGTTTAAAACAAATAGAAATTTCCCCTCAAGAGTTTATTGCTGCAGTGTAGTTTTGTTAGGCAGATGGTCAACAATAAAATACAGCTACAGAATATGTTCTACAAAGTCAAAATACAGTGCACTGTTTTGTTAGTTTACTTCCTATGGTCAAATAATTCATTATTTTGTTCATTCAGGTGATGAGAAGTTGCATCAAAAAGTTATAAAAATACATGACACAAACCTGTAATGTTTTCTTCTTTTCTCTCCCTATCTCGTCTTACTAATTATTCAATTATTATTAAATTCCTTTTTCTTCCTATTATGCTCATATTAAAAAAAAAACTCTGCTTTCAAACTTGTATTATGATTCTCTTCTAAGATTTTTAAATCTGAGTCCTTCTCTGATGCTTCCAATTTAGCAGCATTGTATCCCTTCCAAAGACATACAAACAGTGGGTAGTTGCAACTCCTTTCTGCACAGTAGCTATTGTTACCATGGCAACAGTGGACAACAGTGAACAGCAGCACACCAGTAAGTTCCTTGCACTTTAATAAATGGTTCTCTTTTATCTATTGCTATATTCTTAGCCTGTACAGAATTTCAAATCAACGGGATGCTAAAATTTGCAATACCCATATAATAGCATAAGAAAACGTCATTCTATTTTCCCTCAACTTTTTATATACCCTCCACAATAAGTGCTTTTCAGTATGCAGATGAGTCATCACTCCACAATATCATGATTTGCTAAAATAGAAGAGTGGTAAACATAAAGTAATATAAACTGAGCAAACCCTCATTATTTTATGTTTAGCTTTTTTGAATATATATGTGTCAGCATAGATCTCTTTCCCTGAAATTCATACGGATGGCGTCAAAGATTCAACTCCATCAGTTATTTCTTTTTTTCCTTTTAGACTCATTTTTTTTTTTGTCCCCACCTGCATAACATAGGACTTCCAGCCCCCTCAGAGTCTCGCTGTTATTTCTGGAGGTATCCATGAAGGAGAGTCACATGTACAGAACCACTTTTTTTTTCCCTTTTCACTACAACAGAATCAGCAACAGTGACCCACACTCCAGTGTACTCAAAGTCTAATTCAACCTCATCCTCAGACATGCTCTGTATGACCTTATTTACTTCTCTCACCAGTGCCCAAGGCCCTCTGTGGTTCCTCCCTGTACCTTTGCTTTTATTTCTGCACGTTCTCTCAGTACAGAGCTACACGTGGTTTTCAAATGTATCACCCCGATTCCTCTCCCGAGGATAGTGTTCTTATGTTTGTAGGCTTGGGACATTTTTTGTCTGCTTTAAGAGATCATCCACCATCTCACCCAGGGGTCCTTACCTGACCGACTGACCCCCTGACCTGTGAGTGGACACTTCCCTTTTAGAATCATTTTTAATGAGATTTCTACCTCTGTTGAAAATGGAACATTTCCTCATGCAGGTGCTCAGTACCATTGTGCTTGATTACCTGATTGCCCTGGCTACAAGTCTACTCCAGTACAATTTTGAATAGAAGTGATGAGAGTGGATATCCACTTTTTGTTGCTGATCTTAGGGAAAAGCTTTGAATCGTTTGCCATTAGGTATGATGCTGTCTGTGGGTTCTCATAAATACCCTTCATGTTGAGGAATTTCCTTTCTATTCTTAGTTCGTTTTGTGTTTTTTGTTTGTTTGATTTTGTTCAGTATTTTTATCACAAAAAGCTGTTGTTTGTCAAATCCTCTACATCTATTGAGATTATCATGTGATTTTTTTTTCTTTTTACTGTACTGACAGGATGTATTATATTGGTGGTGATTTCAACATGTTAAAATGTTGAAATATCACATCCCTGGTGTATGTATGTATGTATGTATGTATGTATGACCTGGTGGTCATACTGTATAATTCCATTTACATATCTATGTATATTTATCAATATATTATTGAGAACTTTTGTACCCATATTAATAAGAGGCTATTGATCTGCAGTTTATTTCCTTGGGGTATCTTTGGTTTTCTGCTAATGAGGTCAGTTCCTCTCAGAAGATATTAGGAGCTGTATGTTTTATGACCTGCATCTTCCCTCAGACAAATCATTGATTTAGGGCTCTGAATCTAGAGCTTCTCTTTGAGTGATATATTCACTTAAAAAAATGAGCACTTAGTGGGGGAAAGGCACTAGCCAATGTTTTTCTTGGTATGGATCCACTACTTATAAACTTAAAGAATTGCTATTGGGTCCTCAGTATTCTCAGTATGTCATGCCAAGTGTAGAGCCTCCAGTGTGTGAGTGGGAGTGGGGCCGAAAAGGAGAACCTTCACCTATCTCCAGGATATCTGGGAATTAGCTTCAGTAATAGGTACTTGGGGGCAGGATGAGAATCTTGGAGTCCCAGTCTTCCTGTGAATAAAATCCTCTGGCTGCGAGTTGGTGGGGAGAGAATCTCTTGTTCATTAGCTATCTAGAGTGGAGTCTCCACCTCACTGGGCCATGTGTATTGAGGGAGGGAGCAGACCCCATTCAAATATCACAGATTCTTAGTTTTTTAATTGAATTTTTGTAGATATTTTGTATTTGCATTTGGCGTTCAGATTTTTTCCAAAGGCTTTAAATGTTTTGGGTTTTTTAATATTGTTGTTGCCGTTTATTTTTATCTTTGTTTTAATAATTTTTACCAGTTTCATGGAGGAATGGCTCACCAGAACTCACATTGTCATCCCGAAGTCCATTCAAAATTAACAACAGAAGTTAAACAAAAAGTACTTCATTGGTATTAGAGCAAGCATGCTAGTTGTTACAATAAAGAAACAGAAATCTCAGAAGTTTAACAGAATGAAAAGAATATATTTTATCTCACTTGATAGTCTATGTTATATATTGGTTTCCCATGACAAAGTATCAGACTGGGTAGATGAAATGTCAAAAATGTATATTCTTACATTTCTGGAGGCTATCAGTCCACAATCAAGATGTTGGCATGCTTGGTTTCTTCTTAGGCCTCTCTCTTTAGCTGCTTCTCCCTGTGTCTTCTCATGTTCTACTCTTTGTGTGTGCCCATGCCTTAATCTTCTCTTCTCTTTTTTTTTTTTTAAGATTTTATTTATTTATTTGACAGACAGAGATCTCAAGTAGGTAGAGAGGCAGGCAGAGAGAGAGAGAGAGAGGAGGAAGCAGGGTCCCTGCTGAGCAGAGAGCCTGATGTGGGACTCGACCCCAGGACTCTGAGAACATGACCTAAGCTGAAAGCAGAGGCTTAACCTACTGAGCCACCCAGGTGTCCTAACCTTCTCTTCTTATAAAAACACCAATAATATTGGACTAGGGCCTACTGTAATGACCTAATTTTAACTTATTTAATTCCCTAAAGACCCAATCTCTAAATAGTTTATTGGAGGTTAGAGATTCAACATGTGAATTTGGGGAGGACACAGTTCAGCCTATAACATGTGGGTCGGGAGTTCCTTCTCCTTCTTGTAGCTAAACCACCTGACTATACGGCCTTCAAGGATAATATGGTAGACATTTAACATGGCCTTTGCCACATGCTATTAGGTGGCATTCATTTCAGGAAATCAGCTTAAAGAAATAATCAGAGACAAATCTCTAGCAAATAAACACAAGAATATTTAGTAAAAAACTGTAGCATTTAAACTTTATAAACAGCTTATATTAGGGGGAAGAAGTAGTTATTATATCAAATTTGATCACTATTCGATGGTTTAAAGTCCTGTTTTGAAAGAATATATTATCAGAAGTAGAAATGTTCATGTTATAATATACATGAAATAAAAACAGGACAATTTTTTATGATTTATTAGATGGCAATATGATTTTTTAAGGAATTATCTGTATCATACAGATAATCCATAGAAAATAGATATTACCATTTTGACTATGGTTGACTGTGAATAGTGAATATTTCACGAGGCTTTACATTATTCTTTATAAACTTCTGTTCTCAACAGTTTTCCCTTGCTGATATCTTACTTAATAGCTGGAGATGATAAAAATCTATTCTAAAACTAGGAACACTTTTAAAAACAACATTATTAAGGTATAACTTGCTGATGATAAAATTCACCCATTTTAAGTGTACAAATAATAACTGACCAGTAAATTTGCCAAAGTGTGCCATCATCACCCAATCCGGATTTAGAACATTCTCATCACCTAATAAGATCCTTCAAACCCATTCACAATCAATCCTCATACCCGTTTCTAGCCCAAGGCAACCACTGATTCATTTTCTGTCTCTTCCAGACATTTCATATACATAGAATCATACAGTATGTACTTTACATGTCTGAGTTCTTTAATTAGCATAATCTGTTCATCTTTGATGACAGACTTTTCAGTTTGATTGGGAGAGGGGGAAAACTGAGGGTTTGGAAAGGCAAAGCAAAACTTCTGCTCTGAAGAGTTTAACAGTTCCATATTATCAATGTTTTTTCTATTGTTATAGAGTATGTTTCTGAAGATTATCTTTAATTTTAGAGAAAGTATTTGGTGTTTTTTGTTCTATTCCCATAGAAAGAACTGATATGATTAAAGACGATAAGCTATAAAATGAATATCTCTCTCTAGATTGTCTCAAATTATGTCTTCTAATTCCCTACACTATCTATATTCAGATAATTTAAGGATTACATGTATGGTGAGAAATTTAAGATTTTACCTATTACCCACAGCTTGTCTGCAGGAAGCAGGCTTAATTTTCTTATTATCTTTGTACTTACACATTTCTCTTTTTGGACATTACTCCACAGTCCTTATTCTTCAATTTAAAATGGGCACTTAAAGGTGAAGTAGTTTTGCTTAATTTGGGGGATGGGGTTAGATTTTTCTCATTTCCAGTGTGTTACACCTCTGTGCAGCACAGCCAAAAGCTAAATTTTGGAGTTAAGATATCCAAATTTTAAAAATTCATTTGTCACAACTTCCTCTAGGGAATCTTTTTTGGGATCATGTCTTCAACCATATTAATGGGTACATTTTATTTCAATAAACTCCTTTCCTCTCTACTTCTCTTAAGGCTTTATTTTATCATGCTAAGAAAAGCATGATACATACTTAGTGCTGAACATATACTAGTATTTGTTGTGGGTTTTTGGAGTTGTTACCTCTTGCTGCCATGACCTATTAAACATTATATGTTACCAAGCAAAGACAATTTTTAATCCTTGTGAGCAATTCTGATATCAATATCCTAAATTATTTCTTTCTCTCTCTCTCTCTCTCTTTTTCTTAATCTCCCTCACACTCATGCACAAGCCTGATAGTAACTTAGACTAATTGTTTATTATATATATTAAGTCTCTATTCAGAATTTTTATAATAAAAATGCATTATTTTTAGAATCAGAAAACTGCTCACCTAATTGTGCCAAATGAAAATACTATAGAATAAAGCTTTATGAAGTCATCAATTTAAACATTTGTAGGGAAAAAAAAATCTCATGAATTCCTCCTGCTTCTTCAGGTTATTTAGTCCCAAGTCAGTTCCCACTCTGAATGGGGTAAGCACAAAAGATCTCTACCACTTTTTCACTGGTTTCAGTCTTGAGGTCAGAGCATATCATCTTGTAGACTAATTATCTCTGGTCACATGAAATTAGGTTGAGGCCCTGAGGACTCCTACCTCTACCATTCTTGTTCTAAAATTTTTCTGAACCCTTTCTTTTTTCCCAAGAGCCATTGGTGTTCATTTTTGACCTCATTTCTTAGATTAAAAAAAAAGTATAGCAAGTTTTACTGCATACAAATAAAAGGAATTGTTTCAGAATTAATGTATACAACAAAAGGTTTAAAATTATTTTATCTTATTTTTTGAATGAAGTTATCTAGTGTGCAAAAAAAGCAAAAAATAGATCAAAAAGACCATTTATTAAGGTGGGAAATAGTAATATTTTTTATTTGATGCTGAAGTATAAGCACAAATTAACCAAGAACCACATAGATTTGAGTCAAAATATATGTCATAAGATCTTTATTTTTACCAAAGAAGATGTCAGGCTTATTTTTTTCTAATTTCAAATGAAATTACTTGTTGTAAGAGTAAAACCAGCACAGATGCTTATGATATATCTTTCTTTTATATTCAGAAATTTTACTTATATAACAAATATTAATCTAATATTGATTTATAACATTATTGGACATATGTGCAATACTGATCACAATATCTTGGGTATTTTTTATCATTCTATATTTAAATAAAACACTGTTAAAGTCAAATGATCCCAATATCTAGTTTTCTACTTTTGGGACCATATTCTATGCCATATGGGGAGTTTGATAATTCTCATTTTCAAGGAGAAAATTTAACCTTACAATATATAAATTAGGCATTTTATTTTCTTAAAGATATTTCTCCCCAAAAGATAACCAGTACAACTTAATGAAGCCAATCTTATAGGTCATGCTATATTATTTAAGACTTTTATATTTTTTAGGGAGCGTATAGAAAAGCTCTTCTGAAAATAAATAACTATAAAATACCCTTTCAAAAATATGAGTGATGGGTAAAATAATGAATAAGTTATCTGAGATATTTCTTGTTCTTACAAATAGATCAATACTTCAAAGAAATTACAACTTTAAATAGTTATTCTAAAAAGCTTTGACTTGTATATAGGATAAGTGCATGCTAAGCTTCGAGCTGAAAGGCTTACTTGAACTTCAAAATGAAAATATTCTGCTCTTCCAAAGTAGCAGATTCATAGCCTCTCATTACCCACAAGGACCTAAGAGATTTCCTTAGAAAAATTTATTTATTGAATTCCCTTAAAGAGTTGTTTAAGTTTTAGGTGAATTTTTGATAGGTTTCTTTCATTATTTTGAGCACAAATATGTCTTTGTGTAATTTCTAACTACTTGGTGCTGCTCTCTGGGGTTTCACAGAAGAATTATAACTCATGTGACAGTGTTTTAATAATTTGAAAGCAGCTATTGTTGTATGTGTCCTGCATCATGTTTTCTTCAATATTTTTGTTATTCCTAAAGTGTTAGATTTCCGTGCCTTTTTAAATGCCATGATTACTCACCTCCAGATAAGCTCCAATTTATTAGTGAAGTCTTAGAATGAAGTTTCCAACAACAAATTGAATATTACAAGAATAGTTACAAAATAGAATATCATAAGATTTCTTTTTTTCTGCATATTTTATTTTCTACTAAAGGATTGCTTGTGATAATTCTATTTACTCTGTGGCAACAAGGTACAAATTACATGAACCTAAAAATCTTCTGCACGGCAAAAGAGACTATCAACAAAATGAAAAGACAATCTACTGAACGGGGGAAAAAATGTGCAAATCAAATATCTGCTAAAGGTTTAACATCCAAAATATATACAGAACTCATACCACTCAAGCAAAAATAAATCAAACTATTTCGAACAATCCAATCAAAAAATGATCAGAAACTCTAAATAGATATTTTTCTAAAGAAAACATAACAAATGATAGCATCGCAAATCATCAGAGAAATGCAAGTCAAAACCACAATGAGATACCACCACACAACTGTTAGTATAACTATTTTTAAAATGACAAGAAATAACAAACGTTGGCAAGGATGAGGAGAAAAGGGAACCCTTGCATACTGTTGGTTGGAATGCAAATTGATGCAACCACTATGAAAACAAGTATGGAAGTTCCTTCAAAAAAATTAAAACTAGAGAGGTGCCTGGGTGGCTCAGTAGGTTAAGCTTCTGCCTTCAGCTCAGGTCATGATCTCAGCTTCCTGGGATGGAGCCCGGCATCAGGCTCTCTGCTCTGCAAGGAGCCTGCTTCCCTCTCTCTCTCTGCCTGCCTCTCTCCCTACTTGTGATTTCTCTCTCTCTCTCTGTCAAATAAATAAATAAAATCTTTAAAAAAAATTAAAACTAGAGCTACTGTATTATCAGCAATTCTACTTCTGTGTATTTATCCAAAGAAAATCAAAACATTAGCTTGAAAAAATATATATACTCCCTTGTTCATTGCAACATTATTTACCCAAATCTAGTGTTCATCAATGGATGAATGGTTGAAGAAAATGTCACACACACACACACACACTGGAATACTTTGTAACCATTAAATAAGAGAATGAAACCTTGCAATTTGCAACAACATGGATGGGCCTCAGGGGCATTATGTCTCATGAAATAAGCCAAACAGAAAAAGACAAATGCCATATTATCTAACTTACATGAGGTATCTAAAATTAAAAAAAAAAAAAAAAAAAAGCTAACATAGAGATGAGCTCATAGATACAGAGAATAGATTAGTAGTTGTCAGAGGTAGAGGTTGGTGGGATGGGTGAAATGGGTTAAAGGGGTCAAATGTTACAAACTTCCATTTATAAAGTAAAAAGTTTCTGGAACTATAATGCGCTGCATGATGACTACAGTTAATAACACTGCATTGCATAATTCAAAGTTGTTAAGAGAAATCTTAAAAGTTTTCATCACAAGAAAAAATGTGTAATTATGTATGGTAACAGATGTTAACTAGATTTATTGTGGTGATTACTTCATAATTTAAATAGCAAATCACTATGTTATTGACTTGAAAAAAATATAATGTTATATGTCAATTATACTTCAATTAAGAAGAAAGAATTGACTGTGATAATTTCATTTACCCTTACTGTGGAACAACTAACTCATAATGATCCCAAATGTGGACTGTGGGGTATAGTTGAAGACCACTGAAGAACCATTACAGAGAGAGGTGAATCTGGTTTGCTGCTGAAGGAAAGTAATGAGTGAAACTTGAAATTATATTTAAAAATTACTTACAACATTTCATAGTTGTCCTTTGCAATATTTTTATTTCTAGGAAAAATATTTTGATGGGCTCCTTATTTTAAACTGTAAATAATGTTTTACAGTAGAATTGAATGGCATTGAGAAAATCTGCTTTGCACAATTTTTTTTCCTAAGCACAACTTTATTTTTATTAATTTCAAACCTAGAAAAGAAAGGATTATTTTATGTGAGGACATATAAAAAGTAATTCTTTTTCCAAGATCTTATTTATTTATTTGAGAGAGAGAGCATGAGAGGCATAGAGAAAGAATCCTCAAGAAGACTCCCCGCTGAATGCAGAGCCAGACTTAGGGCTGGATCTTATGACCCATGAGATCATGACCTGAGCCATACCGAAGAATCAGAGGCTCAACCAAAAAAGCCACACAGGCACCCTTTAATAAAAGTTTTTGCTAATAAAATGTTCATGCTTTGTAGGATCCAATTCTTAAGAATGAGTCAAACATGGGGATCCTGGGTGGTCAGTTGGTTAAGGATTTGACTTGATTTCAGCTCAGGTCATGATCTCAGGGTCCTGAGATCCAGCCCTGTATCTACCTCCATGCTCACTGGGGTGTTTGCTTGAGGACTCTCTCTCTTTCCCTCTGTCCCTCCCCCTATTCATGCTCCCTATTCTCTCCTTCCTCTCTCTCTAAAATAAATAAATAAATAAATATTTTAAAAAAAATGAGTCAAACACTGCATATTCTATTCACAATATAAAATAGTGTCAAACAACAAAATGTCCATTTTTAGTGAAAAATGTGATTTCTATGAAATATACCACTTAGTAATGGTTATTCATTTACCAAACATTTGATTTCTTATCGATTTTTTAAATATTGTGATTATTTATATATGGATGATATACAATGCAGACTTTAAATTTGATGTAACATACATAGTAGTCATAAATATAGACACCTTATGTGACTATTTTTCTCTTTTAAAATATTTGTTGAAAAAACACTCTGAATAGAATATTCAATGAATTTAAAATTTATCAAATATAAAATGCAAGTTTGATTATATTTTCATTTAAAATTTTGAAATAAAACTATATTTAAAATTCTATCTTCAGAAAAAATACAAATGACATAATATTAATGTCAGATATGTCTAAGAAAATGATTAAAGTATGTAAATATCAAATCAATTTTTCTTTTGTTACTGCTTTTAAGAAACATATAA
>NC_081557.1:135371142-135388956 GCF_022355385.1 Mustela nigripes
ACATATAAACATATATATTAATATATATAAATAATACATGCATATTTTTCTCTAATAAAATAATACACAAATTTTAACTATAGACTAAAATCTAGGAGACTGTTATATAAGCAGTCTAAAATCTAGAAGACTGTTATATAAGCCGTCTCCTAGATTTTACTTAAATTTTATAGTTTTACTTTTATACTTAGTTATGTAATTGATAAGGACTTTATATGGTATATGATAATCAACTGAAGGATTTTTTTTTAGGTTAAATATAGACAGATTTGGTTAGTTATTCATTTTTTGGAAATAATTTTAATTCTGAAAATGGGGTTTGAATAGAATGATTTTATAGCCCCACAGTATAATAAAATCAATTTTGGATGATGTAAAAAAAATTTCAATTGTATATTCTTAATTTTTTTATAACCTCTTATACTCTTACAAATCTTCATATTTAGTTGGTACTGTCACTCTATCTGTAGAGCAAATATTGTATTTATCTTATATTTTTATTCTAATCTTTAAAAAGAAATAGCGTTATATAAGTTGAAACAAACTTGTGATACTGGTTTGCTTCTTGTTTTCTCTCTTGGCTACTGTCCAACTCATATGCAGCAGTGAAAATAGTAAATAATCCATCAATTCAATAGCACAGTTAAATATGTAAAATAAACCACTAGGCAGGAAGTAGCCTTCTTGTTCATTGACAGAGAACTAAATACATATTAATGAAGAAGGCCTTGGGAAAATCTAGATTGAAATGAATACAAGACATAATAAAGACTACAGTATTAACTTGAAAATGGTATATGTTTAAGTTTATTGTAATGTTTGTGTTGCTAAACATATTATTGAAGGTTACAGAATATTTTTTAAAAAATGATTTAAAGTAAACAGATTTTGCTTTGACAGTTAAAGGCTCTGGTGACCTCTGTGTGAGATAGGTCTGGTGCATTAGCCTAAGTAATAGTTCAGAGCAGTAGGTTGTACCACCTCAAACCATACTTTGCCTGTGAGCACTCTTCCTGGATTTGACCAGCAAACTAACCCCAGGTTTTAACATAGTCATTTAAATGTTTTTCCTTTAAAACATTTTTTTATAAAATTTTAGGCATCCTGTTTTTTTCTTTGAGCAATACATTGAGGAAATTCATTCCACTTAACTAATTTACTGTAATTCATTTTCTTAGCATTTCATTGTATTTCACGGTGTGGAGGTGCCAAGTTTGGACATCCGGGTCCCTCCTGCTGCACACTGACAGGTTGCCAGCTTTTAGCTGCTCCTACAAACAATGCTACAATAAATCTTCTTTCACCTATGCGCCTATGTGCTGGAGTTTTTATTTCTAGGAGATGGAATCCAGGAATTAAATTGCTGGGTTGAAGGACATAGGACTTTTCTATTTCGTTTTAATTGAATTTGCCAGATTACTTTTCAAAACGCACAAACACATTCATATTACCATCTCGTGATATATAAAAGTACTTTTCCACCAAAACCCACTATCAATTGGAGTTTCTTAAACTTTTTCAATATCAATAGCTTACAGTATTCCATTTTTACTTTAGTTTAAATTTCTTAGTACTGAGTTTGATCGTATTTCACATGTAATAACATTTGACATTCCAATTTGATCTTTTACTATCTCTCCATTCACATACTTGGCACAATTTTGATGTACTTTGTGTTTTGTTTTGTTTATAATGGATAGTTGCAAACTTTGAAAAATAACAGATTTTAGTACTTTGCACTTTGTTTTTCCATTATAAATATATTTTTCACAGTATATCTTTTCCTGTTCACTTTTTCTTTTTTTGGAAGCTTTAAATTATACATTTAATATATATAGTCACATATAAACATATATATTAATATATATAAATAATACATGCATATTTTTCTCTAATAAAATAATACACAAATTTTAACTATAGACTAAAATCTAGGAGACTGTTATATAAGCAGTCTAAAATCTAGAAGACTGTTATATAAGCCGTCTCCTAGATTTTACTTAAATTTTATAGTTTTACTTTTATACTTAGTTATGTAATTGATAAGGACTTTATATGGTATATGGTATAAGTGCCTACTTTCATTCTGTAGCAGGTAGAGAATTACAAAAGCTGTCATTATTCATAAAATACTTTATCCATTTCTCTCGTTTTAATTCCCATTTTTCTCATGAATTAATTCTCATATCCAGAGGGACCAATTTCTGAAGGTTTTTTTTTTTTTCTGCACCATTGATTTTTTTTCTGTACCATTACATTTTCGCTAAGAAAAAAAAAGATTTGATTTCCCTATGCAGTTTGTTTTCATTTTTGTCTATTTCTGAACATTTATTCTTCCAAATAAACTTCTGAATAATTTCATATAACTGGAAAACAAACTCTATTAGATTTTCATTGAAATGGAATGAAGCTTAAATATTAATTTTAGAATAATTGACATTTCCATAAGATCCTACCATACAAAAATATGGAATGTCTTTTCACTTGTTTATGTCATGTTTTATGTATTCAATAGAATTTTGCACTTTTTTTACGTAAGTCCTGAGCCTTTATTACTAAATGTAATATTAAATGCTTAATCATTTTAATTGGCTTAGTAGGTAGAATACAGTTTCCTTTTCCATTTCTATTGCTTTTTGTGTCATGATAGAAAATTGTATATTTATTTTATATTCAGTACCATCAAAATTCTCTCATTTTAATGTATTTTTAATAAATTCTCTTGGGTTTTCAATACTTTATAATATTTCTTATTATCTCTTTATTTTATTAAAAATTCAAAGTCTTTGTTTAAAACTTGTGGTAATAATCCTGTATATTTCCTGTTGGAGCTTATTTTTTTTTGGTTCTGTCTTTGAAGTTTATATATTAATTATACACTTATTTCATAATAATAATAATTAAGTAAGTGCTTTCATTTTCAATTATCTGGAGTATCTTATAGAATATTTGAAAAATCTGATCTTTGGAAGTTTGGTAGGGTTTCCTTGTGAAACCTGAGTCTAATCCTTTTATTTTAGTGGAGATATATCCTTGACAATTTTTTATATTTACTGTAAGGAAATAAGTTTATTTAAGCTTTATAACTCTGGTAGAGTTGGGATTAGCAACTGTACTTTATGCAAATTATCTACATTTCTATGTTTTTATTTTTTTCTGCAGAATTATACAAATTGACCTTAGATAATACCTTATTAAAAATATTTTGCATTTCCAATATCATTTCCTTTGTCACTTGTTATTTTGCATTTTGGGGCTTTTTCCTGTTTTTCTTTATTTTCTCCTATGTTTTTCTTTTTTCTTCTTTTTTTTTAAAATGTATTATTTATTTATTTTAAAGATTTTATTTATTTGAGAGAGAGAGACAGAGTAGGAAAGCATGGGAGGGAAGGTCAGAGGGAGAAGCAGACTCCCCATGGAGCCGGGAGCCCCATGTGGGACTTGATCCCAGGACTCCGAGATCAAGACCTGAGCCGAAGGCAGTTGCTTAACCAATTGAGCCACCCAGGCGCCCCTCTCCTATGTTTTTCTTAATCTTAATTTGTAATCATCCCTCTTGTAACTTCTTTTAAGAAAGCCATATATGTGAGACACCTGGGTGGCTCAGTTGGCTAAGCAGCTGCCTTCGGCTCAGGTCATGATCCCAGCGTCCTGGGATCGAGTCCCACATCAGGCCCCTTGCTCGGCAGGGAGCCTACTTCTCCCTCCGCCTCTGTCTGCCTGTGCTTACTCGTGCTCGTGCTCTCTCTCTCTGACAAATAAATAAATAAAATCTAAAAAAAAAAAGAAAAGAAAGAAAAGAAAGCCATATATGTTAAGCTGTTATGTAGTTCTACTCTTTCTGTTTTCTACTTAATTAGTTTTTGTGTTTATTATTTCTTTACCATACTTTTTAATTTTTATTTTGTTCATTTTTTAGTTTTTGCACTGGGCATTTAATGCACTTATTTTAATTTTTTCATCTTATTGGTAAAGTTGCTTAATGCTATACATTTTTTCAAGTAAGGGCTTTAACTACATCGCTTAGGATTTCAGATACATGATTTTATCATCAACAGATTTTAGAAATTCTGAATTTCAGTTTATTTTAAATATGTCAGTCATCTTGCTTAATGAAAAGTTTTAAATATTCAAGTGCTGAACGTTTTGTTGTTATTTTTTATTTTGTTTTAATAATAATTGTGTGTGTGTGTGTGTGTGTGTGTGTGTGTGGTAGTTGTAGAAAGCAGGCAAAATGGGCTCTACGGTGGCTCAGTTGGTTAAGCAACTGCCTTCAGCTCAGGTCATGATCCCAGTGTCCTGGGACTGTGTCCTGAATAAGGCTCCTTGCTCGGCAGGGAGCCTGCTTCTCCCTCTGCCTCTGGGGCTCCCCCTGCTTGTACTCTCCTACTCTCTTTCTCTGTCAAATAAATAAATATAATCTTAAAGAAAAAAAGGGGAGAGATTCTTGAAAGCAGGGAAAATGTAGAAAGCAAATAATTTAAATAAAAATAAAGTTTCAAAACCTGGTTTTAGTGTTTATTCTTTTTTGTTTTAAGAATTTATTTAATTATTGGATAGAGAGCACAGGGGGTGGGTAGTGGCAGGCAGAGGGAGAGGGAGAGGTAGGCTCCCCACCCAGCTGGGAGTCTGATGTGGGTCTTAATTCCAGGACCCTGGGACCATGACGTGAGCCAAAGACAGAAGCCCAACCAACTGAGCCACCCAGGGGGTCCCTTTATTACTTATTCTAATTAATAATATATTGTTTACAGAGCAAGCCAGTATTATTATTTCATAATAAATATTCCCTAATGTAATGCTAGCTCCTACCATTGCGAAGTATTTTGAATTAAATTCTCACTTACAGTATCACAGATAAATAAATACCCTCTATAACAAAAAAATGCATTATGCAATCAGAAGTCTCAAAATATAAATGTTAATGGATTTAATTTCTGCCAAGGCATCAAATTAATTCTTGAGTAAAACTTTTTGATATACCTAGAATAACTAAAAAATATAATTTTGTGGCCTACAGAGTCCAGAACTGTCAAGAAAATGCTCATTCTTAGGGAAAACCACACTTGTAAATAACATTTGCCCTGTGGTATTACTGACATCTCATGGCCTAGAGCCTGAATTTTAATAAACCATATGCCAGTGAGAGGAGCAGAGTGAAAAATCATACTAAAGATTTCTGCATTAAGTTCTAATATCTGAAGGGGGATCTCTTCATAATTAAACTAAGAAGAGGCAGGGAAGCCTACTCTATGGGGTGAAATAATTGGGGATAGTTGTCTTTTTCTTTTTAGGCTCTTTGTAGAGTAAAAGATAAAACTATCTCCTCAGAATTTCTTAACACAAACTGATATTCACATGTGTTTGGGGCTATAATTCATATCACTTATATATTTTTAAGAACCATGTATCTCTATGTCTTCCTATGCTTTTGATATTCATTCAGACCTAGTCACATTTTTTTAAATGTGTCTAAATCACTAGACAGCTTTACCTAATATGAATCACTTCATTCACAGCTCTTGATACTGAATCCTCAGATGTATTTGAAAATGTGCAAGTATATTTCTTGTTGTCACAATGATGAGTGTATGTGTGGCAGGAGGGGTGAATATGCCTTGGCCTTCACTGAGCCTATAGTAAGTATACACAATAGTGTGAAGTGTACAGCAGAGATGTACACAAATGAAGAATTACCCTGTCAGTGGGTCAGTAACACCTATAGTGCAGAGTTTAACTCACTGATAACATCAATAAAATTCAATATTAACACCTTGTGTTCATATATTCACTCACAAATCTTTTTACCTTATTTTATATTCCAAGCATTTAACTATTCAATGAGGATAAGAGAGGGAAAAAATATTTCTTTTTCTGAAAAGTAAACATTGGTTAGAGTGAATGGAAAATGACACGAATTAGTTTATACATTTTTTTTTCTTTTTGATGAGAATGGATTGAGGCACAATTTTTTTCTTTTTAAAATCTTGCAGTCTTTTTGGTATGGGTATCAATGCATGTTAAGGTAATTAGTTATACACAAAAAGATTACATAGATATTTTCTTTTTATTGCTTGCATCCACCAATCCTAAATACTGGACTCTCATCTAACAAAATAGTACACTTTTATCCTTCCCACTCTGTTCCAAAGAGGTAAGTTTGGAGTTCTTTCATTCTGTTAGTTTACCACCCAAAGAAGTTGGATTCTCTTTCCAGGTCAAGATATTAGGAGCATACCAGTTTTTTGGGTGATAGGCCATAGTGGTCTAAAGACAAGACAACATAAAAGTGATTGCTTTTTCTTAGGAACAGATACCACACCCTACAGAAATATAAAATAGTACATATACACAATAAATACATTTTTAACGACTCATTTGCACTACACAGAATTCTTAAGATGGCACCAAGAGTCATGTGTCTGGTATTAAACGTCCTATATAATTCTCTCTCTTAGAGTGTTGATGGAATTGGATGGAATTTCATTTCCATGATAGTTTAGGTTATATGGAAAAATGAAGGGATTTTGCAAATATAATTAAGGCCACTAATCAATAATTTTAAATTGATAATCAAAAGGGAAATAGCTAGAGTAGTCCTGCCCTATCAGACATGTACTTTATTTTTAATATTATTTTAATATGTTAATAATTTAAGATCATTTAATGTGAGATCTACCTACTTAGCAAATTTTTAAGTGTACAATACATTGTTTTTGACTTTAGGTACAGTGTTGCACAGGAGATCTATAAAGTTTATTCATTCATTCAAAGCAGATTCTTTTAGTTATTTTTATAGTTCATCATGTACTTAAAAAGGGAAAGAATGATGTCAAAAAGGAGGGAAAGGATATTCCAAGTAGCTAGAAAAGGATGTGCAAAGATATGAGAACCTGAGAAATCAGATCACGTTTACTACATTTGGCAAAGTATAATAGTTGGTACAACTACAGCATATAGAATGATCTGGTGGAAAATAAATTTAGAAAGTATTAAAGGAAATCTTTGTGGTATTCTCAGGCTACTCCATAATAAAAGATATTGGACAATAAATATAGCATAATATTATTTTGCTTATAGATAGGTTGTTATATAATTAAGCAAAATATTGACTTAAAATCTTGATCATAATTAATTATTTCCATATAAGATAATTGCCTTTCTGAGAATTTGTAAAAGTTCTATACATGTTGTCCTAAGACTCTCAGAAGCTTAGAGTTTTGACAGGTATGCTCTACATTGATACTATTAAGTTGGATAAAATGTATTAACACAACCTTAAATACTTAAATTTAATATCTTAAAGTTGTGAATAAATTAATGAATATGGACCAAACGATGACAAACCCTTTGGCAAAATAGAGAAATAGGACAAACAAAATAAAAATAAAATTCATAGTATGCATTTAGTATATTTTATTGATCTCTCCATAGAACTCTATATTTTAAAGTTCATTTAATTCATTTGTGTCTCTTTCATACATTGTTTCAACAGATCAAATATCCTGTTCTTCTTTTGTCAGTCACTGTTCTGGCTACTGCAGATACAGAAATAAGACAGACATAATACCTGCCTACCTGAGTCGTCAACTATGGTTGAAAAGACATTTTTATAAAAGTTACATTTTAAAAAATGTCTCACAACCCTGAGACCATGATCTGAGCTGAAATCAAGAATCAGGCATGAAACCAAGTAACCCAGGACCCCATGTGAGTTCAATATTAATAATCTACAGGGTTAGTAAATTACAGGTTGTTGTAGGAGGTGAAGAATCAGCAAGCCAATTATTATGTTAGCATTGTCAGAGTTTTGGTTAAATAGACTACCTCAGTTTTATACACAAATATGGTCTGCATAATTTAAATGTGAAAATTTTTAAAAAGTTCAATGAAAAGAAACAACTAAGAAGCCAGATTGAAGTTATAAATGATGTCTGTCCTGGAAAGGTTTATACTTGACAGTAGAATTATTTTCTTCAATAGTTCAGGAACTAGGGGTTTGTACCTAATGACACTGAGAATTTCAATGCTAATGAAGCTGATTTGATGTACTTTTTTTTTCAGTTATAGCTGTAATACAAGTTATTTACTTATACTTAGCTCTTCTGAGGTTTAAAGGAAGTCTCAGGGTTGGCTTATGAAGAGTGTGCTCCAAGTCCTAAATTCTCAGTAGTCTCATATTACTTTTTTCTTTTTGGTATAGCATAATCTCCATCCCATCCTTGCTTATATTCTGCATATGATGGAAACCTGGGAAGAGTATAACTTTCTAGAAATACTGCACACACTGTTTAAAAACCATAAACCCAAATGGGGTGTCTGGGTGGCTCAGTCCATTAAGCATCTGCCTTCAGTTCAGATCACAATCCTGAGATACTGGGCTCGAGCCCCATGTCATTGGGATCCTTGATCAGCAGGGAATCTGAATCATCCTCTCTCTCTACTCCTCTCCCCTGCTCATGCTCTCTCTCTCAAATAAATAAATATTTAAAGCACAAACAAACCATAAACCAATATTCTAGAAGATATTCATTTATGCCAGCCTCAGGAAATCACCTTAAAATTGCCAAATGTCATTTGCGGAGCACAGGGAATAACACAGAGGACATTGGGAGATGAAGAGGAGAAGTGAGTTGGGGGGAATCAGAGGGGGAGACAAACCATGAGAGATTGTGGACTCTGAGAAACAAACTGAGGGCTTTAGAGGGGAGGGGGATGGGGGGTTGGGAGGGCCTGGTGGTGGGTATTAAGGAGACCACTGGGTGTGGTGCATAAATTGTGAATTTTGGAGCACTTGAAAAGAAATGAAATAAAATGAGAAAAAAATTACCAAATGTCTTTTGGATAAATATTCTCACATGTCTATGTTCAAGATTGTTATTTCACTGTGCAGTTGTTTTGAAATATGAAACCAGAGTCATTAGTCAGTACCTTGTCCTCACCTGTGACGACAAGGACACATGTTGCATAGGAGATGTTTCATTACCCATAAAACTGCTAGTTGTTTGCTACATGAATAGAAGTGTTCTTACTCTATGCCATAGCTCCACTAGGCTCTTAATTTTTATATATTCTATCCAAACAACAACCTAAAAGTGTGTTTACATTAAGACTTCCTCCTGACAGTTTAATCTAGTAAAGCTTTTGCAGTTTATCACTTCTATTTCAATGTGGATACCAAATATCATTCTGTAGAATGCATCTGTTAAAAAAGCATATGAACCTCACCAAAACACACATACAACATGATATTTAAATCTAGTTCAACATCTCATTGTAGACATAATACATACACAGGTATTTCCATGTAAAAAGAATTTGCTATACATAGAAATAACAAGTACATATAATGCTACCACCTAAAAATAATCCCAGTTAATAATATGGTCTATAACTCAACCTGTTATGTAGGCATAGTGATATATACATATCTTGGTATAATGCTTTAGATAATCAAATCATATGACACAGACATCGATGACATTATATATTCTTGGAGAGAATACATTTAATGGAATAGAGTATATTTATCAAGCAAGCTGGCTATCTACATCTACATATCTACCTATGTAACTATTTAATTATTTGTTTTGTTCAATTGCTATTTTTTTAGACAATTAGATTGTTTCTAAACTGTAAGTACCATAAGTATTCTTGTTCTATTTCTTACTTAATGTTAAGTATGCAGATTCTTAAGTTCACTTCTTTCAAATACTGTTATTAACATTTGCATGCTAAAAAAGATAATTTACTAATTATATTTTCTGCAACTTGGTCTGTCATTTGCAAAATGTGGAAATTTATAGTACTATACAGTTTGTGTGCTGTTCAAGTGAGAACACATAAGATGATATTACCACAGTGTGTGGCACACAGTAAATGCTCAATAAAAGTTATTATATAGTTGATAATATTATTGTCAGCATATATTTTTTATTTCTATCTGTTACTACATCCAAATAAATTTTTAGATGTGATATTACTAGGAGCAAAGGCCAAGAGTTTTTAGAGCTATTCTATATGTTGCTAAAAGGACATCTTGTAGTAATTTGTGATTTTTATTTTCTAAGTATATTGTACTTTTTTCAATCCAGTCTTTGTTGTAACTTTTTGCAAGTATTTTTTTTTTCCTTTTAAAATCTTTTTTCTAGAATGGTCCTTTGACAAGATGCATGGAGTGAAGTTAAAAAGCCGAAGCTATGAGATGAAAGAGTGGTGCCTGGGTGGCTCAGTCAGTTAAGCGACTGACTCTTTGTTTCTGCTGAGGTCATGATCTCTGGGTTGTGGGGTCCAGCCCTTCAACGGGCTCTATGTTCTGCTTGGTGTCGGCTTGAAGAATTTCTTCCTCTGCCCTTCTCCATTCTCTCCTCTCTCTCTCTCCTCAAATAATTTTTTTTTTTTAAAGAAAGTGGTGATATATTAGAAAGAAAGCATTTAAAAAAAAAAAAAATCTAGTTCCCCTGATAGAAAAAGCAGAAACAGAAACTCAGATCAACAGCATCAGTGTTATGATCAGGGACTGAGGTCGCCGAGCAGGGAGTGGGCTGCTTGGCAGGGCTGCAAGGAAAGGTGAGGCCAGAGATGCACAAAATTCTGAAACATGCTGCATTCTCTGTGAGCCCTGGTTATTTGGTAGCTCAGACCATTTTCTGTCATCTTTACTTTCACTGAAAATAAACTCCTATTATGTAAGGTAATCCAATTGTGTTTCTGTTTTGATACTTGAAAGAAACCCAACTCAGCCAGTGTGCATACAAGCAGCAGCAGGATATTAGCCAGCCTGATGATAAACAAACACGAGCAGCCTTTTGTCAATACTACAAAGCACGGATCATATCCTGCAGGCTTTGGGAAGATGTTGTACCACTTTAAGCACAAGACTAATGTGGTAAGATGGGTGGCTTTTCTATTTTTTGTTTTGCTTTGTTTTATAGATAAGCATACAGGCAGTGAAAGATAGAAATATATAAAGGGGATGATAAAATTAGAGTCAGAAAGAAAGACATCAGCAAGAGAATCCATCAGAGAGAGATTTAATATATGGAATGATCCAAAATTTGAGATTCGTTAAGATAAAAATTAATCCTCAGCTTTCTGGCCTTCAGGGTCATACAATAAACTCTCATTGGAATTGGAAGACTAGGAAGGGTGGACTTGAGTTTGGAGATGAGTGATGATGAAAGAAGGGAAGGGTCGGCTTTGGCATGCTGAGCTTGAGGTAACGCAAGGACACATTCGTTAGTGTCTTTTGGGGAGCTGGATATTTGGAGCACAGCAAAAAGGTTCCCAGAGTGATAGTCTGTGTCTTTAAGCATGCATATAAATTGTGACCTCTTTCACTGAGAAGCTACAGTATTTTTAGCAGCAACATAGACCCCGGTCTATATACCAGCCTCTTCGACATGCTTGCAAGAGGAAATATAATCACCAGGACACCTTCCGGAGAAGGAAAAACTAAACAACATATCTAAAAAGAGAACAATAAAGCACAATCTAAAATGGATATTTAAAAAAAAATGTATTTTTCAGAATCTTAGAAAAAAATAACAAAACAACTTGTTGCAAATGTTAAATATTCATTTTATGTAAATAACTTTTAGTTGCTGAGGTAAAAAATAATTTTACTTGGACAGGAAAATAGTGCCTGTGTTTTCTACATATCTGCAGTTTGTGTTTACCATCAATAGCTGCAGCCACTAACTGGGCCACTTTCTAAAAATGGTTGGTTTTAGTGGGGTACATTTTCTCTTAAAAACAAAAAAAAAAGTTAGGGGCGCCTGGGTGGCTCAGTGGGTTAAGCCTCTGTCTTTTGCTCAGGTCATGATCTCAAGGTCCTGGGATAGAGCCCTGCATCGGTCTCTCTGCTCAGCAGGGAGCCTGCTTCCCCCTCTTTCTCTCTGCCTGCTTCTCTGCCTGCTTGTGATTTCTGTCAAATAAATAAACAAAATCTTAAAAAAAAAATTTCTATATAAGAAAAGTTGAGTATCAAGAAGATTCTAAACTTTATAATCTTTGGGGCACCAGGTGGCTCAATCAGTTAAGCATCTGCCTTCAGCTCAGGTCATGATCTCAGAGTCCTGGGATTGACCCCCATATCAGGCTCCCTGCTTAGCAGGAAACCTGCTCCTCCTTTGCTCTCTGCTACTCCCACTGTTTGTACTTTCCTGCTCATGCTCTTTATAGAGTATTGCTATAAAGATAATTAATTTCCAAAGGTATTTTTATATATTTCTTTTTTTGTAACTTTGGTTTCATAGAAATGATATGTTTATCAAATGGCATCACTTCCTTCATAAAACATTCTATTATGTTTCTAATAAACATTTTGTATATTTCACCCCTATACTAGGTATTATTCTCAATTAAGTAGACTGCATGATTCCAAGGCCATTAGACAAATGATATAGAAAATACTGGAAAGATAACCAAGGGACCTCAAAAGAGTCAATACATTTTTTTTTAAGAATCCAAGAAAGCACTCAAGTGTCAAGATTAAACCAATGTAACACAAATCATCTTTTTAAATAGAATTAGTTATATAATGTAATAATTTTAGTTAAATGTTGCTGAACAACACATCTGAAGAGCTTAAAACTATCTGTTATATACTTTGAAACAAATCAAGTGATTAATGACTGAGTTTGGCTGAAATTGGCAGAGATTAAATTTAATTGAATGCATATGAAACAAGCCACTTCGGTTTTCACATCTATTTACCTTGTCTTTACTTGAAAATCATTTTATTTAAATAACAAATCCCCCCTCCCCCGGTCATCAGGAAAATCAATTTTCTATCTTAATTAAATCCAGTAAAATAAAACAAAAACAAGAATATAATAAGAGCCATTTTGCACAATATTCAATTTAATATTAACATATTGTTGTTCCAAATAAGTTGCATTAAGCTTCACATTCCTGGAAAGAACCGATTTGCTTTTGTGATGGGAGAAATGCTAATAGAGGGAAAGCTGTGGAAATACATCATTTACAGAGAATAATAGTTTTAGGAGAATATATAAGCCTTCATTGAAGAGATTTTCTAATATCTATGATTATGTGACAAAGGACTTTTTATCTTTTGTGTGCAGCCAAATTATGAAAAACAAAGAGTTATCAATATGCTAAACACCTTTTTAGAACAAGGAAGAGAAATAAAGCAATATCAAATGAGTAAAAAACCCCAAATTCATGAGAATTCAAATAAAAGTAATTAAATGAAGGTTAAACCAGAGAGGAAACCACTATAGGCCTTTCCACCAAGATCAGAAACAAGACAAGGATGCCCACTACTATTATTCAACAGTATTATTCAACAGTTTACTGGCGATATTAACCAACACAGTTAGAAAGTAAAATCAATTAGAAATCAATGTGTAAAGAGGTGGTAAAACAATCTCTGCTTGCAGATGGTATGATCACATATCTAGAAAACTTCAGACAATTGAGAAGATAAAGTCAAAAAACAATTCAGTGAAGCAGCAGAATAAAAATTTGATGTACAAAATTTAATTACATTCATATACACCAAAAATAAACACCTAGAGAACATAGTGATCAAAAAAATCATCTTTACAAGAGTACTAGAAAAGATTTACTACTTGAAAAGAGAGTTAACAAGAAATGTGCAAATATATCTTTGCATTTTGTTTTCCAGTGCAAGGAAACATTTTAAAACATCCCTGAAAGATAGCAAAGTAAACTTAAAGAAGTGAAATCATATTCTTTGCTCCTGGATAGAAACACCCAACATCATAAAGAAGTGAATTCTTTCTTACTTAATTCATATATTTAATCCAATTCAGTAATCTGCAAAAGCTATTTTGAAAATGTATTTGATACAATAGTTGATGTGGACTGTTGTTGAATGAGCATGGTACTGGCGCATGGGTAGATACACTATGGAGTAACAGAGAAAATCCAAAATTAGACCTAAATTCATATCAAAATTTAGCATATGATGAAAATGGTATCTGACATTATGAAGGTAGGGATGGATATTTTAATAACTATTATATCATACACAAGAATAAATTTTAAGTAAATTTGGGATCTAAATGTTAAAAATGAAAACTTATTCATGCCAGAAGAGGTTAAGAATAAATATCTTTTTCATCAGGATTTAGGGAAAGGCTTTCCTACTCTGACTCAAATCTGAAGGCAAGAAACAAAAAGTTTATACATTTGACTACATCCTGCTTTTTTCTTTTTTTTTTTTTTTAAAGATTCATTTATTTATTTGACAGAAATCACAAGGAGGCAGAAAGGCGGGCAGAGAGAGAGGAGGAAGCAGGCTCCCTGCAAGCAGAGAGCCCAGTGCGGGGCTAGATCCCAGGACCCTGGGATCATGACCTGAGCGGAAGGCAGAGGCTTTAACCCACTGAGCCACCCAGGCATCCCTACATCCTGCTTTTCTAAATGTCGCGGCCTGCGCAATGATATGACCAGGGAAACCGTGAGGGCTAAGAGGATGGTGAAAAGAAATTCAGAGACAAAGAGATGGGGGCAGGAGGGACACTGAGGATGATGTCCAAAGGTGCCTATTTTATTCCACATCTTACAAGCATTTATAAGGCAGATCAGAATAGGAGGAGTAATACATCAGCACATAGTCAGATGACCGCAAGTTTCTGTAACAAGTTTACATTTACTACAAGCAAACCTCGTGATGGCAGGTAGTCTCCGCTAAAGCCATTAGCAAGACAATCAACCAGGGAGTGGGTTATGGGAGGTACAGAACAAGGACTAACTAAGAATTCAGGACCCTGGCCACATAGTTCCCTTGGTAGGGGGAGTGTGTGGGAAGTCACGTAGGAGAGTGCAGGACACATAGCACAGACCCTTTCTCAGTGCACTCAACTTTCCCGTCCTTAACCTTGTCAAGGCGTCTGGACCTTGCAGGAGACACAAGTCAGTGCCTGGTTTGGTCCTTGACTCCAACCATTCCGTAGCCTCCAACATCTAAATTTGATGAAAATCACCATCAAAAAGTCAAAAGATAACTGACAAAACTGTGAGAAATTATTTGCAACATCTAACAGAAGGAGCTAATAATAGGGGATAGAAGAAGTAGTCCCCCCACACTGGCAGTTTAACTTCCTGAGGTTTTAGTCACCCATGTCAACTGAGCCCTAATGTTGGAAGGGCTCTACCAGCCTAACAGCTCCTCACATGCCTATAGCATTTACCTCACTTCATCTCATCATGTAGGCATTGCATCGCCTCACAATATCACAAGAAGTTTAAGTACAGTACTGTAAGGCATTTTGAGAGAGAGAGACTGCATTCACATAACTTTGATTATGGTATGCTATTCTATTTTTTCTATTTTATTATTAGCTATTGTTTAATCTCTTACTGTCCCTAATTGATAAATTGAACTTTATCACATACAGGAAACTCTATGAACTTTGTCACATATAGGAAAAACATACTATATATAGGGTTCAGTACTATCTACAGTTTCAGGAATCCTTTGGGAATTTACAAACATGACCCCTGTGGATGAGGCGGGACTACACATAAAGATATCTATAGAACTGAGGGTCAAAGCACCAAAACCCCAAAAGAAAAACGGCAAAATACATTAAAGGACAAATCACAAGAAGGTCTAAAAATGATTGCCAAATGTATAAAAATATGTTCAAACTCACTCATAATCACAGAAATGCAAATGAAAAATTGAGATACCATTTCTCATCTATCAGACTGGCAAAAATTAAAAACTAAGATAATACATTCTTTCATCAAGATCATGGGAAACAGGGAGTCTCATATGTCACTGGTGGGAATTCAAATTGGTGTATTCCTTTTGGAGGGAAATTTGACAATAACAAACAAAAGTTCACAGCCCATTATTTGTATTTCACTTCTAGGAATATACCGTAAAGACAGACCTACAAAATATGAAAATACACAGGTAGAAGTTACTTCACTGCAGCACTGTTTGCAATTGTAACCATTGGAAACATTTTAAATACCTGTACATAGGAGAATGGTTAAATACCTACTGGGGATCTATACGTCAGAGTACTATGCAACTATAAAAACAAAGGAGAGCATCTCTACAAATTGATATGACATGATTTCTAGGCCATAATGTTCAGTGAAAAGAGCAAAGAATAAAACAGTATCTATAGTATATACTTTCTTCCATTTAAGAAAAATGAGACATAAAAAAACACACTCTGCTCATTAGTATATTAGAATTACAGGAGAAATTAATCAGAAACTAAAGACACCGGTCACCTACAAGGAGGAGATGGGGAGAGGGTGGAGGAAAGGATGAAATGGTATCATGGTGGCAGTGATAAGGGACATTCCTTCTCTGAGTCCATTATTTGTATTTTGCTGATTTTCAAAATGTGTCTTTCAAAAGGGAATTAGCAATTGTTAATTGTGAGTTGTCAGCATTATAAATCTGTATTACATATACAATACAATTGAAAATATAAACATATTGTTGATAATAAGAGTTGGACTTTTCAGTCTTGGGGAAATAAATACAATTAAGGAAAAAGGAAAATCTAAAATGAATGCTGTTGTATTGAATTGGAATCAGAATTATCAGTATGAATTTATGATGGGATCCACCCACACAGGCACACAGATGCAGATGTAGACATGTATTAAAGGCATAGTTAGCACACTTACATATATTTCCTGGTTTTGTTGACCGAGATGGCCTAGAAGCAATCACACTTCAGTAGCAAGGAGCACACGTAACATTGAGATCTTGGTTTTAAAATATAATTCTCGGGGCGCCTGGGTGGCTCAGTGGGTTAAGCCGCTGCCTTCGGCTCAGGTCATGATCTCAGGGTCCTGGAATCGAGTCCCACATCGGGCTCTCTACTCAGCAGGGAGCCTGCTCCTCTCTCTCTCTCTCTCTCTCTCTCTCTGCCAGCCTCTCTACCTGCCTGTGATCTCTCTCTGTCAAATAAATAAATAAAATCTTTATTAAAATAAATGAATAAATAAATAAAGATTATTCTCTAATTAAAAAAAAAAAAACAGGATTCTTTGAAGAGGGCTGATGCAGGGAAAATGCAAGATAACCATGAAATTTCTATCATGCCAGAAAAAAGCCAATTCATTATGCACATGATGCAGGAAACAACTTGAAGATGTTTCCAATGACCAATTCCGGGATGATTTACACAAACAAAAAATAAATAATAACAGTAATTTACTATGACTTCTACAGTAAAATATATAACCATTGGATTATGTTGAAATAAACAAGTAAATAAATAAATAAGAGAATCTCTCCCTTATTATAGAATCCCAATTAATAAGTATAGAGGAAAAAGAGTAATTCAAAATTTCCATTAGGCAAATGTCACCCTGATCATTGTTGCAGTCATGATGGATGTTAAAACTTGTTGATTTGGGGAAGGGGTAACAGGGCACCTGGGTGACTTTGTCAGTTAGGTGTCAGGCTTGATCTTAGCTCAGGTCTGGATCTCAGGGTTGTGATTTCAAGCCGAGCCAGGAGTCTATTAAAAAAAAAAAAAAAGTAGCTGGTAAAATTTGAGAAAAAATAGTATTTACCAGTTTGAAGTATTTTGCCTCAATATATGCATTAACTACAAAGGAAAATATAGAATTGAATGGCAGAGAAGCCCAACAGATACCAATCTTATCAAATGATGAAGGCTAATATATATATATCATCATCTTGAAACCCACAATACAAAGTCCTAAGAAGGGCACAAGATCATTTTTATGGTATTCTTGACAAAAATGTGTAATTTCGAGGAGTCAAGATGGCGGAGAAGTAGCAAGCTGAGACTGCTTCAGCTAGCCGGAGATCAGCTA
>NC_081557.1:135398956-135466119 GCF_022355385.1 Mustela nigripes
CCTGGGGATAAAAATATATGTTTATAAAAAATAAAAAATTAAAAAAAAATGTGTAATTTCACAACAATGAGGATACATTGGGCAAACCTAAATTGAAGGCATTCTGCAAAATAACTGATCAGTACTCTCTAAAAATGTCAATATTTAAAAAAGATAAAACAAAAAACAAAAAGCAGGGCACCTTGGTGGCTCAGTTAGTTAAGCAGCTGCCATAGGCTCAGATCATGATCCCAGGGTCCTGGGATTGACCCAGCAGTGGACTCCCTGCTCCGGGTTGGGGACCAGGGGCTGCTTCTCTCTCTCCTTCTGCCACTCCTATTGCTTGTGTGTGCCTGCAGTTTCTCTGTCAAATAAATACATAAATAAATCTTTAAAAAAAAAAAAAGAACAATTGAGGATTCACTGATCAGAAGAGATGAAGGAAATACCAAGAAAATGCAACATGGGATCCTAGGTAGAATTCTGGAGTAGACAAAGGACAATGGTGAAAACACTGGTGAATTTTGAATATGAGATCTGTGGTTTAATTAATAGTGCTTTACTATTATTAATATTTACTTACCAATAATATTAATATTTATTACTATTAATTCCCTGGTCTTGGTAATTGCACTGTGGTTATATGACTTTTTTCACATTAGGGGGTGCTGAGTGAGGGTTAAACAGGAACTCTCAATGCTATTTTTATATTTTTCTGTAAGTGTAAACTCAGTTTAAGACGTAACGTTAAAAACAGAACCAAAACCAAAAACATTAGGTGCTTATTGAATGCTTGATCTTTATACTCTCATGAGCACATTGCACATATCAACTTCATTACAGGTGCCAAATAAATACATTTCTGAGTAAATCATCACCTTATACATGAACTTTATCTTAATAGTAAATATTTTATAAATGTCATAATTTTAATTTCATTACAGACTGTGAAAATAATTTTGTTCTACTCCTTAATTGCTCATTCCACACACCTATTATTTTCCAGACGTTCTGCTAAGTGCTAGAGATACATTATTGATCAAAAATAAGAAATAATTTCTTTGAAGACTCTACTTTTATTTTTCTATTTTTTAAAGACTCTACTTTTAGTAGAGAATAAAGGCATTGATCAAGTTATCACATACATAAATGTAAGTTATATCTACCATAAAGAAAGAAAAAAACATGATTTTATTAAGTTATATATGAGAATTTGAAATTGTTTAATAATTCAGTGAAGTCTCACCTGAAGGAAGTAAACAATTTACTGAAAATAATGAATTTTTAAGGGTAAAATGAATAAATATATGATTTCTCTGTATGAAAAATTTAAAGAAATCTTCAATTATTTGTTCTATCCAGATCATCTGTGTCATGTACATATTTTTTTGCTTCCACAGGCGATAAAATCTTTTTTGATTGGTCAAGAAATAAATGACAATGGAACTTTTTACTATAATTCAAAATCAATTCTTGATTAAAAAATTCAAATTAGTACCAAAAAACTTAAGCACATTTTTTATGCTAATAGCTTTCCTTTGGTCTAACTATTTACCTGCACCTTTTTTTTTCCTGTTAAAAAGTGCATTAACTTATTTTTGAAGTTAAATAACCTATGCATTCCTGAAATAAATCTCATTTAGTTGTCAGATATTATTCTTTTTATATATCATGGTGATATAATCTTTTTAGGATTTTATGTGCATTATTATAAAAGCAGTTTTTTTGTAATTTATTATGTTATATTATCTTTTCAGTTTTGGCAGCAATATTATACTGGACTCCTAAAAAAAGGCTTGGGAACTTTCTTCTCTGTTTTTATTCTTTGGAAGCTTTTATTTAAGAATGAAAGTATCTCGGGGAGCCTGGGTGGCTCTCTCAGTTGGTTAAGGCTATGCCTTTGGCTCAGGTGATGTACTTAAGTCTTGAGTTCAAGCCGAGTCCCCTGCTCAGCGGAAGCCTGCTTCTCCCTCTCTTTCTCCTTCTCTTTCTCCCTCTCCCACTGCCCTCACCCCCTAACTCCATCCCTGCTCATTCTCTCTTTCTCTGCTCTCTCTTTCTCACATAAATAAATAAGTCTTAAAAACAAACAAACAAAAAAGAATGAAGGCATATCTTCCTTAAATAAGAAAAATCACTAATTGCCCTGGAGTTTCTTTTTTCAGCAAGTTTTACTAATGTGTTCTCTTTTTTTTAATGGATATAAAACTATTCAGATTTTCTATTTCTTTTTCTGTCAAATTAACCTTGTTAATTTGCATTTTCAAGGAATTTGTCTATTTCATCCAAACTGTCATATTCGCTGGTATAAAGTTATTCATAACATCTGCTACTATTCCCGGATATGGATTATCAGAAACCAAATTTACTCTCTTATTAAAGAATTAGAAAACTAGATATTATATACGAAACTGTATTTTCTGCACATAGCGGAGACAAGCTGTGATCTCTGAGAGTGAAAATAAACCAGGAAAGCCCTCACTCATATTAGCTTACTATAAGAAGACACTTTCTAGGACATGGTACAGGAGGGAAAAACCAAACAGAGCCTGACTACTGTGCTGATTTGAGAAGGAAGAGTTTGGGGTTTGGGCAGATCAAAGTGGCTAGGATTTGCACAGAAAAAAAGGAGAGACAAGTGGAGAATGTTCTCATGATCTACAGAGATCTCTTTGAGTCTTTGGCTGAGTCCCACTGTGTGTATGAATGAAGAGACATGACCTAAGCCCTAGGAAATGACCACCAGGAAATGTAATAGCAATATGTATTTATTGTAGTTTACAAAATTATTAGCAACATATTGAAAGAAAAGCACAAAACATCAAAATGATAGAATCTCTTCAGCTTTCCTTGAATTAAATCATTTTTTAAAATTTTATTCGTCTATTTGACAAAGAAAGAGATAATGAGAGAGGGAACACAAGCAGGGGGAGTGGAAGAGGGAGAAGCAGCCTTCCCTTTAAGAAGGGAGCCTGATGAGGGGCTTGATTCCAGGATCCTGCACTCCTTAATCATTTTACTGTAATACCTTCCTCATAGTCCAAAACTTTCCTTGTTACTAGAAGGAAGTCTACAAGAATATGTTCCCTGGGCAAGTTCATAGTGGTGCTTGTTATTTTAAGGTGTTGGATCCACAGGCATAAACACTGACATATGTCAACAATGACACAGCCCCAATCTTTGGAGCATAGCAATTACCCAATTCTTGATTGATTTCCTCAGACTTTGCCAGAATCTCTATTCCTTGAAATAGGCAGAAAAAAATGTTTTCCCTGACTAATGTGTTCTTGTACAGTTTCAAATTGCATTTATTCTTTCAACCTAATACATTTCAGTATGACCCTATAGCAAACGTGATTTAAAGAAAACAAGAGCAAACATAAATATCAATTCACTCAGTACAAGCCACCATACAACTCCTGATAGTGTAGTACAGTGTTTTCACTTTATAGAATTATATGTGCACCACATCTTGGGAGATCTGGAAATAAACAAAAAGTGCTAATACTTAAAATTTATTTTCATAACAGAAGTAAACTGTTTCCAAAGGACTGTAAAGGACTGACAATACACGTTTTAACATATGGTAACATTTCTCAAAACCAAGAACAAAAGAATGTTTTTGACAAAGCTTAATTGCCTGGTTAAAAAAGTGTAATATATAAGTGGGTTTGATATGCTTATTTTATATGAGGAGTTATTTCTGTAATGACAAACAGTTATACTATACGCTTTCAGATTTTTCTTACTGAAATGATGACTTCTTTGAAGTTGCATAAGGTTGGGTGATTTGTTTTCAGAAATGTTTTCTGACAGGAGATAAAAGATATTGTTCCTTACAGTGTTTTTCATGCTGAAGTGCAGTTTTTTGTCCTGTTGCATTTATTTTTAAGGAACTTGTGAAACTTAACTATGACATTCCTTTCAAAAACTAGAATAGTCACTGTGATAAAAATAAACATTTGTCTAAGCATGTTTATGCTTTTAATATCTAATTAGGTAATGTCAGCCTGTTAGCAAAGCTAGTGCTGTACATCTTCATCATTCCATAAAAGCATTGTTTTTCTATTTTTAACCTTATATCTTTATTTGATAAGATATTTTAAAGTGTGGTACAAAAAACCTTATTTGTGGAATACTGAGTTAGTATGTGATTATCCAAGTTTGTTTGTTATTATTAATATTTCCATGTACCTAGAAACAAATATACATGGAAGTACACAGATATAAATGAATGTCCTTCATCATGTATATTTGTAGAGAAGAGTTATTCTTTTAAAAATTTGGATATTCATTAAATAATGTTTGTCTAATTTATATAAATAAAAATAAAGTCCTCTAGAAAACAAATATAACTGTATGCTTAAAATCCCTTCTAATGATGTAAAACCTTATCAAATTAATTTGAACACCTTGGTGAAACACGTAACTTTCTAGGACAATATTACCAAATTTGGCCCAGTTGATGGTTCAGCTTCTGGCAGGACAATGGCAGAAGTTTGATTTGTCAAACCTTCCCCTTTTGCTACCAAATACCAGGTAAACCAGTCAGGGTACTAAAGTTAAAACAAATAAGCAAACTTGGATGGCATCTTAAACAGAATATTTTCACAGGAAACATCCCCCAGAAAACAGGTGTCAAGAATGGCAAATCACCTAGAAGACAGCAAGAGCAGAGGATTTTAAAATCAGTGGAGCAAATAGTGATAAGGGAATGATGGTCCTACAAGACACAGAATTCAGAAATAGAAAACATATTTACTCAGTAAATATTATACAATAGTATAACAAAATATTAGAGTTATACCCTAAAAAATGATAAAGGAATCTGCAATCAAGCAGTAAAACGGGATAATGGACCCGCGAGAGCATTCCCTACAGGCTCGAATTGAGTGTGAGTGCCAACAAGTACACCACCCAAGACGGAATTGCATGGGGAGTAACCAGGGACCTCAAAGAGATCAAGGTATTCCAAGTTGTTCCAAGGTTCACTCAGGGAGATTTCAGATATCTCCAGAAGATTTCACAGATCACCTTGCAGATGAATGGGGACTACTCAGGGAAGGAGAGGAGATAGCATGGAGAAAGAAGGACCAGATAGTCAAAATGGATGGTTCCAGGGGAAGCAGATCTGAGAAAGAACCGGCAAAACACAGCTTTAAAAGTGAGAGCTTATCTTTGGAAGGTAAGTCCTCAGTCAACTTTTGTTTTGGTTTCCCTAAGACCAAGATATCCTGCACATCTTGATGTGTAACAACCTGAAGGCAAAGTTGTCCTATATGACTAAATGAAAGCCCCAAGATCTGCACCTGAACTTTTGTGGATGTCTTCTTGCCGGTGTCTCTTTCTCCTGCTTTACTGTATCTTTACCTTTCTTAAAGCTGTAAGATGGAATTCTCTATGGAGTCTTGTGAATTCTCTTGCAGAGACTTGTCCTTTTAGTTATGTGACCATGTATTATTGCTACATAAACTTCCATGCAAGATATGATTGGGCAGATTGCTGGGACTTCACTGAGCTTATGGAACAGGTGGTGAAAATTAGATTGCTTCTGCTATTAATTGCATTATGCTTGCTACTTTATTCTTGCTAATCTACTAGTAACTACCACATCTATATCCAAAATATGAATCATTCCCTTTTGAAAAGGTAGTTTACAGAGCACCTTCATTTGGATACCCTATGTGAATCTCACATTTAATATGTCTAAAACTCAGTTCCCAAAACTTCCACTTGATTATATACTCCTCTAACTATGAGTTTCTAGAATATTCCCTAAAAGGAGTATCTAGAAGGGCCCAGCTATCTTCCATAATGACCCCCAGAGACCCCACCACTTTAAATCCTCCATCTACTCTCAGGTCTCGGCACCACGTCATTTAAGTCCTCAATCAGAGAAGAGCTTGATTACTCTGTCTGTCTGGACTATTCAGCTGATTGCTTCCAAGTCACCCCAGGTCACAGCAGCAAAGGACATTTTTTGTATGGCATTCTTTCCATATGACCCACAAACACTAGAACAGTGATTGCTGCCTATTTCAGACAAAAGAGCATGATTACTTATAAAGTGTTGACAACATAAAGTCCTTCCATGCCTCTGAGGGAATTAATCCTCTCTGGTACACATCTCCTTAGATCAGATAAAGAAACAACTTTATTCTCTAGCATAGCACATCTTCAAGTTAGAAAGATGTGGCTCTAGAGTCAAACAAATTTGGCTCCACTGCTTTATCTACCAGTGTGATCTTGGACAGTTTATATCATGTTTATATATTGGCTTCTCATTTGTTAAACTGAATTAAAAAATAAAGTAGAGTCATAAAGTAAATGTGATTAATAAATGATTTTCTAACCATTTATTGATAAGCATAGAAAAATTTAGTAATAAATTTTATATGAGCTTATTTTAATTATTACAAACAAAAGAATATTCTCTTGTACTCCAGTTAACTACTCAAAATTTTCTAAACATATCTGAGTACCCAGTGCTGTACTCTAAACCATATGATCCTGCCTTCACATTCAGGTTAATTTCAATCCTCCTTAACTATCAGGCGGTACCAACCTCTTCTGTTCACCAAAAGTGCTTGACAATATAATGCATTTTTGCATCATATAGTAAGTTAGCTTTCCAGACATATATCCTACATATTCCATATAATTGTAAACTCTTCTACACAGGGAACTGGCCTCTATTACTTTATTTTCATAGCACCCATTTTAAAGGTTTAGAAATAACTGTTCAAAATGTTGGATATTTTTAAATTATTGACCCAGTATTGGATAGTTAACAAGATGAATTAGCAATTTTTGAGGTAGCAGAGAAACAGAAAAACAAAACACCTTTAAAAAAGTAAAATGAAACATATGAGAATCCCAAAGCCAAGTTACCAAGAAGTTATTGTATTTATACTTTTTAAAAAATTTTTTAGCTTTCCATTTTGAAATAATCACAGAATAATGAGACATCTCGAAACTCGGAAAAAGCTTCCCATACACTTCACACAGGTTCCTCCAATGTTAATATCTTATATGACCATAATGAAATTATCAAAATTAGGAAATTATCAAAATTAGGAAATTAACATTCATGCAATACTAATCTGCAGACTTTGTTGAACCCACCAATTGTTCCACTAACACTCTTTTTCAGGCTTAGGATCCCACACTACATTTAATTTTATGTCTCCTTCTGATCAGGAAGAAATTTGTCTTTCATGATCTTGACATGTTTGAATAGTACTGGCCACTTATTTTGTACATGTCCCTGAATTCAGGTTTGTTTGGTATGCTTTTATGAATCAACTTTGGATTAGTCAACACAGGTGTGACATTGTATCCTTCTCAGGGCACAGTATCAACCTGTGGATTATACTGATACTTCTTATTATCAGTGAGATTAATTTTGATCACTTAGTTAAGGTAAAATATGGAAAGAGTTCTCTAGATGACTTTTTTCTTTGTAATTAATAAATATTCCTCAAAAGAGAGTTTGAGATTACATAACTAACCTGCTTCTTATAACACTTCATTCATTAATTTAGCATCTGTTGATAAATTTAGCATCCATTGATTGCTTTCTGCAAGTGGTGTCCAACAAATGTTGATTTTTTAAATTTCCATTGTTCCTTCTCCATGTATTAATTGGAATTCTACTGTCCTAAGGAACTGTCCTTTCATCCTCATTTATTTATTTATTCAATTTTTCTTCTATATATCTATATAAACTTGTGGGTATTTTCCCCTATTGAGACCCATTACCATTATTATTATTTCTCTCCAACTCCCCACCCCCGATTTGACCATTAGGGGCATCTTCAATCTGTTTTCTATGTGCCTTTGACATGCCCCCAACATGTTTTGGCATTATATTTATTACTAATAAGTTTGAATAATTGTATGTATATTACTCATGGTTTTATTTATTCTTTTATGTACTGTGGACTTGTATTATTAGTAATTAGTAAATTACTAAATTAGTAAAGAAAATTCCAGGAAGATTATTTGTTTTGGGGAGATTCATAGTTATTGGACCATCTTGGACCTATATTTCCAAAATTTCATGGATTCTATAATTTCAAATCTTAACTTCTTTATTATTCTCTCTTTTCTTCTTCTCTCTTCTTTCCTCTTCTGACCATTATCTCTGTATACTTGATGAATGAAAGCAGGCAAATACACTGCATTTCTGTAATACCTGATTTGTAATTGAAAAAAAATAGTGATTTGATATATTATATTTTAATTTGGCTCCAACATCCTTATATTCTAAACTAAGGCTGCTTCTGTAGTTTTTTTTTCTATTTCAGAAAATTTTCCTCTAATGCATAATTATAATTTTTTAAAAGATTTTCTATTCATAGTTATTAGACTTTTCTTTGAAGGACCAAGGTGATTCAAATTTTAAAAAATAAAAAATTATAAAAAAAAGACTTTTTTCCCATAAAATGCTTACATAATAATCTTAGTGTGTTAAAGAGATTATAAAATATAAAATAAGAACAGAGGAGTGGTTGGGTGACTCAGTGGTTAAGCAATTGACTTTAGCTCAGGTCATGATATCACGATCCTGGGATTGAGCACCATATCAGCCTCCTGCCTCAGCATAGAGTCTGCTTGTCCCTCTGCCCCTCCCTCCACTTGTGCTCTCTCTTCTTTTTTCCCAAATAAGTAAATAAAATCTTTAAAATATATATATATATATATATATATATATATATAAAATAAGAATGGAGAAAACTACTATGAGTGAACATATAAAGATAACAAATACCTATGTAGCTTAATTTTTAGCCACCATTTAACCATTTTGAGAAAGGATATATGGAGACCTAACCTAATAATACAATACATTGCATTATTTATCCTACTCTCCCCTCACCTCAAGATCTATTTGTAAAGCAACCCATTGCTTTAAAAAAAAAAAAAACTATTTTTAGGGGTGCCTGGGTGGCTCAGTGGTTTAAAGTCTCTGCCTTCAGCTCAGGTCATGATCTCAGGGTCCTGGGATCAAGTCCCGCATCAGGCTCTCTGCTTGGCAGCAAGCCTGCTTCCTCCTCTCTCCCTCTCTGCCTGTCTCTCTGCCTACTTGTAATCTCTGTCAAATAAATAAATAAAATCTTTAAAAAAAAAACCCTATTTTTGTCATCTCTTCATATCCTTTCTTGGTGGAAAGATGGAATCAAATATCAATGGCAGATGGACATTGAAAGTTTACTTTTCTTAGACAATACTTTTTTTGACAATTCTTTATATAAGAATATTTTGATGCTGCATAAATTTTTCATATGTATAAGTTAACATGACCCTAGAAATAGTTTAAATTCAAGTCTTAAAAATTAATTAATTAAATTCAAATCTTGGGTGCTGCAGACCTTGATTTATAACAAAAAATATTCAAACACATAATTACAATTACAATGATAGTACATATAATCTACTATGTTTTATGTAATAAAATTAATGTAAATGAAATATGTAAATAAGAAAATATAATAATAGATATCAATTGAATATTGTAAATGACAATAAATGTAAGAGAAAAGAAGTTCCTAAACATTTCACATCCTGTGTCACCTTATTTCTCTCCATTATCACCCAGCAATTGGGAATGACATATTTAATATGACTTTCCTCCAGTTGTCATTTCCAACTTTGCTTTTTCACAAGTGATACACTCTTTTTTCCTCATTATGATTTTATCTACTTTCCCTCCATCGTGCTCCCTACCATTTTTTTCCACTATCTTTATAACTCTCTAATATAACAATATGTAAATATATAGTATAAAAAGTCCCAATATCTTTTTGATTAATAAAAAGTAATTAAGAAACATAATGACATTTACAGCAGAGAGGTTATTTTAGAAATGTCTATATTTAATCTAACTTCTTATTTTATAGTGAAGAGATCGAATTCATACCCTCTAAGTTAGCTCAAACTATAAAAAACAAAACTCAGATTTAAATCTTCAAGTTAAATGATATTTCCAGCACCTGCAGGCATTCTCCATGCTCTGTGTATTAAGTTAATTTTTAAAAATGTAACATAAAAGTAATACAGAGTAAGACATGATTGTGGAATAAAACTGGAAAATGAGAAGCTCCTCCTAAAATCTGAAAGACCTACCCGAGGGCCTATAAAATTGAACTTGCTTTGTAACTATAACTCGAAAACTATCAAAGACATGAAATAGTTTGATGAAACTAAAATAATATGCATAAAAATTGTATTTTCTGAATAACTGTATTCAATATTGAGTGCAATTTTATACAATATTGTATACAATTTTGTATACAATTATATTATTGAGTACAATTGTAATATTGAATACAATTGTAATATTGAATACAATTGTATACAAAATTGTATACAATATTGAATACTGAATAATTGAATAATTACATATTATCATTTTTCCACAGGTTTTAAATTTGTTATTCAGTTTCAAGGTATGAATGTCTATTTAATAAATGACAAATGAAGAAACATATAAAAAAAAAGACAATTTTCATTAACAATAATAAGTACTTTAGCATATTTATTATAATATAGGTATAAGCATAGTCATTAAGAGTTCAGATTCTGGAGGGAAAGAGACTGGTACGAAACCTTTTCTACCATTTATTAGCTGTGAGTTATTGAGTATGTTTTTAAATTTTCTGTGCCTCTCTTTCCTAATCTACAAAATTAGGATAACAAGAATAGCAATTTTATAGATTTATTGAGAAGAAAGAGGAAATCATATATGTTTTGTTCTAATTATTTGCTATTATTATTATAATCAAACCTGTTAAAATATTCCTATTCATTTAAGAGACCTCTGTCCCTTTAAAAATTAGTTAAGATAATACTTTTTCAACCTTTTCTACAGCTCCAAAAATAGAAATGGAGAGAATAATAATCATAAGTTTGACTGGAATGAAAAGGTAGTCAGAATTTTTTTTTTTTTTAATTTCAAACCAAGGTGAATGGACCAATGACACCCAAGTTACACACATTTCCTGGCACGGAAGCTTATTGTAAGCACTCTGATCTAATGTCCCACTGAGTACGGGACCCATGTTGGCACTTAATAAATGTTTGATTAAAGAGCCAGACTACTTTGCATTTCAAACATTTATTTCTAGAACTTTGTGTTCTTTCATTTCAGCTACAGGCACTTATTTCTAGCCTCTGCATACATATTAAGTTTCAAAAATGCAAGAATTGGCAGTAGGTACTTCATGAATGGTATTATCAAAACTCTTTTAAGGAAATCCAGATACAAAGAACTGCAACACATGAAAAAGCCTTGCAAGCCATATTGGGTGAAATTAAAGTATAGAGAACTTTCACAACCAGTTTTTCCTGTCAGATGAAGATTTTAAAAGAAATGGAAATACACATTCACTAACCAGGTGAATATTTACAATTTGTACTTATTGTTAAAGATTATATAGAAGAGTGTATGCTATCATGGTCCTTTTCTATTCAAACTGTTTGTGTTTTAAAGGAAAAAGTTCTATAAACTGAGTATCCAGTAAATCTTATACATAAGGAAAATTCCATGACTGAAGAAAATAGCTGGACAAGATTATGCTCAAATAATTTGTTTTCTGTTTACTTTTCTTGAAGACTTCAAAATGAGAGTTTTCTCCAATTTGTTCATTAAAGGAAATTAACTGGTTTTTTGCTGGTGACTTTGTATTAGGATATGGGCCTACACAGAGAGATAATAATTATTTAAGAAGATGATTTTCCAAGGCTCTGAGACTTCCTTTATTTCCTGTAACTCAGGGCTGAAATCCCTCCACAACATGGCTGACAAGCATTCTATTTCTTTTGGACATTTTGAGCAACAAATAAACCACCTCTGATTTCTAGTCAAAACTAAATTAGTTAAATAGAGACCTTTTGAAGCATTTAGAAGAATCTGTTAAACTAAACTTACAGCACTAGAAACCTGGTTTTATACAAGCTAGGCAATTTTTATTACTAGACAACTGTAATAATTAGAAGTAATGTATTTTTTTTTTGCCATTTTATTTTCACACCAGAAGCTCAGCCAGATCCAGACTGAGAACCTTTAAAAAATTGAAAATGTGGCAATTATTTTTAATTGCCAGGTTCAGGGCAAAGCAATTTAAAATTACTAGAGCTTCCATTTTGTTTCCAGCACTTTAACTTGGAACTGTGTCAAGTAATTCTCTACTATGGCAGTCTAAATTACATTAAGCCAATTTACAAATGGAACATTTTAAGAATCATAGATGAGGAAAAGGCCATTAAAATAAATAAAAATGGATATAGAAGACTATTAGAGTGTAACTATTCTGTACTGGGAGCAAGGATGTAGTCATATTTTTTAACATATGATATAGAAGGAGAAAAATCTTATGTAAACTCTAATTTATACTGGTAAGATCATACTCTGATAATCATGATCATTTATAGGCATTATAATTTAAGAGAGTGCCAATCTATAGCACATAAATAGGAGAATAGGTTCTCGATCATTAAAAAAAGATTCAAAATGTTTTATATGTTAAATAAACTGATATAATTGGTGCTATTTAGTTAAGAAAAGAGAAGACCAGGAAATAAATTACAACTGTTTTAAAAGTTCTTGAGTAACTATAATGTGCAGTTGGGATGCTTGTCAATTTTGAGGAAAAACTGGATAAAATTGGAATCAAAGAATGAATGTGACCATATGGTGGGTACACTTGTAATTAACTTGAAAAATAATTTTCTATTAATTAAATTTAGACAAGTGTGCTTAAAATTAGAAGTCTCCATCACCAAAATTACACCTGTAAAACCTAATAGATTAAATTTTACAGAAGTTGTAACAAGGATATATGCATCAAGCAGAATATTATATTAGACACATTACAAAGTTATAACTTGTCTGGTATAAGAAATATGAATGGAGATTCAGAAACCAAAAATTCAATTTCCTTTCTCCTGGCATAGTAGTTTGATAGCTAGTCTTATCTTTTTATAGGAAGTTACAAATTAATATATGTGATCCTTTTCTCTAAATTCAAAACCAGATCTGAAATTAGAATCAAATATTTAAAAAGTTATCCCTTATTTTTATTGCTTTATACCTTTTTATCAAGAATATAAAATTCAACTTAACAACATGCCTGAGCAAAGACTAAAAGAAGTTATTTATAACAAATTGTCTTTCTTAAATATTTTCACTTGAAATAAGCTCAGTATCAGAGGCAAGTCAGTATGTACCCCAGGTCTTAATGTTTGGGTTTGAAATTCCCAACTCAAGTAAAATGTTTCTTTGAAAAATCACTGCGGGCCTTTAAAATGTATTTGAATGTTTTATTCTAATAGAATAAAGTTGTTTAAATGTTCTATAAGGTTTTCCCAAAACCTTTTGAGTTAAACTGATGCTTTAGAAAAATATTTATACAATATGCCATGTTTATAAAGCCCTCACATGAAAACCTGGTCTACAGTTTGAGAGAGACAACATGAAGATGTCAGATATATATAATTGGAAATCATGACTTTTGTTTTAAATTACAATTATTGATATTTGAATATATTATTACCATATTTTAAAATAACTATAGTCAAAAGAACATTGATTCAAGTTAATAAAAACAAATAAAAATATATAATTGTAGAAAAGCTATTAATATCAAAGAGAATGTGCTAGATTTACTCCAAAAGCAATAGCTGAAACTATTTTATATGAAGTGGTTTAATCATTTATTTTCATTTAAAAAATGTAAAGCATTTCAATTCCAATTACTTTAAATTAGTATAAAAGCTTTCTAAAATTGAGTCATTACAGTTTAGACCATTGGTCTAAAGAGCTACTTAAGGATTTGAAATGAAAAGTAAGACTATGACAAATACGTTTCATTTCTCCCTACTGCCTGAGCAACCAAGTGGGAGATATGCTTCCAATAAAATATGATGAAATAATAAAAGTGACAGAATTCTCCATCCAGTACACTGAACCCTAGAATTTACTTCAGAGTCCATCATAAAACTTAAATATTAGAGAATAGTCCCTGAATTGAGAAATGGAAAACTACTGAGTATCCCACTACTCTGCTTCCCAAATATGGCAGAAGAAGCAAAGGACTGATCACAAACAGTTTTGTGCTGATTAAACAGATTTTTCTTAAACCATCAAAAAATTTAAGAATGTTGAGGTGCTCAATCAGTTAAGCATCTAACTCTTGATTTTGGCTCAGGTCATCATCTCAGGGTCATGAAATCAAACCCTGTGTCACTTTACACACTCAGCAGGGAGTCTGCTTGGAATTCTCTCTCACCCTGTGTCTCCCCGGCCCCAGTGTGTGCTCTTGCTCTCTTTCTCTAAAAAAGAAAAGAAAAGAAAGAAAGAAAGAAAAAAGAAATTAGGGCACCTGGGTGGCTCAGTGGGTTAAGCCCCTGCCTTTGACTCAGGTCATGATCCCAGCATCCTGGGATGGATCCGCATATCGGGCTCCTTGCTCTGCAAGAAGTCTGCTTCTCCCTCTCCCACTCCCCCTGCTTGTATTCCCTGTCTCACTGTGTCTCTCTCTGTCAGAGAAATACATAAAATCTTAAAAAAAAAAAAAAAAGAAGGAAAGAAAGAAAGAAATTAAGAATCCGACTGACACGATCTTTTTTTAAATTTTAATTTAAAAAGATTAAATGACTAGAAATTTTGAATAAGAATATGGGAACAGATTAGAGATAGACAATATGGAAGTTTTTAGGTTAAAAAAAATGAACATAGGGAGTAAGAACAGTATTTACAGGATATTAAATAAATGTAAATGAAAAGTTCTGGTAATCAGTTTGATGTAGAAGGGTAGAAAAGATGAAGAAACCCAGAAAAAACTCAAAATGTTTAGAGTGACTGAATGAAAGGGGATGTCATTTTTGGAGAGAGATACTAAAGAGAAAAGGTCAAAGCATCATTTTGCCAAGAGGGGAGATTAAAACAAATAATGCATTTGTATATGGATTTGTTGAATTTGAGATGTGCATTAAACATTTGGGGAAAGATGCCTGGGAGAAAAGGTGTAAATATTAATCTGAGGCTAGAGGAAAGAGATTTGAATTGGAAACAAAGATTTCCATATCATCTGTTTTAGGTAAGATCTGAGTCTGAAGACCTAGGAGATATGTCTGAACTTAATTTGCAGAGTATATTGTAGAGTATAAAAGTCCAAGGATGGAGACTTAAAAAACAAAAACAAAACAAAACAACAACAACAAAACCCAGCATCATTAAAGGATGTTTTACAAGCAGAATTAAAAAAAAAATGTAGTCAGGAAAAAAATCTTCAAGCAGAATTGTCCTGGAAACAAAAAATGAGAAAGCTTTAAAAATACTCATCAATGAGTATTTATTAAAAATAAATTTATTAAAATGAGTATTTTTAATTTATATTTATAAATATAAATAAATAATTTATAAATTTTAATTTATAAAAATGAATTTATTAAAAATGAGTATTTATTTAAAATACTCATGTTCAATACATGAGTATTTTTAATAAATTAGGAGCTGTGTACATTTTCTGTTTGATTTGGTAACTGGATGGCTTTTGGGTTATGATTCCACTTTGGGGGGAAAAAAAGTCAGATTGCTTAGAGTGAAGTGATACAGAAATCCATGTAAATGAAAATCTTTAAGACTTTAGTATCTCTAGAAAAATATGGAATGTAGGGAGGGCTTTATCAGAAGAAGAGATTTAAGATGTTTGTAGCCATAGGAAAGCAAATTAATATACAAATACAGCAAAATCTAGAAAAGAAAACGTAAAATCGTGGATGAGATCTTTGTAAGATTTGGGAGGAGATAATGGTGAATTAGTGGAGGAATTTGGAGGAAAAAAACCTTTCCTTTTAGAATTAAAATAAATGCAGATATAATTTAGTTTTGTTTTATCTAGTACCAGTTAATCAGCTTTTTTTGTTCATTTTTTTTTTTTTTAACCGATGGGGAGTTGCAGTTTCTCAGATGTTTCTTTGCTTTCTCTATGAGTGTTTGATATTAGTTGTGTCTATTTCCAGGGAGAGGCCAAAGCCCAGATCCAATCCTTCCTTCAAGTGTGGGGTAAGAAGGAACCCAGAGGCACGCTGATATTAAAAGATAGATTTGGCCCTGCCCTGTTTTCAAACCCACCGTGGGGGCATGAACATTTAGTCAATCTGTTGATTTCCCTATAGCCCATATGTGTTTGCTTCCTTTCGTCTCAGTCCTCTTGATACAGCATCCCCTATGCCATCCACTCCAGGGTGCGGATGCTACTTAACTCCCTTGCCCAGATGATTTTGCAGACAATGATTTTCCAAAGGCAATGTGGACAGGAGGAAAAGAACTTTCATGAAAATCTTCTATTCCAAAGCATTTTCCATTTGTAAAAAATTCCCCTCTTTTGCTTTCTGCCAAAATTTCTCCCATTCCTTGTGACCCAATTATCTTTGGCCAACCCACCAATTACCTGAGAGTTCATGCTGGATTTTTTTGAGGTTTGTCAGCTTTTTTCTTTGGTACCCCTGGCTATCAGAAGGGAATATTAGTTTATGTAATTAGTCCTTTCATCAGGAACCAGTAAACATGTATCATTTGTTTTGTTTTGTTTTTTCCCCTAATGAACATGATTATGAGAATAGGAATATTTCCTGTATGAAAGTATTATAAAGATGTTTTCTTCAAAACTTTTAAGTATAAAACTCTCTGTTTTGGGGAACAGTTTTTTTCCTTTCTCTCTTGTCCTCTCAGATCTGACTCCCAGAACACAAGTATGTTAAAAGAAATATACTTAGTCAAGTCATCCAATTCAAAATAATCTGCTCATTGTCTTATATTCACAAATAAAACTATCTGGAAAATATGGAGTTGGGTTCTTTTGAGAGGGTATATTCATTAGCATGGGAGAGTTATCTTGTTCCTTAGGCCAATTTGATATACAGGTTTTAATTTATACTACTAAAGATTGAAAGTACTTCTTCCTGTTATTGGATATATATTTTTTAGTAACTTTGTGTACTAACATATCTGTGCCTAAATGTACATTCTCAGACTCATCTCTAGATCTATGAATCAGAATCTTTATCTTAACAAAGTTAACTGTGGGGACGCCTGGGTGGCTCAGTTGGTTAAGCAGCTGCCTTCAGCTCAGGTCATGATCCCAGCGTCCCGGGATCGAGTCCCACATCGGGCTCCTTGCTCGGCAGGGAGCCTGCTTCTCCCTCTGCCTCTGCCTGCCATTCTGTCTGCCTGTGCTCACTCTCTCCCCTCTCTCTCTCTGATAAATAAATAAAATCTTTAAAAAAAAAAAAGTTAACTGTGAAGAACCATTTCTCTAGGCCATAATTAAATCACAACAAATATTTGACATTAAATAGACAGTGTTCTATGACCAGCTTATAATTAAGTTAGAAACATAATGTCAAATATAACTTAAAATAATCTGTGTTTGTGAATTTATCAGCTGAAAATAACTGACAGGGCATAAGTGAAATTGAAGTAGAAACTTAAAATGCTTAAAAAATATAAAATAAAATTAAAATGCTTAAGAGTAAGCAAGTAAAATACTACATGTGATAATTTAGGGATCCGCTAAAAATATTTAGAAAAATTATACAATCTTTCATGCTTATATTAAAAAATATGGAAAACTGAGTATAATACTTAAGATGGTAGGAAAAGAGAACCAGAATAAACTTGGGAAAATTTAATGGAGGGAGTAATTATGATACACATGGAAATAAGCAGAAAATGGGAAATATGGGATAAAGAAGATTTAAAAAGCAGAGGATAGTTTTTCTAAATACTGATAAAATAAAGATATAACCACATTGATTCAATAAAAAAGAGAACTGAATAGTATTATGAAATTAAAAAAAAACAAATTTGAAAATTTGTTGCAGCTACCATTTGTATTTCTGTTTTACAAATAAGAAAATTCAGATGTAGGGATGCACACTGCCCTAGTGAATATAGCTTATAAATAGTTCTAAAATGTGAGCCCAGATCAGTCTGACTCCAGTGTTAGTATAATCAAGTTTTATGCAATACACTATTCCCTTATTATGGCAAGCAAAACCAAAAATGTAGCTTATCAATTCTCCAAACTATATTTGGCATAGTTATCCCTTTCACCTTGAATCTTTTACCTTCTATCTAGCTTCTATCATAGTTCTCAAGCCATTCTGTCCTCTCCAAGCAGAGTACATAGCATTTTTCCTGATAAAGAAAATTGAGGTAATCAGGCATTAACTTTATCTTTTAACATCAATGTATGCCAGAAACTGATCTTTATGCATATATATATGCATTAATTTTGTTTCCATCCATATATTTACATACACACATATATATATGAAAATATGATATGGAGTGTATACACACACACACACTTATTTGCTCACCCAAAAATACCAGATCAAAATTCTTGATCCTTCCTACATCCTCTGGCCATTTAATAACAGCAGGTGAAATGGGTAAGTGGTCAAAGATGTTAAATTCACAGTATTACTAATAAATATATATTAAATAAGTAAATAAATTAGAAAACAAATAGTACTTGCTAAATGGAAGTGAAATTATCTAATAATATGTCTCTCTGACTAGCTATAAGCTCCTTAAGAGCAGAAGTCATGTCTCCTTTTTTCCCCTTATACACCTTATACACCTTTGTACTTAGTATATTAAGTGACCAAGGTTGCACACTTGGGGCAATTTAGTATATAAATATTCCTGCCCATCATTTTTACTTAAAGTTGCACTGCCTCTTAAGAAAGGGTTAGATTTTGTTCTGACTACCCTGTTTATCATTGTAGATATGTATCATTCATATTGTAGAGGCATGAAAAAATACATTTTTTTAAATTTTAATAAATATTTTTGAAGGATTTTTTTTTTTCTCAAAGACAGAGAGAGGTGGGGAGAGAGGGCACAAGCAGGGGGAGCAGCAGGCAGAGGGAGAAGTAGGATCCTGTTGAGCAAGGAGTGTGATGTAGGACTCAATCCTAGGACCCTGAGATCATGACCTGAGCCAAAGGCAGACGCTTAACTGACTAAGCCACTCAGGCATCCCCCAAAAATACATTTTAGAACACTGCTCATCTCAAAAAATTATTCAGAAGAATGTGGCACAATATCCACACACACACACACACACATTTGTCTCCTCCCTACTATCATTTCTCTAACTCTTAATCAAATATTAATGAAATGGGGTACATCAATAAAGAACATAGCTACATTCATGATGCAGTTATTTAATTTGTGCCCTATAAAATTTATATCAGTACACTGCCAGAAAGCAATATATAAGGTGAATATGTTAATTAGTAATAAACATTATTTGCCATGATAAACATCTTTGAAACTTCTGCTGTCTCCCTCGTTATAACTGAAGAACATGCAATGGTTTTCTTTGGGGAGAATCTTTTAAATTTTACAACTAGGGAAGCAAGGGCAAAAATGAACTATTGGGATTTCATCAAGATCAAAAGCTTTTGCACAGCAAAGGAAACAGTTAACAAAATCAAAAGACAACTGACAGAATGGGAGAAGATATTTGCAAACGACATATCAGATAAAGGACTAGTGTCCAGAATCTATAAAGAACTTAGCAAACTCAACACCCAAAGAACAAATAATCCAATCAAGAAATGGGAAGAGGACATGAACAGACATTTCTGCAAAGAAGACATCCAGATGGCCAACAGACACATGAAAAAGTGCTCCATATCACTCGGCATCAGGGAAATACAAATCAAAACCACAATGCGATATCACTTCACACCAGTCAGAATGGCTAAAATCAACAAGTCAGGAAATGACAGATGCTGGCGAGGATGCGGAGAAAGGGGAACCCTCCTACACTGTTGGTGGGAATGCAAGCTGGTGCAGCCACTCTGGAAAACAGCATGGAGGTTCCTCAAAATGTTGAAAATAGAACTGCCCTATGACCCAGCAATTGCACTATTGGGTATTTACCCTAAAGATACAAACGTAGTGATCCAAAGGGGCACGTGTACTTGAATGTTTATAGCAGCAATGTCCACAATAGCCAAACTATGGAAAGAACCTAGATGTCCATCAACAGATGAATGGATCAAGAAGATGTGGTATATATACACAATGGAATACTATGCAGCCATCAAAAGAAATGAAATCTTGCCATTTGCGACAACATGGATGGAACTAGAGGGTATCATGCTTAGCGAAATAAGTCAAGCGGAGAAAGTCAACTATCATATGATCTCCCTGATATGAGGAAGTGGTGTTGCAACATGGGGGCTTAAGTGGGTACGAGAAGAATAAATGAAAGAAGATGGGATTGGGAGGGAGACAAACCATAAGTGACTCTTAATCTCACAAAACAAACTGAGGGTTGCTGGGGGGAGGGGGTTTGGGAGAAGGGGGTGGCATTATGGACATTGGGGAGGGTATGTGCTTTGGTGAGTGCTGTGAAGTGTGTAAACCTGGTGATTCACAGACCTGTACCCCTGGGGATAAAAATATATGTTTATAAAAAATAAAAAATTATATTAAAAAAAATTTACAACTAAACAGACTACTTTCTAAAGTAAGAAATGTTTTTATGTTATGAAAAAAAAATCTTCCAATATCCCTTTCCAGTTCTAATGAGAGATACAATATTAGCTACAAAGTTTATATTTAATTATATAATATCCATTGAGTTTTAAACTGTAAATTACATAGATAAGAAGGAACACACAAAATATATGGGAAAATGGCACATGCTTCTTTCACCAAAAGATAATAGTTTAGAATAAGAAAGACAAATTGACTTTTACACCTGAAGAATAATCACCCCTAAATTTGTCATAAGTTTGTATTCATATAATTAAATATTAAATAACCCAAGGCTAGTTGAAAAAACTAAGAAAATGAGAGATGAGAATTTTAGAAGTGCTTCATTTTGAAGAGAGCTTCACTTTAGAATAAATCTAAGGTATTTTTCAATGACAAATATGGAAAGATGAATAAATGTTTTTACTTAGGAAAAGAACATGCATCTACAATGTTCATCTGTATTCTTTTCCTTAAGGATAAACTGTTTTGAAAAAAATAACATGAAACTATTCAAACAGTATGTGTAATATGCTGATAACAATGGTATGAACCAAATAGACTTGAGACTTTTTATTCATATAGCCTGTAATCTTTCCATAAATACATGCAATCTTTTCAATCTCAGTATGTGATGAAAATGTAATGTCTCAAAATTATTATTACAATAACTAAATGCTGCTAACTGAAGTTATGTTATTCTTATAACTACTTACCTGTGTTTTTCTAATTAGGTCTTTTGTTATAATTATTTAGAAAAAAGTTGGTTTTTTGATTTTCAAATTTTGTATTTAAATCAATCAATTCAGCATTAATACTGACTCATCATCAATAACAATATTGAAAAGAAATTTGTTCTGTAGTTTGAAATTTTTACCATTTGTGAGGATTTAGAGTTAATTTCAGGTTAACTTCAGGTTAATTTCAGGTTGTTTTATAGGTTAGGAGAATAATGTCAGTAGGAACAAAAAGATCTCAAACATAACAGTATATTTTTAAAAATTATATTGATGAGATAAAATTTATAGTGGGTAAAATTCACTCTTTTTAGATATACAGTTCTATGAATTTGACAAATACATTCAGTACTGGAACCACTTCCACAATTGAGATATAGACCATTCCCTTTAACTCATATTTCTTTATGACCCCTTGTAACTTGTTTCTGGACTCTATTCATTTTAGTAATATTTACATAGTTATTTTGCCAATATTACAGTCTTTTCTTTAATTTATTTTTTATTTATTTTCAGCATAACAGTATTCATTATTTTTGAACCACACCAGTGCTCCATGCAATCCGTGCCCTCTATAATACCCACCACCTGGTACCCCAACCTCCCACCCAATATTACACTGTTTTGATTACTGAGACTTGATAGTAAGTTTTGAAATCAGATGGTGTGACTCTTCCAGCTTTTTCCACTCTCAAAATAATTCCAGGTATTCTGGCTAATTTACTATCAACATATATTTTAGAATAATTTTGTCTATTATTGCTCCCCAAAACGTTTTGTTATAATTTAACTGGGATTGTACTGAATCTATAGATCAATACAGGGAGAAAAGATTCCTTAACAAAACTGAGTTTTCCAGATTATGAACATGGGATATGTATACAATTCTATAGGTCTCATTTGGTTTCTATCAGCAGTGTTTTGAAGTTTCCAGTATAAAAAAACAATACTTCTATGTATTAGTGCATAGAAATTATTTTTTTAATATTGACTATGTGTTTTAATGTTGACATACTTATTCTAGTAGATTTATATATTTACCGTTTCCAATAGTCTTCATTTTTTCCGCTGTATTCAGACTAATATGTGATGCCATTTCCCATCAGCCTGAAGAACCTTCTATATTATGCTCTCTATTGTACATATCTTGCTGATGATTCACTCAGCTTACATTTATCTGAAATTTTCTTTGTTTTACTTTCATTATTCATAGACTTTTTTCACTGAATATGGAATTCTGTCTCAACAGATTTTTTTCTTCTGACATTCAAAAAAATCCATATTTTTTGAACATCCAGTATTTCTGATAAGAATCATCATTTATATTGTTTTCTAGATAAAAATTATCATTTTATCTGGATTTTTATTTTTTTAAAAGATTTTATTTATTTATTTGATAGAGAGAAATCACAAGTAGGCAGAAAGGCAGGCAGAGAGAGAGGGAAGCAGGCTCCCCGCTGAGTAGAGAGCCAATGTGGGACTCTATCCCAGGACCCTGGAACCATGACCTGAGCTGAAGGCAGAGGCTTCACTCACTCAGCCACCCAGGTACCCCTATCTGTATTTTTAAAGAACTTCCTCTTTAACTTTGGTTTTTATCATTTTTTTATTTTACCAGTTAGAGCATGACTCTTTTTTAAATCTTTATTTATTTATTTATTTGTTTTTTGTTTGTTTATTAAGAGCATGACTCTTATTCCAAGGCTTTAGCCTTATTTTTAGACAGATTTTATTTACATGGATTTCCACTCAATACTTGAGCTACAGAGTAAGATGTCTCCCTTCTGGCTGGACCAGAAGTTCAATATTTCCAGCATTAAAGGTACTCTATCATCTCAGCCTTTCAAATTTTCCAAAGTCCCTAGGTGACTCTCATGAAGATTTCTGTCCCCTTTTCCCAACTTCCTCCCAGACTCATTTTCTCTGATAAATTGCTCTATAAATTTTAGTTGTCTTCACAACTCAGAATGGATTATCCGTACTTCCTTAGTGAGACATCTATTCCACTTGGGCTATGTCTCCCTGTGTTATGACAAGAAAGTCACCCCAAGTAGGAAACCAGGGCAATCATGGGATCCACTTCTTAGTTTTTACTTTTCACAAAGATTACAATACTGCACTGCCTATTTTTTAAGACCAAAATGGTTATCTCATATGATTTTTCCATTCTTATAATTGCTTTTGTCAGAAAAGAAAGTCTAGTACTCTATCTTGGCAAGAACCCAAAGTCTATTCCAAGGCATATGTAGCTTTAACAGTAAGCTCTTAGCTCTGAGTTCTTTTGCACATGTTCTTTATAATCAGAGAATGTTTTCTGTAATTCTGAGTTTGATAATGGATTGACAGGCTGAATACTCTTAAGATGTAAAATTTCCCAAAATTGATCTGTAGATTCATTAAAATCACTAAAAAGTCTCAGCACAAAATGCTCAATAAACAGTGGCAGTAATTCTAAAATGCAGATGGAAATACAAAAGGTCTAGAGTAGCCAAAAGGATCTTGAAAATGATCAGTGAAGTTGGTGGACTTACTCTAAATTCCTAATCTAGAACAATATGCTTTGTTTTAGTAAAAGGATAAATATCAATAGAACACAATTAAAAATCCAGAAATAGACTAGCCAAAGTTTGGCCAACTGTTTTATGAAGCTGATGGCATCATCAGATTGGGATAAAAACTTTTGGGGAAAAAAAAAAAAAAAAAGAACTGGATATCTCTATAGGAAATAACAAAAACAAACAAACAAAACAGAAACAAAAACAAAAACCCAATCCTTGATTCACACTGTATTAAAATTTATCAGAGGGGAGACAAACCATGAGAGACTATGGACTCTGAGAAACAAGTTGAGGGTTTTGGAAGGGAGGAGTGTGGGGGGGTGGTTGAGCCTGACGGTGGGTATTAAGGAGGGCATGTATTGCATGGAGCACTGGGTGTGGTGCATAAATAATGAATCTTGGAACACTGAAAAATTAAAATAATTTTTTTATTTTAAAAAATTTACTAAAATGGATTATTGACCTAAATGTAAATGATAAATCTATAAACCTTTAGAAAAGCATAGAACAAAATTCTCACAGTTTTGAACTGAGCAGATTTCTCAGGTTACAAAAAAGCACTAAACACAAAAGAGACATTGATTGGACTTCAAAAAAATTAAAAATGTTTGCTCTTCAAAAGAAACAGTGAAGTGAATAAAAAGATAGCCTCATGCTATAGTAAACTATTGGCTGTAATATATCTGAAATATATATATATATAATATTTTTGTATATATTATATATATGCATTTATACACATTATATATATGTAAATATTCATTATTTTATATATGTCTACACTCCCAAAAATGATAATAAGAAGAAGAGTAAATGGGACAGAGGACCTGAACTGATAGTTCATATAACCAATATTCATATGAGAAGTTGCACAACACGAGTCATGAAATACTTTCAGAGAAATGCAAGTTAAAACCACAATAACATGTAATTCAAACAATTCCATGCCTACTAAGATAGCTAAAATCAAAAAGACTTAAAACAGGAAATACTGTCAAGAAACTAAAGCAACTGCAATCTCATACATCTTGATGATAGTATAGAATAGTACTACAGCTTTGAAAGATGACTTGACAGTTTCTTGTAACTTTCTCAACTTGTGCTCTGATCTTGAAATTCCACCCCTAGGAATAAAAATATACATGCATACCTCAGAGATATTGAGGGGCCAGGTCCAGATCACCACAATAAAGCAAAGCAAAGATCACAATAAAGTGAGTCAAATGAATTTTTTGGCTTCCTAGTGCATATAAAATTATGTTTATATGATACTGTAGTCTATTAAGTATGCAATAGTATTATGTCCAAAAAAATACATAACTTAATTGGAAATACTTTATTGTTAAAAAATATTAGCCATCTTTTGAGATTTTAGTGGGTTGTAATTTTTTGGTGATGGAAGGTTTTGCCTCAGTGTTGATGGCTGCTAACTGATCAAGGTGCTTGCTGAAGGCAGGGGCGGCTGCAGAAATTTCTGAGAAAAAGATGATAAGGTTTGCCACATCCATTGACTCTTCCTTTCACAAACGATTTCTCTGATTGCCTAAGCAACAGTTCTCAACAGTGGGCTTAAAATATTCAGTAAACCATTTTGTAAACAGGTATGCTGGCATACAGGTTTTATTGTTTCATTTGTAGAGCAGAGGCAGGATAGATTTAGCATAATACCTAAGGGCCCTAGGATTTTCTGAATGGTAAATGAGCATTAGCTTCGACTTATAGTCACCAACTGCATGAGCTTCTCATGAGAGTCAGCCTAACCTTCAAAACTTTAAACCCAACCATTGCCTTCTCTCTGGCGAGGTAAGTCCTAGGATGACATCTTCCAATAGAAGACTGTGTTGTGTACATTGAAAATCTTTTGTCTAGCGAAGCCCCCTACATTATCTTAGCTAGATCTTCTGGATAACTTGCTGCAGCTTCTACATCAGCACCTGCTGCTTCCCCTTGCCCCAGTTATGCAGACGTCTCCTTTCCTTAAACCTCATAATCCAACCTCTCCCAGCTTCCAGCTTTTCTGCTGCAGCTTCCTCACCTTTCTCAGCCTTCAGAGACTTAAAGAAATTTAGGTCCTTTCCCTGGGTCAGGCTTTGATTTAAGGGAATGTTGTGGCTGCTTTGATGTTTTATCCAGACGACTTAAAATTTCTCCATATCAGCAATAAGTCTTTCATTTTCTCATCATTCCTGTGTTCTGTGGCATAGCACTTTTAACTTCCTTTGAGAACTTTTTCTTTGAAGTTACCTTTTGGATAACTGGCACAAAAGGCCTAAATTTGACATGCCTTTCTCCCTAAGCTGAATCATTTTTAGCCTTTCATTTAAAGTGAGAGAGATGTGTGGCTCTTTCTTTCACTTGAACATGTAGAGGCTATTGTAAGGTTCTTAAGTGGCCTAATTTCAATATTATTATGTCTTAGGGAATAGGAAAATCCAAGGAGTGGGAAAGAGACAGGAGACTGTTCAGTTAGGGGAGTAGAGAACATACATAACATTGATTGATGAATTTTGTTGTCATATCCAGGCACTGTTCAATGTATTGTAAATAACAATTACAATAGTAACATCCAAGAAAATTGATCACAAATCACCATAACACATATAATAATAATGTAAAAGTGTAAAATATTAGAAGAATTACTAAAAGGTGACACAGACATAAAGTGAGTCAATGCTGTTGGAAAAATGACACTGATGAACTTGTTCTACGTAGAGTTACCACAATCTTATAATTTGTTAAAAAAAAATTCTGGGAAGTGAATAAAGTGAGCTGTGATAAAAAAAGATATGTCCTCACTACCTGTATATTTAAAACTAACAAACTAACAATATATGTTAATTATACTAGAATTAAATTTTAAAACTTAATTAAAAACACAATATATCTGCATGTCTATAAAAAGACTTGCACAAGAATATTTTTAGCAACTATATTCATAATAGCTGAAAATTATAAGCAATAAAATTGTCTAATTGAATATTTACCATTTATTAATATTTATTTAAGAAACATTAGAGTATATAAGTACATTCTGTGTGATTTCTTTTATATGAAGTATAAAAACAAATAAAATTATATTATGGTGATGGAAATCAGAACACTGGATTCCTGTAAGGAGCAGGAGTTGTTAGAAGCACTAAGGAACTACCTGATATGGTAGAAATGCTCTTCTGGGTTTTGATTTTAGTATTTGTTATATCAATTTATATATTTGTCAAACTTTATCATATTGGCTCTTGCCATTAGTGGACTGACATGATCTCTGAAAATGGTTTTCTCTTCAGTTCACCCCAGAAACCCTACAAAATCATGCAAATCAAGTGGTTAAAATCTTCAAGTTCACTCTAGAAAGACACTTGAAACTGCCATCAGGGAACCTGGGCAGCTCAGTCTGTTGAGCATCTGCCTTCAGCTCAGGTCATAATTCTGATAACTGGGATTAAGGGTCCTGGGATTAAGTACCACATGGGCTCCATGCTCAACAGGGAACCTGCTTCTCCCTCTCCTCTGCTGCTTCCCTTACTTGTGCTCTCTCTCTCTCTCTCTGTGTCAAGTAAATTAATTAATTAGTTAATTAATTAAAAGAAAAAGAAAAGGAAAGAACACTGCCCAGGCCCTTAGGGGTATGCATATCCAAGTAGCCGCCAAGTATCTGAAAGACGTCACTTTGCAGAGGCACTGTGCCATTCTGTCACTACAATGGTAGAGTTGGAAGGTGGTCCTGGGACAAACAGTGGGTCTGGACACAGGGTCAGTGGCCCAGGAAGAATGCTGAATTTTTAGTGCACATGCTTGAAAATGCAGAGTTGTGCTGGACCCAAGGGTTTAGATGTCAATTCTCTAGTCATGGAGCACATCCAGGTGAACAAAGCCCCAAAGATGCAGTGTAAAACTTACCAGGCTTCTAGTCCGATTAACTCAGAGAGGAACTCTTTCTGCCACAGAGAGATGATTCTTACTGAAAAAGAGCAGTGTATTCCTAAGCCAGAAGAGGTTGCACAGAAGAAAAAGATGTTCCAGAAGAAACTGAAAAAACAAAAATGTATGGCCCAGGAATAAATTCTGCATAAAATAAATGCAAAACGACAACAAAACCCTACACTGAAAATTCTACACTGAAGATCTGTGCCTTAATCTGTACCTAGATTTTACCTTAAATAACTAAATAAATAATTATATACACACATATCCATACACAAACACAAAACACACTTCTTAAACTAACAGAGAAATCTGAGTTATTTTCACATTTTGGCCAAAACCCCTGCATTTTCCCTCCCAGAAGTCACTCACTCTGTCCTGCAAGGTCACATTTGCCACCTTGTTCTTTGTCAAACTCACCATTTACAATTCCCTTGTAGGGTCATTACAGTGTCTTCCCTCTACCTGGGCTACTCTTCCCCAGTGTCTGTGACCAATGCCTTCACCAATTTGAGATCTTTGCTTATATTTCAGCTTCACAATTAGTAAGTGTCCCACTAAGTAGTTTTCCCTTACTGCCTTCTCTCCTTATTTATTTTACTTTACTTATTTTTTTTTTTGCATGAAATTTCTCACTTTCTAACATGCAATATAATTATATTGGTCTTACTCTTATTGCTTACTTTTTCTATTGTTGTTGCAAAACCTAGACATATCAAATGGGCAAAAAATTAGTGTCATTTGCAGTATGTTAAGATAAATTACCTTTGAATGAGATCTTCCTTTCCACATTGAAGTCTACAAGATATATTTAGAAAACGTACTACTGTGGAAAATGCTTAAATCAAACAAGGGGTGTGGTTTCTCTTTTTGATTAATTATTGTAACACTGTCCTTCAGGTGGCTGAGAGAGTTTCATGTTTTCTTTAGACATCCTTAGACACTGGAGCTTTTACAGGACAACTTTGATGCTATATGAATTCTGCCACTTTGCTAGCACTGATATGACTCTTGGGTCCACCACTCCACTAGAACATTAACTCCATTCATATTAATTTTTGTTATAAATCTACAAAGGGGGATGTTTCTGGGTATTTAGATCCACATTCTATCTTAAGACTGTATATTTGGTTTTCATAAATTGTTTCTAGAGGCCCAATTATCATCCCTGTCCATCTTATAAGTGTTGTGTTCATCATCTTCCAGACCCCAGCAAACACTGCCAACTCCTACTCCTAATTGATCCTCTTTTTATTGCTCACTTCCATTTTGTTTCTCCTGCTCCCACTAGTTTGCAAGCCTTTATTTTTGTCACTCCTTTTTACTGGTGGATCACACAAAAACTCCATGGAATTAAATAAAAAGAAACAGTTGCCTTTTGTTCAAAAAAATATATGGAATTGAATAAGAAATGACAGTTTCCTTTCATCTCAGATCTTTCTGATAAAGTCAGACATTGTTAAATTTCAGGGTAGATAAATGACCCAGAATTCTCCAAAAATTTTCCAGCATAAGCTTCTTCTCTTATTGTCCTTCACTTCCTGTCTTCTCTCCTTCACTTCCTGTCTTCTCTCCTTCCTTCCTTCCTTTGTCCTTTCTTCTTTCCTCCCTCCTGCCTGCCCTCCCTCCTTCTTTCCCTCACTTCCTTTCTTTCTTTACTTCTTTTCTATTCACTCTAAAATTTGCAGAAAATGGGATCCTCCTGAAAAAGTAGCCATTTTTTTACCTTCCTAGTAGTGAATTGCAGGAGGAACTAATGAATAACAGAAAAAATAGTCTTTTTTTTTTTTTTACACCATTAATGAATGCTTTCCTAAAAGAGTTGCTTCTTTGTAAGTTTTCTTCATAGCAGGGCTAGAATATTATTATTAAATAAATTTTTAGTAAATGCAATTTTATATTGAATAAATAACACACCAAAAAAAGTTTCTAACAGTTATTTTCGAAGTAACTTTCTCTCTCTTCATTCCTCACAGAAGTTCACTGAATCTACTTTCAAAACTAAAATACAAAGTTTGTAATTGAGCTAGGTAGGCAATAAACTTTTAAGTTATAATTGAAGATTGGAAACATTTCATAAGTCAGAAAATACAGACACTATTAAAATTGAAGAACTATGGGCGCCTGGGTGGCTGCTGACTTCGGCTCAGGTCATGATCCCAGGTTTCTGGGATCGAGCCCCACATCGGGCTGTCTGCTCTGCAGGGAGCCTGCTTCCTCCTCTCTCTGCCTGCCTCTCTGTCTACTTGTGATCTTTATCTGTCAAATAAATAAATAAAATCTTAAAAAAAAATTGAAGAACTAGAAAATCCATACAGATGGAATGCTTTCTTCCCTAGTTTATACCTGATTAATAAAGTATGAATTTTCATAGCCTCTGGAAAGATCAAAGATGAAAGAAAAAATGAAAAAATTCTGAGGTAACTCCCACCAAAAAGCTAACTGGGGAGGTAACGAAAAAGAAAAAATTCTGAGGTAACTCCCACCAAAAAGCTAACTGGGGAGGTAACTTTATATTTATCAGTTGTTGTCAAATTTATTCAGGTGAAACTAAACTTGGTTTATATATAGTATAAATTGAGTGATTTGTACTAAGGCAGCTTAATGCCAGAATATTAACCAAATGTTAACCAAATAGTGAAAGAAATGAAAGTTATGAGTCAATATTAAAGCAAAATACAAAATGAATAGTGGACAATATAAAAATATATTTAAATGTCAAAACTAAATTAAGGCAAGGAAGTAAAAGGAAAATGAACTTTGTAGTCTCTGATTTGTGTGTGATTATCTATATAAAATATTACTATGTTTTATATTATTATACATAATATATATTAAATATTTGTTATATATGTATTATATAATTTCTATTACTATATATTATGTAATATTATAATCTATGTAAATCTATATCATCATATTATTATAAAAAATCACTATAGAAAATAATTAGAATTGTAGAATACAATAACTTATTAAATGTCCAAGCCTTTTTTAACATGGAAAGAAAGTCAAAGACTATAAACTTGTCCAACACTCTAGTTTGTTCAGAACTCTTAGGAAATGAAATAAGGACTGGCAATAATTGAATAATGCTCTAAATATTCTATGCTTTTTGTGCACAAAAGCCTAGGAGCCTTGAGCTTTATGTGATGTGCTTTCTGTATTATAGCTATAATGAAAGTTACAGTCATTGAATAATAAGCACTTAGATTATTCAATCCCTGGAAATAAAGAAGCACTCAATTCAATGTCTGTATTAAAGTAGAAATATATCTTTTAAAATTGTCTCTTCACATAAGTTTTGCTAAATGGCTCATATTTACTATTTTAATTAAATCATGTACAAATTATATTAATATGTCAAGGTCATTTAACTCTTACTATATAGTGCACCAATATTAAATTAAATTATCAAAGAAAGAGCAGTTCTCAAGAACTCAGGTTCTCCAGGACAATGTATTATTGCTACTGGTAGAAGAGTCTGCATTGTGTGAATGGAGATCTCCATCGCTGGATTCCCCACAAAAAGATTTACGTGATGATCCACCCTTGAATAAAGACAGCTGGAAGGAAAGTATCAAACACAAGCAGTTTATTAAAGCAAAGTACAATCTTAATGGTGGGAAAGCAGGAAGGTTCTGGGAGATGGACCCTGTTCATAGGTTGTTCTGAGATTGGTATTTGTTGCCTCTCTGGGTTGGGAGGAGCTGGGAGGAGCTAGGTCCTCTCTAAGAGAGGCTGCTTCTACACCTTTGGAAATTTCCTCCCAAAGATTAGAAGTGGGAGTTTTTGACCCTGGTAGGTTTTCTCCAAAGAGGGGGGAGTATACCTGCAATGGAAATGCATTATAAGAATCTAGGGTTTTCCCTGGAGCAGAGGTGGGAGAGTAGAGTGCTTATTGCTACCTGTGGCTCTTGATCTGTCAGCCCCACGGTCTTGAAGCCATAAGGTCAGGATGTTGTGTCCCTGGGACTTTTACTTTGTGACTTCCTTATCACCATCTTTGCCTCCAGCTCACATCTCTATCAATCCCCCTCAAGGACTTGGGACTCTGCATCCATTTAGTCTTTCCACTGCTCCTGTTTACTTTATATATAACTATGAATATATGTATGTATTTATGTGTATATATATATATATATATTGCTTCCTGCAATCTGATCCCTTTAAGATAATTTTAAAGAAAAGCAATATTAACAATTTTCTGAACACCCTCAAATGTCTGTGTTGAGTTAACCCTCCCTTGGTTGCACTAATGTTAATTTGGTTCAGAAAAAATTATCCTTCTTTATGAATGTAAATAGCTTCATTTAAAATCTATAAACTTGTAAGGCTAGAATTTTAATTAGAAAACAAAACTGTTGCCCCATAGTCTCTAAAGGGAACTCTTGCTTTGATTATAAGTCAAGAATAAAAGCTGCTATAAAATTATGTTCTTACTTGTGTAACAACAACAATCAAATTGATTCAAACTGCCTGTTTTATACTGAGCTGTGAACATAGGTCAACAAGATCTTAATGAGAAAAAGGATGTGTTAACTTGCTTCAAATGGCCAATAGTTTCAACAAACTGAAAACCTATCAAATTATAATTATTTTAAAGTTTCAGTATGTTTAACCATAACACATTCAATTTACCAATATTTATGCTTGTCTTAGTCTAAACCATGGACAGCAACAAGTCTGTGATTAAAATGAACAAGTCTTATTAACATCATTTTATTAAGTATGTCTTTCTAGAAGTCCTTTTGTCGAATGTTTTATATTATTTATATTGCCTTGATTTGTATTTTAAATTTTTATTTTCTATTTTTAAATTTTTATTAATTTTTTTATTTTTTATTACCATATAACGTATTTGCTTCAGGAGTACAGGTCTGTGAATCATCAGTCTTCCAAAATTCACAGCACCCACCATAGTACATACTCTCCCCAATGTCCATCACCCAGCCACCCTATCCCTACTCACCTACCTCCAGCAATCCTCAATTTGTTTCCTGGGATTAAGATCTCTTATGGTTTGTCTCCTTGTATTTTAATTTATTGCATGATTTTGTTGCTGTCTGTGAGAGAGTTTTCAAGTTGTTTTGCTGACCTCATTTAATGAATAGTTAATGATTAGATCTCAACAGTAAATGTTTTTGTGAATTTGTTGCTACCATTTTTACAGATTAATTTCTTACCTCATTTCTTAAAGCAGTTTATTTTCTTTTTCCCATCTAACTTTCATTCTCATTAGCAGCACCTAAAAACTACCATGAAAGTGAGTTTTACTGTAATCTTAAAGAAAAAAAAAATACCAATATAGCTGAAGGATCAAGTTGAATTAACAAACAATTGTTTGTTGTAAAGTAAATTTGTTTTCCAAATATGACACCATATTTCAGAGACACCATCAAAATAAAGCATGTCTTTACATGCATTGTTAAATTCAGAATTTTATTTATGGGAAAAATTTTATCACATACATTTGTTTTTCTTTTTCTTTTTCTATTGTGTCAACTTATGTTTATCACAGACCAGGGTAGTTACAAATATTATTTCAGATCGGAATTGTCATGGAAGATACAGAAATAGACCTCAGGTTAAATAAGCAAAAGGAGAGTGAATCGGAATCACGTCATTGAAGGAATCACAAAATCAACAAAAGACCAGAGGACAAGAATCAGAGAACGCTCAGAAACTAAGAGGTCATTGAAAAGCTGGGCCTAAGAATTTCCCCAAAAGATTTATCTGCAAAAGTTTCAGTCTGCTTTGCTGCCACCACTGATACTCTGTGGTTTTTGTTGATGTGTCTAGATCATTCACATTTAATGCGGTTACCAATATGGTTATGCCATCTATTATCGTAATATCTATTTTGCTTGTAACTATTTTCAATTCATTGCACTGTTACCTTCATCTCTCTTTTTTTACTGCCTTCTTTGGTTTAAAGTTAAGTTTTTATATTGTTTTACATTTCTTAAAATGTCAAATATGCCTCTTTTAAAAAGTTTGCAATATGTATTTTTATCTAACCCACTCTCAAATAGCTCCATTCAGCTTCACTGGTAGCACAAGTTGTCTTCAGAGTGCTCCCGGGTGGCTCAGTCATTAAGTGTCTGCCCTCATCTCAGGTCTTGAACTCAGGATCCTGGGATTGAGCCCTGCATCAGGCTCCCTGCTCAGTGAGAAGGCTACTTCTTGCTTCTTCCTCTCCCACTCCCCCCGCTTGGGTTCCCTCTTCCCTCTCTTGCTGTCTCTCTTGGCCAAATAAATAAAATCTTTAAAAAAAAAAAAAAAGAGTGCTCCCTCTTCTTCCTTCACATCCTTTATAACATCACTGTTACTCATTTCACCTATGCAGAGCTATTATCACCCAATGCATTGTTACTAATATTACTTGAGTAAGTTATCAATTAGATCAATTAAGAATTGATCTAATTGTTCTATGCTTTGCAGTTGCGTATGGTTTCTGTCACAACTACTCAGTGCTGCCATTGTAGTGTGAATGAAAACAGACACTATGTAAACAAATGGGTGTGGGCATGCACCAATAAAACTTGGTGCATGCCCACCAAGAAAAGACTTTATTTACTTTCATTTATTTTTTCTCCAACATTCTTTTATTTTCTTTCAGTTCTGAGTTCTGATCATCCTAGTCTGCCTGGGCTGCTATAACAAAATACCATAGACTGGGTGATTTAAAAAGAAATGTATTTTTCACAACTCCAGAAGCCAAGAAGTCAAAGATTAAGATGCCAGTATAACCACCTTCTTCCTGTGTGCTCACATGGCCTTTTTTGATGCGTACTAATGGAGAGAAAGATTTCACATGTTGTCTTCTTATAAGGGCACTAATGCCATCTTGAAGGAAATACATTTATGAGGATATCTAAACCTAATTACCTACCAAGTGCCCAATTCCATATGCTATAAGATTGAGGATTAGGGCTTCACATATGAATTTGGATGGAAAACAAATATTCATCCCATAATATTTATTTTTATCATCCTTTTCTCCCAGATGTATTTCTTTTAATGTTTATTTCAGGTAAGCTCTACTGGTGATACAAATTCTTTCAGTATATTTGTCCTACAACATCTTTATTTCTCTACCACCTCTTAAGGGAAATTCTGATGCATCTAGAATTCTAGACTTTTCTCTTTCAGTACTTTTAAATATTTCACTTCACTCTCTTCCAAGGTTTCTGATAAATGGTCTGATGCAATTCTTATCCTTGCTTCTCTACAGGAAAGATGTTTTGTTTTTATTGTTTTCTTTTTGTTTTTTTCCCTCTGAATTCTTTCAATATTATCCCTCTGTTTTTAGTTTTCTGCAGTTTGAATATGACATTCCTACATGTAGCTTCTTTAATGTTTATACTAGCTGGTAATCGTTGAGTTTCCTGCATCTGTAAATGGTTTACGCCATTACTTTTATAAAATTTATAGCTATTTTACTCCAGATATTTCTTATGCTTCATTTTCTTTCTTTATCTTCTGGTATTTCACAACCATATATGTTATATTTATTAAAACTGACCACAATTCCTGGATATTTTGTTCTTTTTTTTTTATCTCTCTGCATTTCAGTTAAAGAATTTTCTATTGGCATATTCTCAAATTTGCTAATTCTTTCCTCAGCTGTAACCAGTCTACTGATGAGCCTATCAGAAGCATTCTGTTTTATATTTGTGGTCTGCCCCTGTAACACTTTGAGCAAAAATCCACTGTTATTATACTGCAGCCCTGTTGGCATATGATGAACTGTTCTATAAGCTTCTGATAAAATGTCAGTATTTCAGTCAGCTCATATCTTATGTATGACTGTCACAAGTGTTTTCTCCAGGTGGTAAGAGGTGGTATAATATTAGATTATATTCTCATTAAAGCCAACAGGATTGGCTGATATTTTAGATGACCGACATGAGTAGAGAAGGAGTTGAAGATGACTCCAGTGTTTGTAGCCTGACACTGAGAAGGAAACGGTTGCCTCTTAGTGAGATGGAAGCACTTGAAGAAAGAGTCAGTGAGATCAGAAGTTCAACTTTTTAAAATGTTAACCAAAGTTAATATTTTTAGTTACCCAAAGGGCCAATGGGGGAAAAAAAGGATATAACAGTGATTAAAATTATCAATTAGGTACCTCATATACATTGGGAAAATAAGTAAATATTTAATCATGATATTTCTTCCCTCTAAATAACCATCTGACTTGGCAATGCTATGAGAAGAGAGTAGTCATTATACCTGAAGATTAAAAAGTTACATTTGTAGAAAGGTGCTGAAAGTGCTTCATTATTTTTCTTCTACAAATATTCAAATTCAGTCCTACGTATAAGAAGTTCTATAAAATAGGGATAAACAAGATTACCACCGTGCCCCTGAAGGTGACATGCGTTTCTACACATTTTTTTAGTACAAGTCATCTTGAAAAGCAAGTATAGAAAAGATTACTGCAGCTTAACTTTTAGGACTTGAAAGTTACTTAAAAGTTGCTAATTTGGCAGAAGCAGAACTGCTTTTGTGAAAGATAAAGATAGGAAAATTAATTATTTTCATTGTCTTAGCTTCCAATAATATATGACAACCCCAGATAAAAGTTCTAGTAAGAGGTCACCTTTAGTTGTCCAGGAAAATGCTATTATTAATTTAGCTATCAGAGAATGTACAAATTAATTTAAAATGTCATTACCAGAAACTCCTGTACACCTTAATTGCTCCTGTATTATTTATAGACTACATTGTGAAAGAAAGGGAAGTGAGAAACTGGAAACTATAAGGCTATTGTGTGTTACAGAAGACTAGCAGAAAGAATTTGGGATGGAGGCATTTATTTCTTTAACAAACATTGATAAGTATCGACAATGTGCCAAACAACATTTCCAAAGAAAATGCAATTATGGGATACAAAGCAGTTCTCCTGACGAAACTATGTAGACAGAATTATTTTATTTATTTATTTTTTTGTTTCAGTTGTATCACTGGCAGCTATAAATCATTTGATGATTCAAATTCCTCCAGTAATTAACTAACCCTACAGAACAAACTTGGAAAGCGAGTTCACAGTTTTCATTTATTCAACTTTTCTTAGTATCAGAGTGTTGAAAGAGAGTTCAAATGTTTTTTGGGATTTGTCCACTAAAATTTACATCTAAATCCAACACAATTCCAATGTAATTAGCACAGTCACAAACATTTCCTAAAGAGGTCTTCAGGGAACTGAATGGGTCCTGGAATGATGTACCTGCTTCTCTCTTAATATTAAGCTGAGGCAGAATCTGATAAAAATGAGTTGACACACTGAAATTATTTATACATTAAGACACCTAATAATTAATATACTTAATACATTAAAGTTATCAAAGCAACATCTGTTGGATTTCAACTCCACCTAGCCAGGCAGCTGGAGTATCTGGGATCTGTAATCCTTTGGGCTTCAGTGATATATTGTGTGCCTAACCTTAGTTGTAGATTTGCCCCATCTTGAACTTTTTTCTGTGATTATTTTGGACCACAAAAATTATTGTTGATTATTCTGTCATAAACCAGACCCTGTTCCTTAACTATATTTTATTTGTTATTAAACAAATCAGCAAGCAAATATTTTTTCAGTTTTCCCCGACTTCCTTTCCTCTTCCTTCCAATATTTGTCTGCCTTATTCTATAAAGCCAATTACTTCTTATTTTTCTTCAAATTCATTATATCCACATTTCTTAGGTTTGACCACTCCCTTTTCTAAATCTTAGTTCATGGTCTCTCTACTGGCTACTTCTTTTACTTATGCATTGTATTATAATATCCTAAGTACTTCTCTTCCTTGTCTGTGATAATGTAAATTGTGGTTCAGTGTTTTCCATTTGTTTACTATCTAATCCTCCCTTCCTTTCTTTATTTTGTCCATAACAATAATCCCGCAGTTTTGCTAGTATCCTTTTCTTTCACATTCACTAATTAACAAATGCAATAACCAGCTCTTATTTTTTTTTTAATTCTTTGACACTATTCTCAGCTTTTATTCAGTTAACACCTTTCTTTTGAGATTGCCATTATAGGAAGGAAAACATATTGGGAAATAAAACCCTTATAATAAAGATGGATCAACATTATATATAGAACTGGAAAATTTAATATGAATTCATAATCTTAAATGGCATATGTTCTCCCATATATGACTCTAGAAATGGCCCAGAAGAAGCAGCACTTTTATGTATCACCAGTGCTCAACCAACACCAAGATTAGGCTTACACTTTTATTCCACCTGTGCCAACTGCAAGGCAGCTCTTTCCATATCTTGAGTCAGAAACCAGAACACGTGCCTGTAATGAAATAGTAGTCTATAGTAGCGTGTTTCAAGATAATGCATTAGCTAAATGCCCTAACAAGTGGAACTTAAGGCACAGGTGTATCCTCATCTCCTAGGACATGATGTCTGTGCATAAGATTAATAAGGCAGTTGTAATTTTTGAAGTAATGATAATAAATCAAGTAGCTATATCATTATGATATATAAATTGATTATGCAAGGATGGTCAAGGTTGCCAAAACATACAACATTTAGTGATTGGGGGAATGAACAATATGATGTTATAACTTAATGCTTAAATAAATGGATAGGAATTAAGAGCCTTATTTATCTAACAAGTGAAGTTTATCATAAAAAAGAAGCTAAGCTTGATAATATGAATTAAATGTGAAATATTTAGGGTCAATGAGAATAAACTGATTCATAACCTGATCTGACCTGAGACTTTGTGTGTGTGTGTGTGTGGCTGGAATGGAATGGAGAGGTGCGGTGCTTTAAGATTACTATACCCCTGGAAAATGTCGTGTAAATATTTTTATAGTTCCTAGAAGTTATAAAATTCAAAACAGAAAAATAATGACATGGATTAAACCACCGGTGTTGTAACTTACAATAGACTTAAATTTAAGTATTTTTATAGATTTTATTATTATCTAAAACATTTGGAAAATTTTTTAAAAATCAGACAAAATAAATGCATTATTTTATATTTAAATTTTAAGAAAATTTAATGGGTTTAATTTGTGACCATTGTTGTTTAAATAGTTTTATTACATCAAGTTTTGATGTAAACTGAGTATGAAGCATATTATAGGTAGTAGAAAATGAAATGAAAAGCCCTGGTGCAAAAGAAAATATAATTAATCCAATAATGCAAAAAAATAACTGATATCCTTCTTTTCTATTTTATTGGCATTTCTTTATTGTATGCTTTTTTAAATTACACATATATTTTCAACTATCTGTAGATGTTTTTCCCCTCTATGTCAACTTAGTATGTATAAAAATAAGCACATCATGATCTCCTAGGGAGAAAATGTTATCTCTGTGTACAAATTTTTGGCACCTTTTTCTAGACTCAAACTATAAATCTTGAGGTCATTTTAGCTCATCTCTTTACTTGAGCCTTAGTACCCAATCAAACATGAATTGTTATTTTATTTTTTAAAAGATTTTATTTATTTATTGTGAGAGAGAGTCAGCACGAGTGGGGAGGAGGGACAGAGGGAATGGGAGAGATACCCTCAAGCAGACTTTGCCCTGAGCACAGAACCCAAAGCTGGGCTCAATCTCACTATCCCAAGATCATGACCTGAGCCAAAATCAGGAGTCAGATGCTTAACTGAATGAACCACCCAGGTGACCTTGAATTATTTTTTAAAAATATCTCTAACATCTGGGTCTTCTTTTATATTTCTACTGCCACCATTATGTTAAAAGTTTCTATCACTGAACGGAGTTTTCTAACTGGCACCTCTCTCTCTTTCAGTTTTGTGGTATTATAATTGACAACATTTTGCAAGTATAAGGCATACAGCATCATGACTTGTTATATGTACATATTACAAAATAATTACCACATTGTTCATTAACATACCCATCACCTCACATAGTTACAATTTTTTGGTGCATGAGATAAGAATTTTCAAAATCTAATCTCTTAGCAACTTCAAATATATAATACAGTATTATTGACTACAGTCACCCTGCTGTACATTACAAGCCCAGGATGTACTTATCTTCTACCTGGAAGTTTTTACCCTTTGATTAACATTTCCCTATCCCCCCCAGCTCCCCCTGGCAACACACACATCTTTTCTTCTTCTATGAGGTCTGTTCTTATAGATTTCACATACAAGCAAGATGATACAGTATTTGTCATTCTCTGTCTCACTTGTTTCACTTAGTATAATGAATTCAGATTTCATTGATGTTTTTGCAAATGGCAAGATATACTTATTTTTAAAATCTGAACTATATTTTCTTTGTATTTTTATAAATATCCATTCATCTGTTGATGAACATTCAGGTTGTTTCCATATCTTGGCTATTGTGCAAATGAAACAATGAACATTGGGGTGCATATATCTATTTAAGGTAATGATTTCTGGGTGCCTGGGTGGCTCAGTGGGTTAAGCCTCTGCCTTTGGCTCAGGTCATGATCTCAGGGTCTTGGGATAGAGTTCCACATCCGGCTCTCTGTTTGTCAGGGAGCCTGCTTCCCCCTCTCTCTCTGCCCGCCTCTCTGCCTACTCGTGATCTCTCTCTGTCAAATAAATAAAATCTTAAAAAAAAAAAAAAAGATAATGATTTCTTTCTTTCAAATATAAATCCAGAAGTGAAACTGTTATATCATATGGTAGTTCTACTTTTATATTTTTGAGGAATCTCCATACTGTTTTCTATAGAGGCTGTATCCATTTAGATTCCCACTAATAAGGCACAACCTTTTTGTCCATATCCTTACCAATATTTGTTATATCTTGTCTTCTTGATAATAGCCATTCTAACAGATGGGAAGTAGTCTCATTTTAATTGTCCATAGCTAATAATAATTGTATACACTGTGATCAAGTTAACTTTTTTTTCGGGGGGGGGGGTCTGGTTTTATCAGATAAAATGTCTTAAATTCAAGTCTATTGCCTTCAAATTCAATGGTGTGCTTATTTGCGCGGCTTTCAAGAACATCCACAATCATCATTATCCTTATTTAGACTCAGTTTATATCTTCCCATTCTCCAACTTGAATTATTCACTTAAGTCAAAGTGGTCAGTCACACCACTAGACTTTGGGTTTATCACTATATTCAAAGAGACTATCCATTACTAGTTTAGAACATACTGTGTACTCAATACCAGTTTATTTAATTGCACTTAATGTGTTTCTTAAATGCCAAACTTAGGCATGAATATTCTGAACATTCTCACCCTTGGAACACACTCCTTATATCTCCTACATGTGTACATTTGACTCAGCCTTTAAAGTACACTAATTTCCAGCTGATCTATGACATAGTCCCATAAGGTTGTACACTATCATCTGCTCTTTCTTCATAATATTTTTCCATTTAGAATATTGTACCGTGAGCTTTAGCTGTTTATACAAGTGTATTACAACCTCCTGAAAGAGGATATATTCTCACTTTTTTATGAATTCATTGTAAAATCTACCAGAGTGCTAAGCATATAATAAATAATGAATAAATTATACAATTATTCATTGATAGATAATTTTATATACTAATTACCTCAGCAAATATTGATTAATTTTTCATTGATGTATCCGCTAGATATTGATACACAATGAAAATAATAGACCCTTTTCTGGTCTCTACTCTGCACTTTGCAATGGGGAAAACAAATGTAATTTCAATAGAGTAGGAAGAAAACACACACAATCTGCAATGAGAATATAAAGAAAGAAAGAGAAATGGAATTTCCAGGAAGATGGTTTGCATGTACAAAATATTAAGAAAGGAATATGGAAAATACATATAGCCTTGCATTCCGCTACTCTTTTATTTATTTCCTTTTATTTTGTAGTTTACTTGTTCATTATTAATATCCCAAACTAAAATGTAAATTCTGTGAGAAAACAGATCATCTCCAGCTAGCTCTCTATTATAGACTTTCTGATTAACATATTGCCTTGCATATGATAGCTCCGTCAGTAAATATAATATAAATAAATATTTATTTATTTATATGAGATTTCCAATGACTTGGTTTATAGTCTTTTATGTGTCTGCGTTTGGCAGAGGCTGTGGGCATGAGACATAGGCAGTGGGGAAGAGAGGAAGTTTGAAATGTTATACACATAAAGATTGTGACTCTATCCTGAAAACAAAGATGACCCACAGAAAGAGATAAGGCAAGAGAAAGTACCATAATCAGATATGTCTTCGGAATGACAACTCTGGCACTGGTATAGGTGATATGCTATTACTTAGAAAAGAGAGGTTAGAATACTGGAAAACCTACTTGGAAGCCATTGCATCTGTAATTTGGGACCTAAGCAAAATTAAAAATAATGAGATTCCAGAAATATTAAAGTAATGGGAATGTAGACTGATGGAGTAATTCTGGAAAACATTCTGGCATACTTATGATTAGTAATTTACACTCCTGGGTATCTATCACATAGAAATGCTTAGTTACTTAAGTATATATGTACCACAATATTGTCACAGTATTCTATCTGGCAGGCAGGCATCCTAGGCAATGTTGTTATCTATGATTGGCAGAGTAGATAAGTAAAATATGTATGTACACCATGGAATATTAGCAACAGTTATTAAACAACAGTTTAAATGTATATAGAGCACAACATTGATGGATCATAAAAATATAGTGTTCAGTTTAATAAGTAAGGTGAAGAATGTAATATCCAAGAAAATTATATTTGTGTAAAAATATGCATACATACAAAGCAGCCAATTCTTCAATAAACAAAACAAACAAAATATATAGTTAAGTACAAGAAAATAATCCTGGCTTATTTTAAGGAAAAATATCTGTTGTTTTTATTGGTAATATAGCATAAATATTGGTAGATTTATGAATTTGTACTGGTAGAATTAACACTATGATGTAGTGTTCTTATCCAAAAACAATAATATAGATTTTCATTTGTTCATTCCACTCTTGTCTTTAAGGTTAAAATTTAAAGGCAACAAAAATAAGAAGGCATCATAAATTATGTTTATTTGAGTAACATCTTGTTGCCCTTATGATAAGAATGATTGGATTACCTCTATTATGGATTACTACTCATTTCCTTTTATAATTTTGCCAAAAGTTTAAATAGCATGACTAAGGAATAAAGTTTTTCCCCATTCTGTCCTCTTCAGAAAGGGAAAGGAGCTCTGGAAAACCTTACCTGTGCCTCCTTTATATCTAGCCTTTGGTGCTCTTATAGGTCTTATTCTAAAGACACCACTGAACAAAGACTATTTCAGATATTACTGACCAACCTGATAAATGTTGAGATTATGACATTCACAGAATTATACACTAATTAAATTTAAATAATTATGTAAAGAAAAATACATTAAGGAAAAATCAGGTCTTATTTTTAAAAAATTAACTTTAATTTATGCCTAGAAACCTTTTTTCCAATTGTTAACACTTCTCCAAGTGAAATTGCTGATTCAGATCTAGCTTCCTTTCTTCCATTCTCTCATTATCTCAGAAATTAGGAGGTAATCACTCAGGTTAAGTGGCTCTCATTGTGATTGTGCTCTAACTCCCTGTCTCTATTGACTATCGATTGTGTCACCACTTTGAAGGTGAAACTTTTTCATTTAAATGATCCTGTAATGATGTGTATATCCTTCTGATGACCCTTGAACTAGTTCATCCTTGGCAGGATGTTGCAGAGCATGAATAATTATTGCAGTGTTGCAGACTCTGGTCTTCATGAAACTACTCAACACTTCCTAAGCCCAGTATTAATGATCTTCCACTTCCTCAGTTATTCTAGCTATTCTTCATTTTAAGCTAATTTTGAAAATGTTAACAGAAATTTCCTTTCAAAGAATGGCAGAGTTTATAAATAATTTCACTGACACAGCTTTCATTTATATTTTTATTGCAGATTAAAGAAAAATATAAATTATACTCTGCTTTTTTAAAGATGCTATAATTTTTTAAATTTCTTAGAAAAATTAGAGAGAATTCATCACTAAATTCTCTAAGTTTTAAGATCCTTGAGAAGCAACACATAGTCAATGCGACAACTGAGCTGGGGTTTAATGCTGCTCTTTCTAGTTATAAAACATCATTCAAGTTACATAAGCTCTAAATATCAGCTCTCTTCTATATAAAATGAGAATAATACTGTCCACCTCTTGATTAGTCAGATTTCTCTAGAAAACGGAATGAATGGAATACAAAGAAAGATATATTAAAAGAGATTTATTATGAGGGGTTGGCTCACAGAATTATGGAGGTTGAGAAGTTCCAAAATCTGCCATATGCAAGCTGGAGCCCCAGAAAATCCAGTAGTGTAGTTCCAGTTCCTGGCCTAAGTACCAGGGAAGCTCGTGGCTCATGGTGGAAATCCCAGTCCCAGTACAAATGTCTAAGAACCAGGGGTGCCAATGTCTGAGGACAGGAAAAGATAAAGGTACCAGTTCAGGCAGTGATAAAATTAGCCTTTTCTCCACCTTTTTGTATTATTATTCAGGCCCTGATGGATTGAACAATGCACACTTATATTGTTGAGAGTAATAATCTTTATTTAGTCTCTCGATTCAAATGCTAATCTCTTCCAGAAACACTTTCCCAGATACACCTACAAATGTTTATTAGCTCTGTAGACTTCCCTTAGCCCAATCAAATTAACACATAAGATTAAACATCACAATCTTATAGAATTATTGTGTAGATTACAAGTCATAAATAGGTTGTTGGCCAGTGTTGCTACTAAATAACTGGCAGATATGATTACAACAATTTAGAAATATAATAGTGAAGTAAAATAAGGGATCGGGTTTATTTACTTATTTTAGATTGAGAGAGAAAGAGCATGCATGCAAGCAGTTGGGAGTGCAGAGGGAGAGAGAGAGAGAGAGAATATTAAGCAGGCTCCACTCTCAGTGTGGAGCCCAGTCGGGGTCTGGATCTCAGGACCATGACCTGAGTCAAAATCAAGAGTTGGATGCTTAACTGACTGAGCTACCCAGGTGTCCTGGGGACAGGGATTTTAGAACCTATCACAGATGGAATGAAATCTTAGTTCTGACCTATCAATAATATAACTTTTCTGATATATATTTCCTTCTCAGTAGTGTGTGCGTGAGTATGTATGTAAGAGTGTGTGCGTATGTTTTGTTAAAAGAGATCCATTTATAGATCTTTACTAATATTTTGTTGGAGAAAACCTGGGAAACTCCAAGTTAAGAATCTTTATGCATTGTTTTTTTAACTGAATATTTTATCATCTGACTGAGGACTACAAGTTGTTCACAATTTTCATCATTCCTTCCAAAAATTTAAGTGTTTTTTATGCCTTTTCAAATTTCTGGTCTTGGATGTTCCAATAGGTTTTGGTCCAATAGACACCAATCACAGAGAACCAACAGATATTTTAGTTATATCCAACAACAAATATATGCATTATGCATCTTCTTTCCAGGTAAACAAAATCTCACCTCTGGTCACGGTGGCACAGTTTTCAGCATCCCTATCCTCATTGCTTGCAGGTAGGAAGTCAGCAGCAGTAATTTGAGATGTGTTATTTCAAGATATCTTCAAGGCTACATGCAATTTTCCATATTGAGCACAAAACCATCTTAATTGACATTAGTTTTACGTCACAGAATAATCATATATCTAGCAAATTTTACCAAGCATTGTGTCTACTGCATTCAGCAATGAAGATGAGCAAAAGACGGTGGCCAACAAATTATTCTTGGAATATGATACAAAAGGAAGAAGAGATCATTACCTCTGAAAACACTTTAATCAATAGCCAAGATGGGTACAAATTCTCCACTTATTTATGAGTATATATAATCAAATTTGGGGGTTTAAGATTTAGTCTTATTTTATACCTAAAAATAAAAATTACATCACCTCAATGTTTCTTATTAATTTAAAATAGATTATCCTGATCTCTTGAATATAATATACAAAAAAGATCATATTTGTACAGTGACAGTTGTACAGGTTTTTAGATCATATATATATGGGGGGGGAGATGGTGTTGGTAAGAATCAGTTTATGTAAATATACTAGAAGGAGAAAGTTTGGTTCAAGGTAACTCCACACAGTTTGTTATCTATAATGTTCCTTTTATACCTATGTTATCAGTTGGTAGTTCCTTTCTAAACTCCTCTAAATGTGACTTCTTTTTTTTTTTTTTTTCCTGTACTTCTTTATACAACTTGCTTCTGTAAATATCTTCAGTCTAGCCAAATCCCTGGTTGAACAAAGCCTGATTTTCTGACAGGGACCAGTTAGTGTTAATGTGTTTATGTAGCTGAACACATTCAACTTTGTGAGGGCCACAAAAGTCTCCATAACAGCATTGTGTATTTATATCCAAACACGTTTCCCCAAGAGTTTGAGTTTGAATTCAGTTGATGACCTTGTGGGGGCTGATGGTCTTTGTGGAGTTAAAATATGTGAAATTGCTTATTCAACTTCAGTTCATATAACTCCTCAAGCTCAACAACCAATTAAAGCTCATCAAAAATCCTACTTCCATTATTCACCTACTGGCTGGGAATATTGTCAAGTCTCAGACCACTTAGTAAAATTGTCCATGTTAATTATAATGTCAAAAGGCTAAAGAAGATAAATTATTTTAAAGGATTTTTTTTCTTAATGTATCCACCATATACATTGGCTGATAATGCATACTTTAGGGCATTTTGGAGCTTGTATGATACTTCCTGGTCCTGGGATTTATTGAAAAGACAAATTCTCTGTTAATACCTACTTCAAATGTAAAATGTACATTTCTTTAACATTTTGTTTAAGAAAAACCCATAGTAACTATGAAGGACAAACATTCAGGATAAGCAGATTGACGGATTTGACCTTTGACTCCACATCAACATTTAAATCTCAGTTGTCCTACTTATTAACAAGCTATTTATTAACAAGCAATCTGTCACTAGACAGTTTCAGAGAGTTCATCTGTCATGATGATGATCTGAGGTATGTTTACCTCAAAATCTTACCGCTGCATATTTCTCCAGGGAACTTCCATTGAAGGAAGTCTTTAGTTGTCCTGTGGCCAGTGCTCCTTTATGGGCTGTCATTGCCCTTGTAAAAAGTGAACCGTTTCTTACTAGAGAGTAAGCTAGTAGCCATTCATGCCATCTCAAACTCAGCATGGTTCTCACATGTTCGGCTTGTCCTCTCAGCTTTAGACTCATCCTGGAACTTTTTAATTAGTTTCCTGACATGTCCAAGCAGCTGTCTTCTGGATGAATTTCAACTACCTACAGTTTTTCCCTTGACTGACTGAGAGAATCTCAATGCAATTATGATTATTATAACACATATTAACTATCTCTGATGATTGTAAGTCGTGACCCAATCCTCATAATACTTTGTGGCTGTAAGAATTTAAGCTAACTACATTTCTCTGGAAAATATTTCTTAGAATTTGCTTATATTCATTAATTTAAACAACTGTCTTTGAACACATATAATAACACTAATGTTAGCAATGAGTCAATATCTATTAATATCTGTTGTTCCACAACAATTTTTTAAAGACTTTATTTATTTATTTGAGAGAAAGAGAGCATATGAGAGCCAGAGAAGGGGTGAGGGCCAGAAGGAGAGGAGAAACCCAGCTGAGTAAGGAGCCAGTCAGCTTGGGGTTTGATTCCAGGACACTGAGATCATTACTTGAACTGGAGATTGACATTTAAGTGACTGAGCCACCCAGGCATCCCCACAATAATTTTTTTTTTCAGTATTTGATTTTATTTCCTTTAGTATTTCAGAAGTGCCGGCTATATAGAAAATAATGAAACAAAAGTACAAACAATTTAAAACAAGGAACTGGACTATGAAAAACAGCTATAGTCTTAAAGTAGCTAATGATTGCTATTCCTATCATTTGCTTTCCATTGTTTTTCTGTTAGGATTTGTGTTTCTTAAGTAGAATGAGGTAACCATTCTACATTTTTTTTTTTTAATATTGGCATCAAGTTTCATCATTCAGTTGGGAAAGGCGTTAAATATTACAGAGTTGATAATATTAAGATAAAAAAGTAGGTTGGTTTATTGGGCATATTATGCAAAGAATAATAAGGAATAATTGTTCAACAAGAAAATCAGAGCTCTTTAGGACCTCCCTTTCTCCTCAGGGTATTGACGTTTGGGAAGGAATAAAAGGCGTGCAATAGGGAAATGGAATGCAAATGTAGAAAAGGGAAACACATATGAATGAGTAAGTATTTGGCTGGACAAACTGCCAGGGAGAATGCAATTGAAACTGTTGTCAATTTATACATTTGTTATATTGGAAACTTATAAAACTGAAGTATAAGTAGGCAATAAAATTTGTTCATTAATATTTCAAGTAGGATTCTTCTTTCCCGTTATTTAACTCAACACTGTTTTCTAGGCTTCAGTCTTGTCTCAATTTCACTAATGTTTCCCTTTCAACTAGTAGTCTACATAGTAATGAAATCTAAAACTCCTATTTTTAGTAACCATTAGCAAAACCCACACTTAAAGTAAATTTGAAGAGAGAAGTAGAGATGCTCCCCCACCACACAAAACTTACTGATTATATTTAGGACACTGACCTTCTTTTTGATTCTTAAATGACAGGATTTTGTTTCCTCTTTGCTTGGAATAATGCCTCCCAACCTTTGCCTAGCTGCCTCCTTCACATCAGTCAGTTTCTGTAATGTATCTAAGGTCCTCACTCCATGAATCTTTGTGCAATACCCTATTTTATATTTTTTATTGTATATATTGTTATACATAACTAACTCACTTATTTATTTACTTTTTATTCACGGTTTCTCCAATGCAAGAATATAATCCCATAAGAATAGCAGTATTATCTGTTTTTTACCCTACTCTCTCCAGAACCTTCAGACTTTCAACCAGGGTTTGGGTTACTCTATTACAGAAATCCATATGACTGTTACACATATGTTACTGAAAAATAACTCTAATGCCTAAAACTAAGGCAAATTGCCAGTATTTATGACAACTAAAATATGTTACAGATAAATTCCATTGTTAATCCAATACGCATATCTCACAAAAAGTTAAAGGCATTTAGTTAGAATGTTGTTGATTTAACTTTCCTGAGGGTTGATGATTCACTGTAAGATAATGTACTTTAAACTTGTTGGCCAATATTCCCTGCATCACTGAATAACATTTACCTAGGGCTCTTATGTACCTTTCTTATAAAAAGGAGGTACAGATAGTTAAGTATTTTCAGGAAATCTACAGTTCTTTACTGTATTTTCTGCATGAAAAAAAAAAAAATCAATCAGTTAGCAACCATTCAGTGAGAAATGAGATAATTGACATATTTGGACTTTAACTATAACCCAATTACCATTGCTTATGTTGCAATTCTTATAAATTTGTTACAGAAATAATTGGTTTATTCAAGACATATCCTCGTTATTAAGTATTACAATATATGGCTGATATAGTGCCAAAGAATCCATGAGAAACTATAATATGGATGATAAGAAGTAGGAGAAAATATTTAAGGTGAGATCCTTCATAATATCTTTTAAAGATGTCTGAGTAACAGACTAGGTAAGGCTACTTTTTCTTATTATTAATAGGTCTGATGATGCTTAGTACAAACTTCCAAACTAAAAATGGTATGAACTCATGACCATGGATTTGGGGCTAAAATTAGATGATTTTTTCCCATTTATAATATTAAGATATTATAAACCAGAGGTACTTTTACCCATTGCAGTGCCTATCTTACAAATTTTGAATTCTTGAGTCATTCTTTGAATGCTTTCTTTTTGCATGTAAGTTCTTTCATCACTTATAGTCTACTTCTGTGTCTGAGGATCTGTCACATACTAGGTCAAACAAGGAATTCAATTTTGATTTTTCTAAGCCCAAAACTTCTGTTTTGATAAACTATTCCACAAATGGAGACAAAAGACAGAAAGATATGTTCAAAATGGATGAAGGACTTAAATGTGAGACCTGAAACTAAAAATTCTAAAAGAGAACACGGGAAGTAATGTCTCTGACATCAGCTGTAGCAACATTTTTCTAAATACACCTCCTGAGACGAAGCAAGTGCAAAAACAATTGTTTTGACTACATAAAAATAAAAAGCTTGTACACAGCGAAGGAAACAACCAAGGGAACTAAAAGATGACCTATTGAATGGGAGAAGGTATTTGCAAATGACATCTCTGGTAAAGAGTTAGTATCCAAAATACATAAAAAGAAACATTTATTAAAAAAAAAAATCTGGGGCGCCTGGGTGGCTCAGTGGATTAAGCTGCTGCCTTCGGCTCAGGTCATGATCTCAGTGTACTGGGAGCCCCGCATCAGGCTCTCTGCTCAGCAGGGACCCTGCTTCTCTCTCTCTCTCTCTGCCTGACTTTCTGCCTACTTGTGATCTCTCTCTTTGTGTCAAATAAATAAATAAAATCTTAAAAAAAAATCTGTTGTTTTAGTTCTTGAACTTTTTTTTTTAATTAAATTTATTCATTTGACAGAGAGAGAGAGATCACAAGTAGGCAGAGAGGCAGGCAGAGAGAGGAGGGGAAGCAGGCTCTCTGCTGAGCAGAGAGCCAGATGCAGGGCTCAATCCCTAAACCTTGAGATCATGACCCAAGCCGAAGGCAGAGGCTTAACCCACTGAGCCCCCCAGGCACACCTAGTTCTTGAACTTTAATAAGAGTCTGACCATGCTTCTTTGAATATTACTTGATCATTCTTGCAGTCATAAAATAGCTACCATCCTATGTCCTGCCATGTCCTGCCACATTCTCTCTTAGCTTTAACATGATTTGGAATCATTCTTTCTTGCTTTGCATATCCTTTTTTTGGTTTTTTCTTATAACTCTTCCCCATATCATTATGCTCTTGCATCTTCTCTGCATCACTTTTGCGAAATACTAACACTATGTGTAATAAATAAACTTGATTCTTACTCATGTTTGCATTTATCTATTGTTCCATAAAAATCTACCACAAAACTTAGTGACTTATATTATGCTTATAAGCTTATCATTTGAGCAGGGCTCAGAAGGTCAACTTCACTCCACTGGCCTCAAGTGAGGGCTACAGTTTTATGAAAGCTCTCTCACTCAATGTTTGACAGTAAATATCAGCTCTCAGTTGAGACCATACTGGGACTATGACCAAAATACCTATGAGTACTTTTTTTCATGTAGCTATTTGTTTCCCTCACAACATAGAACATGGTGACTGTGTTCTAAGGCATCACCATGTCCCATAAGGACCAGGCAGATGCTGTTCTGTCTCTCATGACCCAGACTCAAATGTCATGCGGTAAGATTTCTACCACATTCTATTTGCTAGAAATGAATCATTAAAGTCAATTCATTTTTAAGAAAAAGAGAATTAGATTATACATTTTGGTGGTTGTCAAAAAATTGCAAATATGTTTTGAAATTCCCAGCACACTTAAAGTTTTCACCTATGATAATAGAGGGAAAAGCAAGAAAATTAATAACAAGTCCTAAAGAGGGGTACCTGAGTGGCTCAGTTGGTTAACCATCTGCCTTCAGCTCAGGTCATGATCTTGGGGTCCTGGGATTGAACCCTGAGCACTGCATGGGACTCCTTGCTCAGTGGGGAGTCTGCTTCTCCTTCCCCCTCTGCTACTCCCTCTACCCCTTTCTTGCTCTCTCAAATAAAGAACAAGTCATAAAGAGTCATTATATAGTCTTATATTTGGCGATACACCTAGAAATTTAGTTTTATTCTCTCATTTTAGATTTAAAGGAACTGAAATTCAGTAGATTCAAAGGGTCACATGGCTAAATGCTGTAGATCCAACAAGTAGAATCAATATTTTCCAAACTGAATACAAATTGCTTCCACATACATGAGTAATGAAAAAAAAATCAACCCAAAGAAATGTTAGGCAGGTATAACATGCATAAGATAGTCAAACCATATAAATTTCCTGTAACTCCTTGATATAGAATAATCACTATTTAGGGGAAAATGACAATGACCATTTCTTTTTTGTTACTATTTTTTTAATCAAGGATGAACTGAAGTCTCTTGTTTTCTTTGAATCAGAACCCTAGGTGTTTCTTTATCTTTATTTAAATGGAGTTTCTCTCACTGCCACAAAGAAACATCACTATAAAAGCATTCTAAGAATATACCTTGGCAAATGTGAGGTGGCAGAGTGAGTTAGGTGTAGTTCCCATCTTCTTTAAAATTAAATTAAAACAGACATATTAATGGGTGCAGAGTTTCAGTTTGGGGTGATGAAAAAATTCAAGAGATGGATAATGGTGATGATTGAACAACAGTGTGAATATACTTGATTCCATTGAACTGTATACTTAAAAATAGTTAAAATAATAATTTTTATGTTATATATAATTTACCACATAAAATATGAAAATTAAATACTAAATAAAGACAGATTTTAAAATATATAGGCAGATAAAATCGTATGTGACAATATGGTATTAGATGAAGGCAAAGCTTACTGATTTATGAAGTGTTAATTAAACTTCTTTTAATTAGACTTTTAAAAGATAATTATAGATTTTCAGAAATTTACAAAGTTAATACAGAAAGTTCCCAATTACCTTTCACTCAGTTTCTTCTCACGTTAACATGTATGTAACTGTGGTACATTTGTCAAAACTGAGAAATTAACATTAGTATATTACTGTTCACTACACTCAAGACTTTATGAAGAGTTCATCAATTTTTCCATGAATGCCATTCTTTTTTTTTCAGGATTCTATACTGGACATCATATTGCACTGCACAAATAGTTTTAAATTTTTTTTAGAGCCTGAGGTTCAGAAAATATGTACATTTTCTAAAATGTAGACTATTGGTGACATCATATGCACATGATGATTTTTCTTTTATTCTCTTCAGTTTTTTTTTTTTTAATTCAGGTAAATTTTACCCACATTTAAGCAGGTGTGCAACTGTTTACTATTAATTCTATAAGTAAGTTTTTTTTTTTACTATGCATTTCCAAAAATTAAAGCAAGAAACACATGCTGAACTGTCACATATTTCATTCCCTAAGGCAGATGTTATCAATGTAGATGTTTAAAACCACTAAATCCAACAATTAGCTTTATTTTCCCTTCCCCCGAATTGTATTAATGGCTCCAACATCTACTACGTGACCTTGGGAAAATTATCTAACCTCTTTTTAAACATTTTAAATAGTGCTATTAGCACTATATTATGAGTAACTAAAGGGTAAAAAATGTTAAAGGAATTTAACATAGTACTCTAAGTATTGAAAGCAGAGATAGAATTTTAACTACTGGCATTCTAGTTTTAGAACACAAAGTAGTGGAGGTTATCAAAGTGAGCAGGAAACAGACTAAAGTTAAGTTATACTTTATATTTCAAATACTATGATTTATGTCATAGGCAATGTATTTATTTATTTATTATTTATTTATCTATCTTTATAAGCCACACATTCAACTTTTATCAGAACCTCACTTATATAGAGAATACTGTGTGCATTAACAAGAAAATGTTATTATTAAATAATCAAGGTTTAACAGCTATTTGGAGAATTTAACAGAAATTTATGACCCATTTGAAGTTCATAGTGAAGATAGATTTCCTTCTGATAATTTCCATTCCAGAATTTGTTTATGGCATAGCATTTTTCCTCTTTGATACAAAGAGCATACACTGGTTTGATTCTTAATAAGTTTGTTATAGAAAATTTAAAAAGTAGAAGAAGAGTTCAAAAGCATCTGTGTCTCCATGAAAACCTAGATAATGCTGTTAACTTTGTGATAAATATTGCATAAGTGTTTTTTCTATCTGTCTCACTTTATTATTATGAAGTTCATGAACATACACCTCTCTACCCATTCTGAAACAGCAAAATAATATTTTGTAATCATGTCCCTATTTAACAGTTTATCAACATGCCATGCATATTTTCCTTTGTTATTAAATATTAATTGTATTATTATAATTATATTAACTTATTATTTGTTATATGTCTTAATATGTTAATATATCTTAAGTAATTTCAATTTGTATATCATATATCAATCTATAACCAATATTTGGCTTTCAAGTTTTCCATTGAGTGGATTTATTTATTCAGTCTTCTATTTAATAATTTCAAATATAAATAATACTATAATGAGTATTTTACATAAGAAAGTATATAACACTGTAATTTTTTTCAATAATTTTATTGTTATTGGGAAATAAATTTTTAGATCAAAATACATATATATTTAAATGATGTGAATATGGATTTCTCCATTGAAATCATTTACCAATTTATTCTGACACCATAGTATAAGAAGAGTCCATTTTTAAATCCAACAGAGAAAGACAAACACCATATGATTTTACACATTCTTTTTAAAATAAATTTAAAAAGAGACAAACAAAAAAACACAGACTCTTAAATACAGAGGACAAACTGGTGGTTTTCAGAGGGGAAGTAGGTGGGCAGATGGGTGAAATAGATGAAGGGGATTGAGTACATTTATCATAATGAGCACTAAGTAGTGTATAGAAGTGTTAAATGATTTTTTTTATACCTCAAACTAATATAACATATATATATATATGATATGTATATTATATATATAATACACTTCAATTAAAAAATAAATAAAACAACATCAACCACTTGAAAAAGAAAAGAGGGGCACATTTTTTCTGACACTTTGAATAGTATTCAAATGGCAACAACCAAACATATTTTGTTTTCTGTTCAGTTCATCTTGTGGACATAAAGAACAGCTAATTCTCTTTGTGAATTACAGTGACAGACCAAACAAAACAAAACAAAACAAAAAATTAACAGTATTTACACTGTCCCAGTGTTATCATATGCTAAGGACATATGCACACTGGAAATGGTCAACAACATCATAATATTCAATATTCTAAATATAACAACAATATATACAGTTTTGATGATAGGGAGATAATTGATATCATCATATAGCTTACTGCAAAAATCAAGTTTTGTTTGTTTTGTTTTGGTTTTGTTTTTGTTTTCATCTACCCATTTGAGATGCAAAACACTCAGGTCACTGGACTTCCAACATGGTTTACAAAAGTCTATTGCATGCTTTATTTATTCAAAAAAATCCCTCAGAGAATTAGAATATTCAATGTTGGCCACTTCAAATTCTGATTCTTTCACAATATGAATGCAAAAAACATTTACATACATATTATAGTCAAGACTCAGTTAAGGTGATTTATTTGTGTTTCATCAAGTCAATTGGAATTATTAAATTTAAAAGTCATAGGAAAAAAGCTAAAACTCAGCCCTCTATTTTTATTAATATACTTTAATATTTTCAGAAAATTACATCAATATTTTAAGAACTCATATTTATTGCATGCTACAAGAAAGAATAATATAGGAAAAAGTAATGACTAGTAAAAACAATCTTTTCAAAACAAACCTGCTTCTGAAATGGTATGTTAAAATACATGAATCAGTATGATTAATACTCTCTATTGTAAGCTTATTGTCTTTATTTGATCTTTTTTTTTTTCTACTTTTGTTTTCTTTTTAACATCTGACTTTTGCTATAGGATGATGATTTAGTTAAGTGTTCCTTCGGATAAGAGTAGCTCCTCTTATCCATCAATATCATTGAATATCAGTTTAATATAAAACAATAGAGAAATAAAACCTCAAGTGATAGAGAAGTGACTCTCAAATTTCTGCATTATAAACAGAGTCTCTCATTCCATAGAATCACTGGGAATTTGTATCTAAACACTTTAACAGAACTTTCCATGAAATTGATCAAAGTAAGAGGAAGTGCCAAGTAAGCAATTATCATAGATTAAAAAAAAAAAAAAAAAAAAAGAACCGAACTTGACTGGAATGCAGTAGAATTTAGGAACTACTTTTATAAGATTAAGAAAAAGTAATCTAAAAATTTTAGAACAACTTTATTTCTCACGTTGACAAAAAGGACAGGAATTTTACTAAAATGTCACTGGGCATCTAGATTAAATTTCTGATAAATTTTAAAATTAAATGTTTGTCATTTAAAAAGTCACTATTAATTAGAGCTAGTAGCTTCAGGTTTACAGAATCACAAATCTTATAAAGATGCAAGAGAGAATGTTTGTAAAATAGTTTGAGTATACAATTACTAGCTTCAGTATACTCTTAGTATTTAATGACATCTTTGTATTTTATGATATAAGGAATAATCGTTTATTACTACGTGAAAAATTCATGGATGAAAAATTCTAGTGGCAGAAGCAACTTTACTAGTGTAGCCAAATTCAAACAATATAGTAGTACAATATTAGAATATGATAGAAATCTCACTATATGACATCAAAGTCTGGGTCATAAGAAGCTAAATGTCCTTAGGGACATGGTGACGCCTTAGAACCCAGTCACCACGTTCCATGTTGTGAGGGAGCCAAACAGCCACATGCAAAGTGTACTTATAGGTATTTTGGCCATAGTCCCAGCTGTGGTCTCAATTGAGAGCTGATATTAACTGCCAAACATTGAGTGAAAGAAACTTTACTTTAAACTTTAAAGTTTAGCCTTCACTGTAGCCCTCACTTGAGGCCAGTGGAGTGAAGCTGACCTTCTGAGCCCTGCCCAAATGATAAGCTTATAAGCATAATATATAAGTCACTAAGTTTTGTGATAGATTTTTATAGAACAATAAATAACATAACGTGAGTAAGAATCAAGTTTACATATTACACATAGGTTAGTGTTCTGCAAAAGTGATGCAGAGAAGATGAAAGAGCATAATGATATGGGGAAGAGTTATAAGGGGGAAAAAAAAAAGGATATGCAAAGCAAGAAAGAATGATTCCAAATCATGTTAAAGCTAAGAGAATGTGTCTCTGACATGGCAGGACATAAGATGGTAGCTGTTTTATGCAAAGAATGCAAGATCAAGTAATATTCAAAGAAGCATGGTCAAACTCTTATTAAAGTTCAAGAACTAAAACAACAGAGATTTTTTTCTTGAAAAATATTTTTTTTTTGTATATTTTGGAGACTAACCTTTAATTGTTTTGTCTCTGAACTTAGATTTTTATGTGAAGTTTGATGGGACAACTGAGCACATACACACATGGGCAGAGGAGCTAGGGCAATAGGCATGCCCACAATTCTTTGCCACTCCTGTCACCAAGAGCTTGTGATGTCCCATAAGCATAGAATCCGTATTGGTCTCTGGTGGATCTATGATACGTGGGAGTGCTGTTGGACTCAAAGCCAGCACAGGGTACATGTGTGAGGCCTATGACTCAGTAACTGCTGGGTGCTAACAACCTTAAAAGGCTGCACTTGGCCATCCAGGCCATAACTTGCTTCAAATGTAGAAGAAAATGTCCTTCTAAGACACATCAGTGAGCAAGGAACTCTTTCATATCCTTTCTTATGTTACTTCCCTGAGTTAGCTAAGTACTTACACTGAAAATTATGACATAGAAAGAAAACAATAGCCAGTTCCTTTCCTTTCAGTCCTTACTTACTCATCAGTAAACTAAAGGTAGAAAGCTTTGGTAGAAAGTGCATAAATCAAGAAGTAAAATAAAATCAGTTGAGTTTACTTATGGTGACAGTAGATAGCACATTTCAAAACACTATGACAAGTTGAGAAAGAGAATTCACAGGGGAAAAACCAGCTTTATATCTTGAGACCTTGGAAAGCACCTTATTTCTACTTTTTGAGCAAGGACCCCATATTTTTATGTTGCACTGGGTTTTTCAAATTATGTAGCTAGTCCTCTTCATAAAATACTAGTGGTATCTGAAATTATACATTCTGTTCAAACTGATGGCTCTATGGAGTAGCAGGACCTTAAAGAAGACCTTGAGATGGAAAAAGTCATAAATACCAAGAACAAGAAGGAGAAAAAATGAACAGTTTTTGTTATGGACAACAAAATGCCAAGAAATATGAGCAAAATCTGTAAAATTATAAGGATTATGGAGTATTTTATACAAACAAATTTAATACATCTTAAGAAATAGAATGTACCATTCTTAGAATATTCAGAGATATAAGTTGAGCACAAAATAAAAGTAAAATAATAAAGACAAGATAAAAATTTTTAAAATTAACAGTATACCTCAAATCTTAGAACATACTTCCATCCATGCAGGTTGGGACTACCAAACCCCTTTTACATAAGTCTTGTTTCGTTGACTCCTCTGTTAATCTATGCATATGACAGCATGGAGACTTCCTTACAACCAACGGACTGAGACATGAAAACTCCCACCTGATTTACATGGGCGTGCAGAGTATGTCAGCGCTAGCCAAAAGTGAAGAGCTAAAGCATTATGGTATGAGGCCAGGGATGCCTGTGAAGACAGTGGTGAGGGAAAATAAAATTTCCTAAGTGGTGAGTTAAAATAGCTGTCATATAAAAATGTATATTCAACTGTACCATCATTCAAGAAGGATAAAATAAAGTTGTGTACAGAGACCAGTGTTCCTCCAGCTCCCATTACTGATAAAGTTTAACCACTGCTAATAAAGTGGCAACAAAGAAATGCATATAAAACCTAGCTCTCAAAATTCAAAACAGAGCAAAGAAAGGTGAGTTTGTATCTGAAAAGTATGCATTGATACCTGCTGCATTCCATTCTTTTGGCACGCAGTTTTCTTATGCATTTTTTCTACACATGTGGTTCCAGTTCAGGCAATCCGTATTGGTCTTTGGTGTCGACAAATAATAGGCGGAGCAGTAGCATTAGTCAAGTCATCTTGGAAAGGAGAAGTCCAGGTTTCTGAGCCCATGCATAATCTCTGTTTCTGCCACTGTGGGATATTTGATTATGGGCCTATTGAGGGATGGCTAGGAAGTGAAGCTGGATATCAGTCAGAGGCTGATATCCATAAAGCACATCATTTTTTCCCACCTGATTAAGAGCTTCCTTTGTAGTGAATGTCCTTTGGTGCACATTTACATGGGATATAATATCTTCGTAATATATTCTAGTTTGAGAGGTTCATCCACATAGCTCTTCCTTGAGGTATTCATCCACATAGCTCTTCCTTAGAATTCCTTGTCATCAGTCTTCTAACCCTATTCCTCCCAAGTCCTGAACATCCACCAAAAGTGGTGGCAATAGCCAATGAGCCTTTATAGATCTGTGCTTCTGCACATCTCACCGTTCAGGCAAAATAAACCCCCAACATGCTGCTTAAAGTTTTGCTCACAAGGAGTATGTTATGTATAAGACTGTTTTCTCAGGTAAAAGCTATAGTGCAAAACAAATCTGCCTACTAATACAAAGAACATGAAGCAAACTTGTCTGTCTTGGCTTGGACACTGAGGTGGAATAATTGTCATCAATATTTATGGATTTATGCATTACAGTTTTGATTTATATTTTTACAATTCATGAGATTAGGAAGCCAAAATGAAAGACATTAATGAGAAAATATATCAGTTATGGCAATACCACTGGATTTCTCATCACTACCAAATCCAAATCTTTGTTGGATGGACATGACCTCTATCCAGATCAAATATTATTCCCACAGATTAAGCTCAGCTGACTATGAGTTCACCTGTCAAAATGACAAAAAATACATAACACTGGTGAAAAATTCATCATGAATGAGTTTCAAAAGGCAAAAAATCACAGTATTAGAATCCTTTCATTCTTCTTAACTTTAGATAATGAAGAGTTGGACCCTAACTTAAATGTCTCATATTACCAAAGACATAAAAGACTTAAGTGCATAAAATTGAGATGTTCTAAAAAGTGAAAAAAATAGTTTTGAAAAGAGAACCAACTCACAACTTGTATAAATAAAAATTGTTATTCATTCAAAATCAACAAGATGCTGAATGTATAGCATAAGAAGCAAACTACACGCACCGAAGAAAAAAAAGAATTAACATAATATAGACCTGAAAAATATTTGTAATACAGCATAGAGAAATTTTTAAAAAAGAAAAATAAGAAACAAAATTTGAGTCACTGAGGGTAGAATTAAGATTACACTATAAGAAGGTATTTCAGAAAGAGGGAATAATAGAGAATAGGAAAGAAATATAATTTAAACAGACTGTAATTTTAGGAATCGATGAAAGAAACATACCCTCAGTATGAAGAGTCATAATGAATCCTGAGCAAGATGAAAATAAATGCATACCTGCAATGTCATACTGAAATTATGCACTCAATGGTAAAGACAATATTTAAACATTTTTAAACACCTCATTTTCCACCTCTGAGAGCTTCAGTTCTGGCTCTCTCACACACTGCTCTTGGCTTTAATTCCTGTCAACTTTTAGCACAAGAACATCACTACTTGTAAACTGAACTAAGTTTTTAGATGATGGATGGTGTTTTAATATTTTATTCTGCTGTTCTAGGTATGGTCTGTAAAATCTTTGGAGATAATTCAAATCTGGCATATTGCCAAAAATGGAAGTCTACAGGTTAAATTTGAATCCAGAATACTAATTACCTATTATTGATTGAAAATTTTATCATATACTTCTTACAGTACTTAGGACTTACCTGTTACAAATTTTTGGTCTCTCCATCCCACTATTATGTAAACTTTTTAGGGGTAAAGCAGTTTGTCTCTTGTTCATTGCTGTACCCGCAGCCCAGAGAAGAGTGGCTGACACATAATAGAGACTTAATACTGATTTTTTTTAAATAAATGTATAATGAATAATTAAGTTCAGAAACTTCCTGTTAACCTAATAATTCCCATACTCTGAAATCTACATATGAATGAAATCATATGAAGAATCTTCCCATTTTTATCTTATTTGCTATGTATCAACTTTTCTGTAGGTAAATGGATAGATGTTCAATTTTGCCTTCAGATAATCTTTCCTTTGATATTAGTATTTCTGGAAGCCCAAATCATGAAAATAGTTTTTTATATTAAGTTGTTTTATTCACAAAAACTTATCCCTTAACCTTACTAAAATAGCATTATAACAATCTATTTAGAGAGATGATGGAGAAGACAAGTTATCTTATTAGTTTAATTACTCATTTCCCCAGGACAGACTGGGTCTATTCTTCTGAGCCACTTTCATTTCCCTTCTCAATTACTAATTATTTACATCTGCCAAAATCCATTTTCTTCATGTTCTTCAGAACTCTCTTGGTGTCATAAGAATATAAATGTTGAATATGGTGGGGGTAAAGTCAGTATGACTACAGGAAAAGAGAACAATACTTAGAAGGACAGAGTTTACTGTTCTCACAGGTGTCAGAGAGGGGATCACCACATGCCAAACAGTGCCATGGGGGAAGCACCAGATTTTGATCAGTTGGTAGAAGGCAGAAGATGAGGAGAGGCTGAGCCCAAGTTCATTGGGATTTCCAATGGAAAAGCAAGGTAAGGCAGAGTAAACAGTTTAGAACTGCTAGTTTGAGTAATTTCTGTGGGTTTGGAATACATGGATGACCTCTGGTTGCTTGGAACCCCTGCCTCAAAGATGACATAGGGGCAGAGTAAATACTGGCTTGGCCTATGAGAGTTAAATAAAGAAATAATTGGGGCTATAGATTCTGGATTGGTTGGTTTGCATATGAAAGACCATGCCCTGAGCCCTTTCCTGTCTCTAAGTAATGGTTCACCTTAGAAGGGGCAGTCTCTTCCCAGCCAGGAAGCATTTTAGGATATCAAAACATCATAAAAATACAGAATTTTAAAATAATGATTTATACACCGTAATTTAATTTCACTGTACTCTGCCAAAAAATATGAAAATCTCATTCTCTGAGCCAAGTTCATAAGTAGAAAAGGAAAAATGCAAATGATTATGCACAGCTTTTGAATTGGATTTTAATTCAGGCTGCAATGTTGGACGCTGTATAAAAGATATCAGAACTTTACTAATCAGAAAATAGGAAAGAGTATGAGTATAGGTATTCTATCTGAAGTCATAGTTCTTGTTATTATCTAATCTTAAGATTTTAATCAGATAAAATCTTTGTTTTTACATGATTCAGGTCATAATTTAATGCTAAATTAATTAAGTCCCCCAGTAGTCATATTCCTCTAACCTAAATAAATAAATAAATAAATAAAATAAGGCAGAAATTTCTCCAAATCTGAAGATATTTTGAATCTTCAGATCGAAGTGGCTACTTCCTAATATTGCAACACACCGCCAAGTCTTGATGTGCAGACAAGCTCTCTCTCCTGCCTTTCACCTGTAGATCTAAATTTCTATTGCAAATCTCTTAACAACATGCTGAATAGCTAAATAACATGTTCAATGAGGTCACTGTTTATTACCCTTCCCTTTTCCCCCAAATATAAAATATCTGATTCTTCCCTATATTGATCATCTATATTGTTCAACCTCTACACTTTAGAGGCTTCTGATTGCCAATTCCTATCCCCCATGCATCTTATAATATGTCTTGATTCCTTTAACTCACTCTCATCTCTAATGTCACTCCCTTAGCTCATGCCATCATTATCTCTCACCTTGTTTAACTGGGTCTTTTTTTCTCTAGTTTGATTTCTTTTCCCTATACTTCAGGAAGCATGGACTTAAAGTTAAAAGGGTATTCCACTGTCAGGTCCTACAAGGTCCTTCTTGCTCTGGATCTCATTTAACCATTTATCCCATATATTAAGCTCCAACAATGCTGACCAGTTTTCAGATTATCAGAATGACCATGTTCTGTCTAAACTCTTACCTGACATTTTTTTAAGACTTTTTATTTGTTTGAGAGAGAGAGAGAGGGAAAGAGAACACAAGTGGACAGAGGGGCAGAAAAAGAAGAAGACTCCCCACTAAGCAGGGAGCCTGATCCAGGGCTTGATCCTAGGGTTCTGGGATCATGACCTGAGCTGAAGGTAGATGCTTAACCAACTAAGCCACCCAGGAACACCACACCTGATACATCCTGTTCCATCTATCTGAAAGGTTCTTCTTCATTTCCCAGAAAGACAGGCCTGATTTTCCTCACACCAGGATGAAGTCATATTCTTTTCCTAAGCACTTTTCATAGATTTTTAGAATTAGGACCATGGTACACATTACCACACTGCTTAATTGATTCTTTCATTTCAAGGTAAGTTAATCTTTTTTAGCAAGCAATCAACAAAATAGCAATATAAATGTTATAATACACATTTATATAAATCTACACTTTCTGCAACTTCTTATAACAATTTTTAAAAGGAACCAGAAATATTTCTGAAACTTCCAGAACTGACTGGTAAATGGTTTCCCATTAGGACATCACTTAAAAGAGGCTGATGATGAAAATGGCTGCCATCTTGTTGTAATATATATAACCTAATTATTATAAAATATTGGTTGCCTATTATAGATAGCAATTTTATGCCCCACCCTTTGACAAAAAAGTTCTATGGTACCTTCCTTTGAATCTTGCGAATATTTTGATAGAGTTGACAGAAGTGGCTATTTGTGACTTTTAAGATTATGTAATAAAGGGCCTTTTTCACTTAAATATTCATTAAATAAATATGCATTCAATCACTAAAGTCCTGAGTCTTGGTGTAAGAATTCCAACTACCCAGAGGTTGTCATGCTGGGAGAAAACTCAACCTACATAGGTATGAGGCATTCCGATTGTCTGGCCCAAGAGAATTCAGTGTTCAAGTCATACCATCCCATGTATAAGATATGTGACTTAAAGTATCCAGATGAGTCCAGGCTCCAGGTGTTCCAGTGATCTTAATTATTTGAAACTTTCAATCTTAGCTCCCATTCATCATGGAATAAAGACTAAATGTTTGAAGTCAGAGTCTGTAAGCATAATGTAATAATTTTTTGTTTAATACCACTAACTTAGGGGGTAGCTTTATGTGCAGTAGTAGAAAACTGAAGTGTGTGTGCTTGTATGTGTGTGCAGATAGATAACTATTTTTGTGTATATTTATATATTATAAAATTTTGTAAATTGATTATACTTGCATAAAATTTATTTATGTGTCTTTATATATATAGTCAAGTAGAATAATAGTAATATATACAAAGGGTTTAGGTGATTTAGATGGCTGTCCTAGTTGTGTGCAAGCTAGTCTTAGCTGTGAGGAAGTCAGTTAACCCCTTAATATCAAGTTTTGCATTTATCAAATGAGAAAAATGATATTTCTGCAAAGTTTCTACAATGCCAGCATTAAATCATATAATAAATGTGAAAGCCCTTTTTAAATGGAAAGACTGATTGGAAGAAAATATCTTCTTTCAAAGCAAACATGTAATTAGAGAAAAAGTCATGATATGAAGCAGGTGCCAAATTAATGACCATGTAAAAGTTATTACTATAGATTTGCAGATTGAGAGATGCATATGATGTCATGGGCTATGATTATAGTCTGCCACTCAGATACATTGCGGGGAAGAGAAGGCACTAACCAAATCTATAAGTTCCTTGTGCTTAAGCTGAAACTAAGTTTAAGAACTAGAGCTATTTGAATGTTTTATGGAAGTACTATTCAGAAATATACTCTCTGCTTTTTCCAATTTTTTTTTAAATAAAATCTTGCATGCTTACTACAAGTCTGTCCCTCTTCTAGTACCTGATCCTCATCTGCATAGCTCTTAAAAAAGTCTGAAAGATCAAAACATTAATAGCTTTTCCACTGATGTCTCCCTTGACCACCAAGACAATCCCATCAGTCCCAATTTAGTCTTCCTATAGACTTGTCTTAGTTAATAGAAAAGCCTTCCCCACCACCTTCCATCTGCACAGGACCAAACTCACAATTTCCCATGAATCTTTTATTTTTCTCATAAAACACAACTCACTTCTATTTCTTCAACAAATTTTATTGGTGCTACCTGCAAACATATCCGGGATCTGACCATCTGTAACTAAATCCATTAGTACCATTTTGGTCTAAGCCACCATCTTCTGCATTTTGAAATAACAAACAAAAAATAAAATAACAAAATCACTGATCTCCATAATTTCATAATTGCCTTCAGTAGAGTCTAAATAAGGTAGCCCTAGTGGTCCTTTTCAAATATCAATCAGATTACATTCTTCTCTGCTGAAAATCTCCAACAGCTTCCCATCTTACTCATGGAGAAATATTATAATTACCTACACAACCTGGTTATTATTGTCTTAATTGATGTGATCTTACAATATTATCAACTTCTGTCATTCTGTACTAGCAATATTATAAATATTATAAATATTATTTATTTATTTGAGAGAGAGAAAGAGAGGAGGAGTGGAATGAAGGAGCAAAGAGAGAGACAGAGAAGCAGATTCCCTGCTAAACAGTGAGCCCTCATGTGGGGCTCAATCCCAGGACTCTGAGATTATGACTGGGGTTGAATGAAGGCAGATGCTTAACCAACTGAGGTAGGTACCCTAATGCTTTATCTTCAGTCTTCCAGGCATGCAAGCATTTCAAGAGTTTGTAATTGTTATTCCTCCATCTGGATTTTTCAACTCTCTTCGTTCTTCATTCCAATGTTATTTTCTCAGTGAAATACTTTATGAGTACTTTTATTGAACTTATGAAAATTTTCAAACTTTTACAAAAGCAGATAGCATATTATAAACAATCGTGTATATTTTACACAGATATAAAAAAATTATGAGCTCATAATCAATCTTATTTCATCTATATTTCCTCCTATATCCTTGAATCAGAATGAAGATTATTTTCAAGAGTATGCCAGACATCATAACATTTCATTCATAAGTATGAATATATATATATAAATACATATATCCCACCTTAAGCAACATCCATTTCCTTTACTTGCTTTATTTTTCTCCAGATCACTTATCATTATCTAATATTGCATATTAAGTCATCATCCTGTTTATTTTTTCTCTCTAAACTCCATTAGAATGTATGTTACATGAGGAGTTTTATACTTTTTGTTCACTACTATATCTACAGTGATTGTTATGATAATACTAACATATTTGGTGCTAACACACATTTGATGAATAAGACAATTTATTCCCTAGAGCTCAAAAATATGATATTATGTGACTTGTCTTTACTAAACATACATTGTCCCTCATAGCGGCACATAAAATGTAGCATACTCCCAAATGATGAATCTAGCACTTGAGTGATCAAATTACACACTTGTGAGGAAAGGGGTTTATTTTGCATTATCCTTACAAAGGGGGTGAACCACATAGCATTTATTTTCTAGCATAGTTGAAGGTAAGATTAAAATGCTTTAAAAACATTCAATTTGCATTTCTGAAAAAGGAACTATCAATCACATATTCAATCTAACAATACATGTATGCACCTGCCAACAGACAAATACATTCATTAAGCCTATAGAGGGATGTATGCATGCGGAAACAATACTGCATTCACATCACTAAAAAAAAGAAAGAAGGTTTTTTTTGTACAAATATGCCCACTAGCATTAACATTGAATACTAATAACATAACAGTGCCCTGAAGTGACTAAATACATGCCAAAGTGTGCTTACTGTTTCAATCATTTTAAATAATTTCAACAAATGCAAGTATTTCATAATTCATCTTTCATTCAGAGAGGTATTCTGCATAGTCTCCTTGGGGATTCATTTAGGACTAGCTTTTCCTTATTATACTTTGCACATAGCCTTCGGCTTATTGTGAGTTTTCATGGTTGATTTTACTTTATATGAATGCCAGGATCATATACTTTCATTTCAATTCATTATTTCTGGCCTTAGCATGACCTTTTCGTTTTATTTTTATTGCCCTTTTCTCAATCATCAACAATCCTGGTTTTATTGAAATAGTTCAGTCATGTTAGTAACTTCGGAAAAAATAAGGTAATTGAGATTCAGTTTCAACATAAGCACTTTGAACCAGAAAGTTAGGGTACTTTTCAAAGCATTTGAGTGTCCAGTGGTCATATATAAAAATGTATATATGAAATGACATAGATTGGGAGACAGAATTATAGGCAATATTATCCCTGACCTCTGTTTCTGATCAGAATAAAGGTATCCTGACTGTCTCTTAAATAACCAACTGTGTAATTGATACCATTTAGGTTCCCTGCATCCCAGGTTCCCAAAGCAGAAGACAATTCAACCTTTGAACTTCCTTTTTATAAATATTTACATATAATAGTTAAATTGCTTTCAGATCTTGGTCAAAGGATTTATTGCTCTAAAAAATGGCTGCATTGATGCATTGATAGCTTTCACTCTTTTTCATTTCTCACTCTATGGAATTAACAGAAGGCTGTGGAGAAAGACACAAGAAATGAGGGAAAAAGGAAAAAGAGAGGAAGGGAAAATACAGTAATCTAAAAATGCCATCTTAGTACAGTTTGAAAAGAGATAAATTAACTCAGGGATTTCAAAAATAAATGAATAAAATAAAATATACATTTAGATTAAAATAGAAATTTCAGGGGCGCCTGGGTGGCTCAGTGGATTAAGCCGCTGCCTTCGGCTCAGGTCATGATCTCAGGGTCCTGGGATCGAGTCCCGCA
>NC_081557.1:135466219-135499856 GCF_022355385.1 Mustela nigripes
GGGATCGAGTCCCGCATCAGGCTCTCTGCTCAGCAGGGAGCCTGCTTCCTCCTCCTCTCTCTCTCTCTCTGCTTGCCTCTCTGCCTACTTGTAATCTCTGTCTGTCAAATAAAATAAATAAAATCTTAAAAAAAATAAAAATAAAATAAAATAGAAATTTCATTGTGTTTGAAAATAATAGATGGTTAAAATGATATCAATTTGACTTAATCTCTAAAGTTGAGGGTATTTGCATAGACATCAGACAGTCCTAGAAGATGAATGAAAGAGATAAAATTTTAGCAAATGGAAATAAATTAATATTTTATGAAGAATATTTTCAAATGTTATGACCTAAAGAATTGATTTCATTGTATGTTCTTTGTGTCTAATTGAATTCAAATCATAGAGCAACGCAGAAACTTTAAAAATCATAGAAAAACAAATGAGGGTAAAATCCATCTGTATCTGTAACAAGGACATTTGAATTACTTTTTTCTCCAAAGAGTACTCAACTAAGCAAGTTTTAATATGTTAATTCAGTAATGTATCTAAAGCATCTAAAGTAAGTCCACTGCTGTGACAAGTGAGAAGAATGTAGTAAGTGAAAAGAATAAAGTGCATTATAACTACTGAGTATTTACCCCAAAGATACAGACGTAGTAAAAAGAAGGGCCATTTGTACCCCAATGGTCATAGCAGCAATGACCATAGTTACCAAACTGTGGAAAGAGCCAAGATGCCATTCAAAAGACAAATGGATAAAATAGATACGGTCCATATATAGGATGGAATATTGTGCCTCCATCAGAAAGGATGAATACCGAACTTCTGTATCAACATGGACAGGACTGGAGGAGATTATGCTGAGTGAAATATGTCTAGCAGAGAGAGTTATCATATGGTTTCACTTACTTGTGGATCATAAGAAATAACATGGAGGATTGGGTGAAAAAGAGAAGAAGTGAGTTGGGGAAAATCAGAGGGGAGAGGAACCATGAGAGTCTGTGGACTCTGAGAAACAAACCAAGGGTTTTGGAGGGGAGGGGGGTAGGGGGTTGGGAGAGCCTGGTGGTGGGTATTAAGGAGTGCATGTATTGCATGGAGCACTGGGTGTGTTGCATAAACAATGAATCTTGGAACTCTGAAAAAATAAAGTAATATTTTTAAAAAGAATAAAGTGCATTATAACCCATATTCTCTCAATGAAAGGAGAGAACTGTAAAGAAAATTTTTCAATAAAATGAGTCAACAAAAGTAATGGAAAAAACAAGAGAGATGATGAATAAAACTATGCATTTTGGAGGGGAACAATTAACAAAATCTTCAGAAAAAGAACATACATGACTGAAAATTTAAAGTCTAGGCAGAGTCCATTATACCATTTGAAGGGAAAGAAATGTTCTAGTTGTAGAGAAAAGTATGAATAGTAGATTCAGAAAGCTGAAGATGTTTAGGGAAACATGTTTTCAAGTTTTGCTTTTATTTTTTGACTGATTTATATTAATTACTAAGAACAGACTCCTAAAAGTTGAAAACTGACTTAGAGAAAAGCAAGGCTTATTACTTTGTAAAACATTAATATTGTACTTACTACTATTTATATTGCAGATTGTTTTCTATGACCTTTGAACTGCAGACTTTTTTTTTTTTTTGCAACAGTATTTATATGATACAATTTTTGGTTTGTTGAGATTTCAAGTTGCAAATTAAAAATTTTTAACAATTATTTTCAGATTTCTTTGACAGAAATCTGTTTTTTGCCTATGGTAATTTGTAGAATTTTCTTCTTATCTTTTGTTATTATTAATATAATTAGATTTGTGTCCTTTTTAAAATTTTTATTCCTTGGGATTCAGTGAAACTTTTAAATTAAGATCAATATGCTTCAGTTTAGATAAACTTCAGAATTATTTTTTACATTATTACTTTTCCATCAGTCTCTTTATCTACTTCTAGGATTTCTTATATTTAGATAATAGTTCTCTGTAATCTTTTCTTGAATTTACGAATTTTTACTCTTTATTTACATCACACTCTATTCTGCAACCTATGACATTTTTTTTTTCATTTATATTTTTTGCTTTTGTATCATTATTACCCTTAGATAGTTTGAGGGGCCGAAATTTAGTTTCTGAAATGTTGTTGATTTGTTAAAGTTCTTTCCTTTGAGTCTCATTATTACTGCTGTAAAAGAATCCTTCTTAGCTAATTTTCAACGTGTTTTTTTCCCCTCAGTCCTTCATTGAATTTCTTTACTCTTTACTTGTTCGTAAGTGTATTTCTTTAAATATCTTCAAATATTCATAAAAAAGTCAGGATTTCTTGGTCAATGACAGATTAGCTACATAAGAATATATTAGTGTCTGATCTTATCGACAAAATTGAAAGTTTAACAAATTACGACCTACCTAATATGGCTTGGGTAGAAAACCTCTCCTTCTAGCGTCCTCAGTGCAAAGCTAGTGTGGTCTACTATTGTAAGACGGGAGAAACTGGGTCATCCAATGAAGCTTCCTGTGATCTTCCTGAATTGGTAAAATTTAAAACCACTCACACAACTCACCTGTTGCAAATAGTCTTTATCTGTGGTTTCTCATTTGCAGTGGTTCTTCAGCTACCCTTTGGTGCTGGGATTAATGGGCTTTTATAAACATTTTTGTTTTTTGAGATTCTTTAAAAACTCAACCTCCTCAGATGGATCTTCAGGCTCCAAATTACAGCCTTTATTTGTTGCTGTTGCAAAAGGTGAGTGGGGAAGAACCAAAACTAGGACTACATTCTGTTTAAATGATATCGACAATTAGTTATTTCATGTTTCAATTCCTTTTCCCTTTACTATCTGGTTATGAGGTTAAGAATAATTAAGCATATAATTGGGTGTGATTGGAGTGTGATTGAGGGTGTGATCGAGGTGTGATTGGGAAGAGACATGAGAAGATTGGGTCTAATGGCTTCTGTGGAATGAATCCCGATGTCAGTGATTATGACCTTATAGAGGTCAGTTGCCTATAATGATAAACAAAGTGATCAAAGTTGGTCATGAATTGCCTTTTTTTGAATTTTGTAAGAGAATTTCTTACTAATATATTTAAGGATGGCCACTGTTCTCAACTAATTTATTTATTTATTTTATTTTTTTGTTGTTGTTGTTGTTGTTCTCAACTAATTTAAAGCAAGGTCTTAATTTCAATAATGATAATAAAAGAAATCAATAAAATCCAGTATGTTTTTGTTGTTGTTGTGAATCTATACTGTGGCATTATTCTTGCTTGTTATAACTTCTTCGTTATTTTCCTTATAACCTTCTTTTGTGCTTTGATTCAACAATAAGAATTTATGCAAAAATACACAATTTCTTTATTTAACTATACATAAACCTAAAATGCTTTCATAACTAAAATAATAGTTGAAATGTGAACAATAATCAAAATGAGATTGACATATGTTGAAAAAAACTAGAATATAAACTAGTTTATGTAACTTAATCTGGTTATAATAAGAGTCATAAAAAAGAAATGATCAAGGCTCAACCAGAGTAGCTGTTCCTTATTTCAAGGAAGTTGTTTGACTTCACAATTTATGTTTCTATTTATTGAAGAACATAAACATTCACATATCTATCTACTAATGTTCTTATACAATTTTGGTTGAATTTTCTTGATTTTATATTAAATAAACCATATTGAAACTTATTATTTAAATGATGGACATTGAGAAAAAAAATGCTGTGTTTACCAGAGTGTACAAAGTGTACTTGAGATTTTTATGTAGTAATTGGATCTGGAAGAAATTATGTGAAATGCTTCTTTTGAATGCTGAAAATCAAGAAATCAAGTAGCTGACAGTTGAAAGATTGACCTTTAATCAAAGTGTCATTTTGATCAGTAAACACATATGGCCAGGACACGCATGTTCTGTATATGAGAATCTTTTCTGTAATACTACATTACACTAAAATATGATATAGATGGATTTATAATATTAGAAGCCAAAAAAGAAAATGTTAACAGGTAACTTGTGAGATGGAAGTTAATCCTTCTCTTTAATGTCAGACTTGTAAAAAAAAAAGGCACTATTTACAATAATTATATTTTATATTATGTATAATATTATATTGTCAAGTACTTAAAGTATCTTGCTTATAGTATGATAATATTTAATCTGATAATCTAATAACTGAGTCTCATAAATTATTGATCTGATACATTTAAATATTTAAAATTTGTTTCTTCAGAATAAGACAAAATGCTATAAAATTATGGTTAATGACCAAATATAATTTTATAAAGGTGAAATCAACACCTTTAAATACTGGGTCATACATTAAATATTTGGTGAGTGTTTGAGCAGTGGAGTGTAGATGTGAATGAAACATTTGCACCAACATTTAAACCACTGCTCAACACTCTGCCATGAAACATATTCTAAAGGGAAATTCTGTTGATGGGATTTGGCCTAGAGAAAAAAGAATGCCCCAATATACAAAATAAGACCCTACAAAATAACTTAAGAAATTTCAGGTGTAAAAACAAATGTCAAGGACACGATGTACCACATCTTGGAGCAGGCATCACAAGATTCTGCCATTAAGTTATAAAGCATAGCCACAGATTAAAAAGGCCAACCTGCTGCAGTGGAAAAGGGAGGGTAGTTGAAGTGGGACAAAAAGGAAAAAATAAAATAAATTGAGTCGAGAAGAGTGGTTATTCATTCATAAAAATACCTTCACAAGAGCTAAGGAATCCAGGTAGAAGATTACAGCACCTAGAGGGAGTACAAAAATAAGAAAAGATGTTTTGAAGAAAGTAGGAAGGTAATTTCACATTACCCAATCACCCTTTCTCGGAGCCCAAGCAGCACACTCCAGAGAGAGATATCCTACTTATGGGGAAAGAAGAGTGATGTGAACACCTAAATTTACCTCTGACTCAAGCATCAGTCCTGTCTCAGCAAACCTAGTGCCAGGCTGACTCCCACAGCCTCAGGCTCCAAGTCTGCCCCAGCACCAGAATAGACCCCACAGACCGAGACTCCAGGCCCTTCCTAACACCAGACTATCCCCTGCAGTCCCAGATTCTGGGTTCACCCTATTACCAGGCTAGTGTCCAGAGATCCAGGGTCCAGAATTTCAGAAAGGAATCAAAATATGGCATTACAAAACATCATTAAATCATAAAGGAAGACAGTAAGAAAAGGAGGAGGATCGATGGAACTAAAAAGACAGACAGAAAGCAACAAAATGGTAATAGTGTGCTCTTACTTGTCAATAATTAATTTAAATATAAATGAATCAATTTCTCCAATCAAAATATGTACAGTAACTGAATGGATTAAGTGACAATAGCAACAAGATACAACTCTATGCTGCCTAAAAGAGATTCTCTTTAGTTTATAGACACACATAGGCTGAAAGCAAAGGGGTGGAAAAACATATTCCGTACAAATGATAGCCATAAAGGAATAGAAGAAATAATACTTATATCTGACAAAATAGACTTTAAGTCAAAAACTTCCAAAAGAGACAAAGAAAGACATTTTATGATAACAAAGGGGTCAGTTCATCAAAAGGATATAACAATTGTAAATATACATGCACTCAACATTGGAGTACTTAAATACAAAGCAAATGTTAATAGAACTGAAGGAAGAAATGGGTAACAATACAATAATAGAAGGGGACTTCAATACTCCACTTTCAACAATGGATAGATCATCCAGACAGAAAATCAATAAAGAAAATGCAAAGTTGAAACATAGTATACCAAATGTACCTAACAGACTTACTCACACCCCATCTAGCAGCTGCCCAATATTCATTCTTTTCAAGCATGTTCAGAACATTCTCCAGGCTAGATCATATGTTAGGACACAAAACAACATATACATATATATATATGGCAGTAACTAAAGATTTTATTTAAACTTATTTTATTTTATTATTTTTTTAATTTAATTTTATTTTTTCAACGTTCCAAGAGTCATTGTTTATGCAACACACTCAGTGCTCCATGCAACACGTACTCTCCTTAACACCCACCACCAGGCTCACCTAACCCCCCAATCCTCCTCCCCCTAAAACCCTGTTTGTTTCTCAGAGTCCACAGTGTCTTATGGTTCATCTCCCCCTCTGATTTCCCCCAACTCACTTTTCCTTTCCTTCTCCCAATGTCCTCGATGTTATTTCTTATTCTCCAAAAGTGAAAGCATATGATAATTGACTCTCTTTGCTTGATTTATTTCACTCAGCATAATCTCCTCTCCTCTGGCCCTGTCCACATTGATACAAAGGTTGGGTATTCACAAAGCAAAACTTAACCAGTTTAAGAAGGTTGAAAACATGTCAGGAACCCCCAACAGTAACAATAGTATAAAACTAAAACACAAAGAAAACTAGAAAATTTGCAAATACATGAAAATGAAATACCCTCTGATCCACAACCAGTAGATCAAAGAGAAAATCAGAAAGGAAATTTAAAAAATATCTTGATCGCATGGAGCATTTGGTGTGGTGCAAAAACAATGAATACTGTTATGCTGAAAATAAATTTAAAAAATTAAAAAAATAATAAAATCTTAAAAAAATAAAAAATAAAAAAATATCTTGAGACAAAAATGGAAACACTATATAACAAAACCTATAGAATGCAGCAAAGACAATTTTAACATGGAAGTTTATAATGGCAAATGTTTATACTAAGAAAAAAACCCTCAAATAAGCAGTCTGACTTTATATCTCAAGGAACTAGGGGAAAAATAAAACACCTAATTCAATAGTAGAAGGCAGAAGGAAGGAAATGACAAAGATCAACGTGGAAATAAATGAAACAGAGACCAGAAGAATAATAGAAAACATGAATGAGTTGTCTTTTTGAAAAGGACAAAGTTGACAAACTTTTAGCTCAACCAACTAATTAAAAAAGTCAGGACTCATAACTAAAATTAGAAATGCAACAGATATTACAATTGAAACCACAAATACAGAGATCATAAAACAGTACTATGAACAATTATATTTCAATAAATTTAACAACCAGAACACATGTACAAATCTATAGAAATATCAAATCTATCAAGATTGAACCATAAGTAGAAAAACAAAACAAATGTGTAAGAAGATTGAACAGTAAAAAACAAACAAACAAACAAACAAAACAACCTCCCAACAAAGAAAATCTCAGGAACAGACAACCTCACTGATAAATTTTAACAAAATTTTAAGGAAGAATTAACACTAAACTTTATTATACTCTTTCCAAAAATTAAAGAGGAAAGATTACTCCCTCTATAAAATAAAATACAATTTTATTTTATAAAATAAAATCTTATTTTATGAAGCCAGAATTACCCTGTACCAAAACCAGAAAAAGATACTATAAGAAAAGAAAATTGCAGGCTGATATCTCCAGCGAATGTATTCCTCATGCAGAATCCCCCCAAGAAAATACTGAACAAAACAGTACATTAAAATGATCATATGCCATGGTCAAGTGAAATTTATCTCTTAAGTCCAAGTATGGCTCAACATTATACTAACCAATAAATGTAAAACACCACATTAGCATAATGATGGAAAAATCATATGATCATCTCAATATATGAAAAAAAAAACACTTCACAAAATTTAACACCTTTTTGTGATAAAAGCTCTCAACAAATAAGGTATGGAAAGAATGCATCTTAACATAATAAATTTCATATAATGAAAGTCCATAGCTATCATCATACTCTATGGTGAAAAGTTTAAATCTTTTCTCTAAGATTAGGAAAAACAACAATAACAACAAAAAATGGATGCCCACTGACCACTATTTTATATGGCACTTCAAGTCCTAGCCATTTAGGCAAGATAAAGAAATAAAAGATACTCAAATCAGAAAGAAATATGTAAAATTGTCCCTTTTACAGATTATATAATCTTATCAACAGAAAATTTTAAACATGATACCAAAAAACTGTTAGATCTAATTAACACTTTCAGAAAGTTGCAAGATGCAAAATCAATATACAAAAGTCAGTAGCATTTCTATACACTAACAATGAACTATCTAAAAACAAAATTGAGAAAACAACCCTATTTACAAATAGCATCAATAAAAAATAAAATACTTTAAAATACTTAAAAATAAATTAACCATGGAGGCAAAATAACTGCACCCTCAAAACTAGAATAATAATCATAATAATCATTGATTATTATTAAAGAAGACATAACCAAATGAGAAGATACCCTGTATTTATAGATTGGAAGTTAATATTGTTAAAATGTCCATATTACTTAAAGCAATCTATAAATTCAATGCAGTACCTATGAAAATTTCAATGGCATTTTCAGAGAAAAGAAAATCCTAAAATTCCTATCAAACTACAAGAGTCCCAAGCAGCCAAAGCAATCTTGAATAAGAAGAGAAAGCAGGAAGAAGCACATTACCTTATTTCAAAAGCTATAATAATCAAAAAAGCAGGACACTAATATAACCAAATATATATAGACCAAGGAAACAGAATTGAACCCAGAAATAAATTCACATACTTACTGTCAATTGATGTTTTACAGTGGTTACACATCACGTTAAGGACATTAAGGACACGCCATAAATAAAGGACAGGCTCTTCAATAAATGTTATTAGGAAAACTGGATAGCCATATACAGAAGAATGGAATTGGGCCCTTATCTCATACCATATACAAAAATATCAACTCAAAATGAATTAAGACTTAAACATTATATCTGAAAACATAAAACTACTAAAATAAAAGATAGGGGGAAGTCTCTTGACATTGGTTTGACAATGAACTTTTAGATATGGCAAAAAGAACATAGGCACCAAAAGCAAAAATAGGCCAATGGAATTGCATCAGATTAAAATTCTCTCCAAAAGAAATGTCTATAAGAAAATCTACATTCCTCCTTTTTTAATTTGTTTTTGTTTTTAGCTTTTGTTTTTGTTTTTCTGCTCACGCAGAACGCTTATCACAATTCTGGTCACCAAATGTGTGAGGCTTCTTTTCCCACACCAAGCAATTCTCTGATACTAGCTGAGTGTCCTACAACTTCACTTAATTCTGACACTATTCTACCTTGAGATAACATCAGATCCCACTGGAAGGGTTCAGTATTAGAGGACTGCCATTCCCTTTCAAATACCAGCTGCAAGCATCAGGTTGTCACCTGCATTTCTTACTGCCTGTATATAAATCAGAGTTCCCATGACTCATTCCTTGTGTTTAAATATTTGCTACAATGGCTCATGGAAGTCAGAGAAACACATTTATGTTTATTATAAAAGGATATCATAAAGGGTACTAATAAATATGCTGATGAAAGAAATACCAGGACAAGGTTTTTGTAAAGAGTACAGAGTTTCTGTGCCTTCTCTAGGTACACCCTTTCACAGCACCTCTACATGTTCAGCAAACTAAAAGCTCTCTAAATCCTATACTATTGTGATTTTTCTGGAGGCTTCATGATGCAAGTATCATCAATTATTAATTCAATTTTCAGCCCCTTTCCCATCTCTGAAAAATGAAGGGTGAGTCAGAAAGTCCAGGCTTCTAATCATGGTTTGTTTGGTCTTTTGGGTGGCCAACTCCCATTTTGATTCTATGATGGGGCTCACCAAAAGTTGACTTACTGGAAGAAAAGACACTCCCTATCACCTAAAAATTCCAAGGGAGTTCTGTCAGTAACCAGGGTCAAAAACAAAATATAATATAAATGTAAAACAAATATATAGGCTATATAAATTGCCTATTACTTCACAAAAGGAAACAATTAAGAGACAATGTACCCATTGGAAAATTTTTGTAAACAATACATCTGTCAAATTAATATCCAAAATCTGTAAGGAACTCAAACAGTTGATATAAGAAAAGAAATGGTCTGGTTAACTTTTACATTGGTGATTTCTAGAGCCTAGGAGTATAGCCACTGTGTAAGTAGAAGGTAAAAAATTTCAGCATTCATGCTCATATCTATTAAATATAGCCTTAGAAATGAAGTCTAAATAATTACACAATAGAATTTTCTGTATACCTATTCTGTAATCCAGATAAAAATTCTAAAAGTGTCTGTAAAAACAAACAAGCAAAGAGACAGTAACCACCCCCCCCAAACACAGAGATTTATTGTATTGCTGCATTGGCTTTGATGTACTTTTTTAAAGGAAGGACAAAACATAAGTATACATATGTAGTATCTTTTTTTGTGGCCTAACATTCTAAATTTTAAAAAAGAAATCCAAAATGACTCCCATTCCTGCCAAACATCAAAGAAATGTTTTGTAAGCCACCACTTAAAACATATTCAAACATGGAGAGAATAAATAAAATTATTATAATCATTCCTGTCATCATTGATTAAACATTTTTCAAAAATCATCCCATTTTGTAATATTTTGTAATAGTCTCCACATTGCTCCAATAGGTCACAAAATACACTACCTGTAAAAAACTGATTAATTTAAAGAATTTTAATATCAAGAATAATGATTATAATTTATGCCACATAACTTCTTTTACTTAAAATTTTCTTGAAGTAGTCATGTTGAGTTTCTGAAGTCATTACAATATAATAATCACATTTGAAATTATTGTATTTATATCTCTATATAATTATACATTCAGCTTGAATATAAAGAGACTTGGAGGGTACCTGGGTGACTCAGTTAGTTAAGTGTGCCTTCAGCTCAGTCAACGATCCTGGAGTCCTGAGATCAAGTCCTGCATCGGGCTCCCTGCTCCACAGGGAGCCTGCTTCTGCCTCTGCCTCCCTCTCTCTCTCCTTCTCTGTCTCTCATGAATAAATAAAATCTTTTTTTTTTTAAGAGAAATTTTGAGGTTGTCAAACCTATTCTTATGACAAGGAAAAAATTGTCAAATTAACAGGTTTCAGGGCAAACCATCAACCTACAATCCAGAGAGAATGATTCAGATAGTTACAACTGAAATCTGCAGAAGCTCCCAGAACCGTGATCTAGTAGAAACAGTTAAGTGAAGTGACAAGGTATGGAGACTGAATGCAGACTAGCTTAAGAGTGTGAAACACCTGGGACTGCAGTTTCAGATAAGTCCTTGTACTTTGATGACTTTTACTCCAAAAACCCTATGAGGTTTTCATAGTAAAGGTCCAAGAATGATCCTCTTATGGTTCTGGCAATGGAAAGCAAGAGTCACACTTGTGAAATACATCAAGAACATTTTTCATACATTGACTATATTTCAGGGGCAAAGACTTTACTACAGTAATACTGTACCCAGAAAGGGATGTTCCTTCCACTCTAGCACCCTTGAGTTTGCCTGTCTCAATGAATGGAGAAAAAGACTAGAAAACACTAGTGAATATGACAGCCAAGAACAAAAGCCTACTGAAGACTGAAACTTAATCATAGGATTATACAGCAGTGTCTCTCTGCTATACCTTCTCATTATAACAACACAGCTCTAGTAAAATAGCAATGTAATAAAGCTGAAAGACCTGAAAGATTAAGCCTCTTTCAGAGGAGAAGTACTTAGGAAAGCCCAAAGCCAGCAGAGGGAACAAAAGCAAGTAAACTAGAGCAAACAAGTTTCTGTACCTGAAGTTACAACAAACATTAAACACAAGACAATTTTTATGAAGGTTACCATAAAATGACTTATAAAGTGCCTATTTAAATCAACTCTTATTACCTAATACCTTATGCTTAACTTTGAACAAAAAATTACAATACTAAAAGGCAAGGAGGAAAAAAAAAACGTCTGAAGAGGTAATACAAGCATCAGATACTGGAGTTATCAGAGAAGGAATTTAAAATAACTATGATTGAGCACCTGGGTGGCTCAGTCAGTTAAGCAACTGCCTTCAGCTCAGGTCATGATCCCAGAGTCTTGGGATTGAATCTCACATCAGGCTCCCTGCTTCTCCTTCTCACTCTGCCCCTGCTTGTGGTCTCTCTCTCTCTGTCAAATAAATAAATAAAATACTTTTAAATAAAATAAAATAACTATGATTAACATGTTAAGGGTTTTATGGAAAAATTTTTTTAAATGTCAGAAAAGATGAATACTATAAACAGAGAGATGGAAACTCTAAGAGAGAATCCAAAGGAAAGGTTAGAAATAAAAACAACAGAAATGGAGGAAACCTTCAGTGGGCTCATAAGATTAGTAATAACACAGACACAACCAACTATAATGCTGACATTTTAGGCAGGTGATCAAATGCTTTCCTTATTCCATAACTTATAACCATGTGGATAGAAATCCTGTATAACAAAAGTGGATCACAGTGGAGCCCTCCACAAGGATAAACTTGTCTAATTAATTAATTAATTAATTAAAATTAAGAACATCTTTGATAGGTCATCATAAGACTAGATACGGCTAAGGAAATAAGTAAGTTTAAAGAAAGACCGATTTAAACTTCCCAATATAAAATGCAAAAAGAAAAAGAAAGGGAAACAAAAAACTGGGACAGATTATCCAAGAACTCCAGGAAAATTTCAAAAGATGTAACATAAATGTAATCTGAACACTGGAAGAAGAAACAACAAAGTAAAAGAAATATTTGAAATAATAATGATCTAGAATTTCCCCCAAACTAATGACAGACAACAAACCACAAATCCAGGAAGTTCAAACACCAAAAGGGATAAATTCAAAATAAACAAACAAAAAATTAAAGATAAGCATATCATATTCAAACTATAAAAAGAGTAAATCTTGAAAAAAGCCAGGAAATATCTGAATTTACTCTGTCTATGGAAAAATGAAAATTAGAATTACAGTGGACATCTTGTCAGAAATCACATAGGCAAAAAGAAATTAAAGTACATATTTTTTAAAAGGTCTGTTTATTTATTTGAGGGAGATAGAGAAGAGAGTGGGGGGAGGGAAAGAGGGAGAGAATCTTCAAGCAGACTCCTCAATGAGTGTGGAGCTCAATGTAGGCCTTAATCTCATGATGCTGAGATCATGACCTGAGCCAAAATCAAGAGTTGGATGTTTAACTAGCTGAGCCACCCAGGTCCCAGAGTGAAGTGTTTAAAGTGTTAATAGAAAAATACCACCAACTGAGATTTCCATATGTAGAAAATCATCCTTAAAGTGAAGGAAAAATAATAATTTCCTCAAACAAAAATTGAGAATCCCTTGCTAGCAGACCTGCCTTTCAAGAGATTTTAAAAGAAGTTTTTCAGGGAATGGGGTTCCTGGGTGGCTTAGTGGGTTAAGCCTCTGCCTTTGGCTCGGGTCATGGTCTCGGGGTCTGGGATTGAACCCCACACCAGGCTTTCTGCTGAGCAGGGAGCCTGCTTCCCCCTGTCTGCCTGCTGCTCTGCCTACTTGTGATCTCTCTCTCTGTGTCAAATAAATAAATAAAATCTTTAAAAAAAAGAAGTTTTTCAGGTAAAGGAAAATTATATACATCAGAAACTCAGATCTACAGGGAAAGAAGAACAATGGGGAAAGAATAAATTAGTCAAATAAAATATTTTATTTTTTCTAATTTTTTATTTATCTAAAAGATTACTATTTAAAATAACATAAATTTATTGACAGATTAAGGTATATAAAAATAGAACAAATGGCAGTAATATATAGGGATAGGAAAAGGAAGTTTATTGTATTCAGTTATAGGGTACCTGAGCTACATGAGAAATGGTGTAATGTTATATAAAAGATTTAAATTAGTTAGAAATATATATTGAAAATTCTAGGGAAATTGCTAAACAATATTTTGAAAAGTAAGTATAATATGCTAAGAGAAGATAGAAATGGAATCATATAAGAAGCTTAATTAAGACCAAAAAGGGCTCCCTTCTACACAATCACGCTGAGCTAGTACCCGCGCCTGGAATCGGGTCGCAACCCCAGCCGCGCCTGCCGCCTGCCACTGCCTCTGGACCATGGACCCCCGCAAAGTGAGCGAGCTTTGGGCTTTCGTGAAAATGTGTAAGCAGGATCCGAGCGTTCTGCACACGGAGGAAATGCGTTTCCTGAGGGAGTGGGTGGAGAGCATGGGGGGTAAAATACCACCTGCCACTCATAAAACTAAATCAGAAGACAGTATCAAGGAAGAAAAATCAGATAGTAAGAAGGCAGAGGAAAACATAAAGGCAGATGAACCATCAAGTGAGGAGAGTGATCTAGAAATTGACAATGAAGGTGTGATTGAACCAGATACCGATGCCCCTCAAGAAATGGGAGATGAAAATGCAGAGATAACTGAGGAAATGATGGATCAGGCAAATGATAAAAAAGTGGCTGCCATTGATGCCCTAAATGATGGTGAACTACAGAAAGCCATTGACTTGTTCACAGATGCCATCAAACTAAATCCTCGCTTGGCCATTCTGTATGCCAAGAGAGCCAGTGGCTTCATCAAATTACAGAAGCCAAATGCTGCCATTCGAGACTGTGACAGAGCTATTGAGATAAATCCTGATTCAGCTCAGCCTTATAAGTGGCGCGGGAAAGCACATAGACTTCTGGGCCATTGGGAAGAAGCAGCACATGATCTTGCCCTTGCTTGCAAGCTGGATTATGATGAAGATGCTAGTGCGATGCTGAAAGAAGTTCAACCGAGGGCCCAGAAAATTGCTGAACATCGGAGAAAATACGAGCGAAAACGCGAAGAGCGAGAGATCAAAGAAAGAATAGGAAGGGTTAAGAAGGCTCGGGAAGAACATGAGAGAGCCCAGAGGGAGGAAGAAGCCAGGCAACAATCAGGAGCTCAGTATGGCTCTTTCCCAAGTGGCTTTCCTGGGGGAATGCCTGGTAATTTTCCGGGAGGAATGTCTGGAATGGCAGGGGGGATGCCTGGGATGGCAGGAATGCCTGGGCTCAATGAAATTCTTAGTGATCCGGAAGTTCTTGCAGCCATGCAGGATCCGGAAGTTATGGTGGCCTTCCAGGATGTGGCCCAGAACCCAGCGAATATGTCAAAATATCAGAGCAACCCAAAGGTTATGAATCTCATCAGTAAATTGTCAGCCAAATTTGGAGGTCAAGCATAATGCCCTTCTGACAAATAAAGCCTTTGCTGAAGGAAAAGCAACTTCGATCACCTAATGGATGTCACAATAATACAAACCAGTGTACGTCCGACCTTCTCATGAAGAAAGCTGGGGTGCTGTGAAGAGAATCCCTACCCCTCTGCTCCCCATGCAACTGAAACATTCTACAATGGTTTGCCATTAGGGTATTCATTCAGATAATGTTTTCCTACTAGGAACTACAAACTTTAAACACTTTTTAAGCCTTAAAAATATTTAAAAACATATTAAAAGGGTGTGTTAGTCCCTACATTTTTCTTTACTAATCATTTCAGTTTTTTTCCTTTGGATTAATTGGGCAAGGAAGATATTTCAGTGTGGAAGATTCATTGCTCAGTTATAACGAGTGAAATAAAGGTTTATTAGTAGGAGGCAAATAATACATTAAAATAGATGAAGTTTGAGTTGGAGATACGGTTTCTGAGGCATTTTGACTTGTCTTTTTAAATGCTTTATTTTTTAAACACAATTTATTTTGATAGAACCATTGGGACCACCAGTATTGCAGTCGGACCTGGGTAGGGACCAGAAGTGCTTGGCAGGGCAGCAACAACTTTACTCCTTTTATATAGTGTGCACCCTTGTGCAGATGCATTTAAATCTTACACTGTGGTGAAGGGATGATTTTTATAATGCTGCAGTAGACTTGGATTACTTAGCTGTGTTCTTGTCTGATATAGAAAATAAATGTTTTGCATTATTTCCACATAGGGGAAATAAGGGGGGAAAAAAAAAAAAAAGACCAAAAAGGGCTAAAAAGAAAGAAACAAAGAGCAAATCTGATAAAAAAAAAAAATTAAAACATTGTGGGTATTAATCCAACTCTGTCAACCATTACTTTAAATGTGAATAAAATAATTACAACTGTTAAAACACAGATATTATCAGAATGCATAAGACAAGCATAACCGAAGTCTATGTTATCTATAAGAAATCTATTCTAAATATGAGAACACAGATAGATTGAAAGTAAAGTAATAGAAAATGATATATTGTTAGAATGAATCAAAAGAAAGATGGAGTAGTTATATTAATTACATACAAAACAGACTTCAAAATAAGGAAACTGGTCAGGGAAAGAGGGGACATTACATGATGATAAGTGGATGAATTTTCAAAAAAGATAACAATACTAAATGTGTATATACCTAACAACAGACCATCAAAATATAAGCATCAAAAGCAGAACTGAAAGAAGGTAAAGACAAATCTACTACCACAGTTGGAGACTTACTACTCCATTCTCAGTAATTGATAGATCAAGCAGGCAGAAAATCAATAAGGATATGGTTGACCTGAACAGCACCATCAATCTACTTGGTCTAATTGACATTTATAGAAACTCCAAACAACAGTAGCAGATTACAGATTCTTCTGAAGCTTACATAGAGCATTTACCAATATAAACCTTGCTTTGGGCTCTAAAATACACCTTAACAAATTAAAAAAAATAAAATAAAATATGTCCTCAGAATAGAATGGAATTAAACTAAAAACAATACAGAGATAGTTGGAAAACCTCAAAAGATTTAGAGATTGAAAAATATAGTTCTAAATAAGACTTGGATCAAAACAGTTATCTCAAGAGAAATTAGGACATGTATTGAACTACTTAAAAGTTAAAATACAAGTAATCAAAATTTAAAAAATGATTAGAAGAGAATGTATAGTACTAAATGAATATATTGAGGAAAGTAGATCTAAAATTAATAATTTAAGCTTCTACCTTAGGAAAACAGACAAAAAAGAAAAATTTAAGTCTATACAAATTAGAGCAGAAATCAATGAAATTAAAAACAAGAAAATCAGCAAAACCAAAAGTTTTTTATATGAAGAGATTAATTAAACTGATAGACCTCTGGCCAAGACAATAAGGCATTAAAAAGAAAAAAAAAAGAAGACAAATTACAATTATCAGTAGAGGATTCATTAGTACTAATCCCACTGACATTTCATGGATAATAGAGGAATACTATAAAGAATTTTTTATTTATTTGACAGAGATGATAAGTAGGCAGAAAGCCAGACAGAGAGAGGAGGAAGCAGGCTCTCTGCTCAGCAGAGAGCCCAATGCAGGGCTTGATCCCAGGACCCTGGTATCATGACCTGAGCTGAAGGTGGAAGCTTCAACCCACTGAGCCACCCAGGCACCCCAGGAATACTATAAACTAATGTATGCTTATCATCTGATAGCATACATGAAATAGACAAATTTCTTGAAAGACAGAAACTACAAAACTCATGAGAACTAGATACTTTGAATAGGTCTATAGATCCCCTAAATAAATTGAATAAACATTGAATAGAGTTTCCTGTGAAAAGCACCAGGTTTAGATGGTTTTGCCAGTGAATTCTACCAAACATTTAAAGAAGTATAGTACCATTTCTCCAAAACATCTTCCTAAGACACTTTCTTAGTCATCCTATGAAATCAGGATTACTCTAATATTAGTTAAAAACTTTTTTAAAAAGTCGACTTTTTTAAAGGACGACTATAGACCAAAATTTCCAAAAACATAGATGCAAAATCTTAAGCAAAATATTAGGAAATTAAACCCAACAATGTATAAGAAAAATATTCACCAGGATCAACTGGGACTCATTACAGTTATGCAAGGCTAATTAGTCATTCAAAATTCAATCTGCCACATTAACAGATTCAAAAATAAAAATCATTTAATATTAATTAACATAGACATCTGACAAAATTCAACAACTAATAATGGCAAAAATTCCCATCAGACTAGGAATAGAGGGAAACTTCATCAACTAGATATATGTAACTATGAAATTGTTTGTTAAGATAAAATTAACTACAGTTAATTAAAGTCAAATCCATGCTTTAAGATCTAGCATTTCCTGTTAACACCGACATAGTTTAATCCAAGCAAAATAACTGTTTATTCCATCTGCATTTATCATGTACTTGAGCAGACTTCAATGAACATTTGTTGGTGTCTTTTTCAGAATACATTTCTCTCTTCTTATTCCCCATACCCTATTTTCTTTAGGAATTCTGCCCTTTTCCAAGGATGTACTTATAATAGGGTTGGCCATGACTTTGATCCTAATTCAAGCACTGGATCCTGTAGATTTTTGCCACCTGTGGACTTCAGGGCTTGGACAATGAGTCAATTTATTATACCAATAGATATACATGGTATGATGTAGTTTTAAAGTCTAAAACAGCCACAGGTATTTTGTTGACAAAAGATGGGAGGTAACGGCTACTGTGGACCACTGAGTTAAGTCAGAGGATAAACTTATTATTGATTAAAGATTCTTGGTAAAGTATGTTGATGTAATAGCTCAAACTTTATGTGAACTTGGGTCTTTTTCTTGGCTTTCCAGATTTTTGATATACTTGTTTTGTTGTTGTTGTTGTTTTTCTTACTGTTAGCCATATTGGCTTGTGTTTTCCCACAGTTGCATCATGGATTCTTAAATGATGCAGTCATCTTTATATAATTTTATTAGTTAATCAATAAATGCATTCCTAAATATTTATAAAGTCACTGGATAAGTATTAATCAAAATAGAAATAACCTGAAAATGAACACTTCCTGCATGGGACAATTTGTGGTGTAAAAAAGGGGTAGGATAAGTCTTCACTGAAATATTCAACACAATCCAATTCCCATAAAAGACATATTAAATATATTTATCATTTTAAATCAATCAATACTAATATCAACAGTAGTACTACTAATAAATTAGTTAATATGTTTGCAAACTTATTTTTGAACAGTAACTTTTTTAGGGGTATTATGTGTGGGGTAACCATATAATTTAGTTCAGAGAATGAAAGGTGTTTCTGTGACAGTTTACATCTGCAAAACTGGTGTAACTGAAACTTCCAAGATACTTTACTTATCATCATTATTTAATTTTCTTCTTACAAAACTCCTAAGAGGAATGTGCTATGATTATCTTCATTTTGCAGATGAAGAAACTGAGACAGGGGAGAGTTAAGTAACTCGTTACAGAACATGTGGCCAGTTAAGTGATACAGAAGTTTTGAATATAGAATCCTGACTCCAGAAACTTGATTATTAAATATATTTATATTTAAATATAAATTATTTTAATAATATATTTAATATTATATTAAATATAATTTACAAATATAAAATATTTATATTTTATATTTATATTTATAAGTAATATAAATATAAATATTAATAATAATATATTTAAACTGGGTTATTAAATATATAACTTACTCAGATTGCTGTCTATATAGAGAGATATATATGTCAAATATCTATTGAAGTAGGAAAAACTTCTTCTATGTAACACTTCAGCTGCCATCCCTCTATCCTAAATTCCTGTCATTTAGTATACACAAAAGGTTATGTTGTCTAAACATCTTCTCTCTACCTCAATCCATCTGTTTCCCAACAATAGGTCCATGACTTAAACAAATGAGACTTCCTGCTTTGGATTACAGAAAAAGCAATTTCTATTATTATATGGGCTACTTTTTCCTTCCCATTACAATTCCTGGGAATAAGCAGAGAATAATGATGGGGCCCACTTATATGTGCTTTGGACAAAAGAAGGATCAGATAAAATTTTGGAGTGTTGGAAAAAATGAATTCATTACAAAAAAAAAAAAAAACCACAAGTTATATATGGTATTGCCCAATGAAATACCTTAACATTAGGAAACTAATACAGAAGCACATCATTCTTCAGCTACAGGTTAGCATTCCTGTACTTGTCAAGGTAGAGTTGACTATGCCACAGAATCAACTCTGAAGCCTCCAAAAACAAGTACACTGCTGGGTCGTCTAAGAGTTCTTTGGGTCAGAAAGCTTTTCTCTATAGGTCTCCTGCTACACTAAAATGCAGGGAGGATCTATGCAGAAACAGCAGCATTAGAACACTTTGCCTGAAGCCAAAATGGAGGAAAAGAAAATCCTGAAAACTCCACCAACTCTTAACTATTATAGGTCACACGGTCCCTGTGTAATCCAAGGGAGGCTGAGAAATATCTTTTGTGTACACCCTTTAAGAAGCAGACATAGGTTAGTAAGTGGGATTGATTCTTCTACAATTGCCATTCCTAACAAATGAATGTTCCAACTTCCTGTGAAATTTTGTGTTATTTCAAGTGTTTGATCTGTGACACTTTACTTAATATGAATTTTTGAAGTGTTAAGATATAAGATCTAAGCAAAAATTCCTCTCCAGCCAAGAAACTAAATTTAGGGTGATTTCAACACTATTACCTGGAAGGTACTATTAATGTTGACTAGTGAGTGTGACAGAGCGTATAAACAGAACGTTACTTCATAACTGAACATTTCATGGCACTTAAAGTACTCATCAAGGATTTTTGTACTAACTATAAATTTTAGAGTTCCTAAAAGTCTCTGAAATTATTCTTCCTACCAATCAGCAATTTGTATACATCAGATATTAAAGCCAGCCTCAGCATATTGCATTTTTATAGGTTTCAGCAACTGAATTGTCCTCATTAAATTAATCTTCCTAAGCATTTTTACATTTGATTATCCTATATAGATATACAGAAAGTTTCTTTGACTATCAGACTTTTCATATTATTTATAACAACTATAATAGTCCTACTTTCCATGAAACTTTTTTTCTAAAACAGTAAAATTTTTTGTTGTTTGACTCACCAAATACCATTTTTAAAAAAAATAAGTATTTTCCTCTATAATGAAACATAATCCTTTTTCATTACAGAATACAGACTTGAAGAAGAAAATGATCATTATCTATGATCCTTCACATAAAAATATCCAGTATTATCATTTTGTTTAGATCCTACTAATCACATATGAATGTGTGTGTATACACACAAATTTGATAAAGATACAACTTCTGTTTTTACAAAAATTCATAGCAATATACTTCCACAGCCCTTCTTCAAAGGCTAAGCTTTTAAAACACAAAATATCAGTGAAAAAGGAGGAGGGAGAAGGAAACAGTGTTATATATTTAAACATTGTTCAAATAGATAACACTCGGTCCTACATATGCAGATAATATTCTTTAGGAATAGTTAACACAATGTAGAGAATATTTAAATTTAATTGTGCAGTTTGAACAATAGCTATTGAAGGAAATATTCATAGAATCTAGAAATTGAAAGCTGTCTACAATTGTCATTGAATGTATTCATTTTTAAGAGAAAACGTTTACCTAACTGAATTTGCAAACATCAAGACTTCTTTGTATTCTTCCTAACACCACCACCAATACCTATCAAACCCTTAACAAAAAAATAGTGTCTTCTCTATTAATAAATGTTCTAGAGAATGACAAAATAATTGATACCATTATCTCATTTTGAATCTCTATAAGTCATGGGCATATAAATTGAAATGTGTTTGTTTGGCAATTCTTTAGGAAAATCATAAAATATAGAATGAGTTTTGTTTTTAAATTCTCTTAGTATTCAAATTTTATCACAAAATTCCAAGTTCTAACCTGTTATAGTTTTTATTCATTTTGTTACACACACACACACACGAGTAACCTGTATATATACACATGCATACATATATATAACCACTATACAACAAATAACATTATATGTGTCATATTTCCCTGTCATATATAGTATATACAAATGCAGTATGTATGTAATATACATATGTAATATACATATGCATGATACACATACATTCATGTCTTATGGAATTATTATCAGTCCAACTAATAATAAAAGTGGTTATGTAAAGTATAAAAAATCAGATTGCTTTGGGATCTTTGGGATCTGCTTAGTCAATGAAGCATTTGCCTTAGGCTCAGGTCATGATCTCAAGGTCCCAGGATCTAAAACAGCATTTGGGGTCCCTGCTCAGCAGGGGAGTCTGCTTGTCTCCCTTCCTCTTCCCCTGCCTCTTCCCCACTTCTACGTGCTCTCACTTTCTCTCTCTCTCTAAAATAAATAAAATCTTTAAAAAAATCAGTTTTCTTAGCACTGAAATTCTAGTTCTGCAGCCAACCTGCTTTGTATATCTAAATAAATTACTTTTGATACTAACAAAATTTCATTGAACTTACATTTCTCTGATATACCTTTGGGCTACAAGAGAGTTTTATGGTTCATTATTTGAACTTTTAAGTAAATATTTCATGTAATCTTAATATTGTTTACAGTGCAGTTGAATTGAAGACTACCGAAATTGATATGCTCTCCATCTCCACTTGCCATGAGAAATGACTGTTCCAAATAAGACTTTTATAAATCCTACGATGAACTGAAATCATTCTGCTTTATTCATCTCCCTCCGAGGCAGCAATTATTCACATATTGTGTTTTACAAGATTATCAATTCTGTTGTATAACTTTTAATTGTGTCCTGGGAGATAAAGGTCTATGAACCACAAAAGTCATATTGTCTTCTATTCCCTTATTTCAATTAACCCTACTCATCATTTGGGTTTTTCAGAATCTCCTTATGATAACCAATTTAGAACCCAGTGTGATTATTTTCATACATGAACATTTGACTCTTTTCATCAGCAATGCTTAAAAATAAAAAATAGAAAACCTTTCAACACACACTCTCCCTCTTTATAAAAAAAAGCATAGATTGGTTATTTGAAAGTCATTTTGCCGATTAATATTAACTTATACTTTTTCTTTCTCTCCACCATACTTACCCAGTCATTTTCTAAATATACAAACAAATTTTTTTCTATTTTTATAATGTAAAAAAAATATCATTCTCACAACACTTTTGTGGTCATAGTGTATTTAATACAGGGATTAGAAGTAGAAGATTATATGTTTAAAGTAGGGAAATACATACAAAAATTGATAGATTACATTAAAATCTTGAAAGTCTTTTCAAGTGTATTATGTAAATAGAATTAATATACTAAGAATTTTATTAAATGGAAAAAAATCCTATTGATTGAAAACATCAGTCATTGCAAAGAAACTGAGCCATTCATTGTTTTCACCTAATTAACAGACAGCTATTGTTTTTAATCAAAACTATTTTGATTGTTATCAATACAAAGATAAAAAAAAAAAAGACATGTTTCCGGTCTTCTAAGAGAATCTAGTGAATGTAGTTGTTGAGCATTTTAGAATAATTTGCTAAGAAGTTTTTGCAAAGTAAGAAAAACTCATGTTAACATTTTGGTTACATTTCAATGTTTTGACTCCACCTATTTCTCTTTTATGTCTTATTTTATTATTAGACCTCCATCAGTTCAGTTTGCAAGGAATAATATTTCAAGGCAAGTTATTTGTATATCTGATATATTTAATGGCACATAATTCTGTTAATAAGAATCAGCTGTTTTCTTATTGATCAAAGCAACAGATGTACCATAAGCATAGGGAAGTGCACACGTTTGGATACCCAGACATCCTCAGAAATGCACTGGCATATTCAGAGAGTAGAATGATTGTAACCCTGGATTTTGAGTAGCAAGAAACTTACTTTGAAGAGCAACTTTATTCAGTTCACTTTTTCATCAATATAGAGATGGGAAGATCAATCATGTGATTTTTCCTTTAAGATCCATAATATACGACAACTTTTCACTTCTTTTATTTCTGACTTTTGGATTCATTTGCTTAGAAGTGTTGCAGTAAAATGTTAAAAAAAAAAAAAACTCTTTTTTCTTTTAAACATTTTTTTTTCTATCTTACTCCAAAATTGCTATTTCCCCTTTTATTCCTCAAGTCCAATAGTATAATGTCTCTTTCTTGGCTTTAAAATATTAGCTACCAACATCCATTATATGATTATGTCTCTTCCTTTTACTCTGGAACAAAGTTATCTGGTTTTCATTACATACAATCTTACAGATATTGCATTCCTTTTTTATTTTCATAACTATGGCCTCAGCCCTAGTTACATTGGTGATGCACTTATTGCATCATCAGTCAGTTCCCCATAACAAATTCTCCTTCATTTACCCATTTAAAAAGCAAGATCAGGGAGCCTGCCTGGTTGCCTCAGTCAGTTAAGCATCTGCCTTTGGCTCAGGTCATGATCTCAGGGTCCTGGGTTCAAGTTCCACATAAGGCCCTTGCTCAACAGGGAGCCTGCTTCTCCTTCTGCCTCTGCCCCTCATTCTGCTTGTGTGCTCTCTCTCTCTGTCAAAATAAATAAATAAAATCTTTTAAAAATTTTTAAATAAAAGAAGCAAGATCATCAGATTTTATTTGAAAAACATTGCAATTAATTATTTTCAACTATTCTAAAACAAAATTGAAATATCAAAATTTGAGCAGTTTATGAAGGAATTATAAACTTACTGGTAACTTTGATGATAAAGTTTAAGTCTTTATTTAAAAAATAGTGTTTTATATCTTATAGGTTCTCCCACTATTTTCAGATTTGTGACATGCCATTTCATCAAAAGCAGACTGTGGTTCACACATGAACCTTTTTGTACATCTTCCAATGCCTGCTTCTTTATGCAGAATATTATTTTTTTTCTAAAGATCTTTTCTTCCTTGTTTTGACTTATTCCTGTGCATCCTTCAAAAACCAATTCAAGGGGCACCTCGGTGATCCTGTCTGTTGGACATCTGCCTTCAGCTTAGGTCATGATCCCAGGGTCCTGGGAGTGAGCCCCACATTAGGCTCCCTGCTCAGCTAAGAGCCTGCTTCTCCCTCTCCCTCCATCCCAGCTTATGCTCTCTGTCTCTCTCTCTAAAATATGCAGATAAATCAATCAATCAATCAAAAAAATCTTAAAAAAAAAATCAAGTCACTGCATGGTGGAAACCTTTCCTAACTTCCAGGTACCATGCTAAACAGTTTTTCTTATTCTGCAGGTAGTGGTCATTAAAAATCTGCCTCCTCCATGGTACATGAGGGCTATCTTTTCCTCATGACCATTTTTTCAGAGGCTAGATGGTATGGTATATGACATTTACTTGATATTCAGCAAGTGTTCAAAGAAATGATAATATATGAGCTAGTATTCAAAGTAAGCTATAAGTGCCTGACCAATAGAACTCTCTGAGGTTTTTGGCCAGTGCCTGTATTTCTCCAGACTACAGCTCAACTCATTTCAACAGTGCTCATAAAATAATTGGCTTCTTCAAATACCTTAGCTTCTTCCTATACTGATTTTGTCTGCTTTTGTATTCATGTAAATATATCTGCATTCATTTAAATAATTTGGTTATCCCATAACCTAAATAAACCCAACTAAACTGGCCAACAAAATCAAGGGAACCAAATCTTAGCACTGGCTGTAACAAACTTTCATTTTTATTTTTCGTATTGGTGCCCTAATTATTTTATTTGTGTTTAATTAAAGTCTACATTTTTCTCAGGAGGTAGACTTAGAAAACTATATTTGAGAACCCATAGTGAAAAACACCTTAAAAGAGTATATATTTCTGTGTTAATAATATATTCTAAGCTTTCATTATTTTAGTGATTTAATTGTGTTTCACACTAAAGAGGTAAAATATGTCTTCATTATCATGTTTCTGGGCCAACCCGATTCTTTGTCAGACTAAGTCCAAGACCACATTAGAATCAGAAGAGTTTCTTAGTGTAACACTTGGCTGCTTGTTCCAGTCTCCTATATAGATCAGCAGTTTAATATTCCTTCATTTCTGCAGTGTTATACTTACAGTCAAATAGTCGTCTTTGAGACACCAACCATCAGAATTTTCTAGGAAATCACAATCAGAGAACACACTTATTTAAACAACAAACTAAAATCTTTTTATTTTAATTTGATAACAATTATTGACCATTCAATAGTATCAGTGCAATCGTTTAGTGTCAACCAACAAGATCACAAATAGTCTAATTGGTCAATTAATGATTGTTCTTTTGTTGACTTAGAACAACATCCCATTTGTATAAGGTAACATAAGTATGAAAACTGTGAAGGGGTTCCTGGGAAGACTAAAAAACACAATTAATGGAAAGCCTCTAATATAGTGCTTGGCAGTGAATTTCAGTAATACCTAAATCATCTATTATAATTGTTATTTTTTTTCACCGCTGCTGTAACAGTAGGCATTATCTAATGATACAAGAACATGAATGAATATTTTTCCAAACTTTGGTAAAAATATGTTAGCCATATTTTTATGGAGAGTTCATATTATTTTTCACTGGATTCAGATTTAAAATATAATAACCATATTGGTGAAATATTATAAATTCAGTATAGCATTTTCCATAGCAAAATTCCAAGATTCATGACAAGAGTCATGATTCATTGGCAAAGAAACTTAATTAAACTTTTTCATTAAAATGTAATGTTCAGTTAAGGGGAGAAACTCTGGAAACCTAGCATTCTATACCCCAGATAAGTGAGAAGATTATTCTTATTAAACTGGTAAAGATTCAGGCATGAATTTTGACTCATGTATAACCAACACAAAACACAAAACTATAAAAATATTCCATTTATATCTTGATTATGGGTTTGAGCTTCTAACATTCACAAAGAACATTAATCTTTTGATTTTTTTGATATTTTTATTTTTCAAAATATTTGACTTTTAATTACATTTATTTTGGATTAATAGACAGAATAAATTAACATAAAGGTGACATTAAAAACATAAAGTGAGTTAGTCCTTTTAAAAATGTCTTTTATTCTTTTTAATAACAGAGAGAGTCTCAATTTCTTGCTTGCCTGAAATATCCATCTCTTGATAATTTTCTTTTTTTAAGGAAGAAAAATTAGGCTTTATTATCAAAATGCCTAACATAAAATAATCCTGTTTTGTCTCCCTTATTCCATTATTTAATAGTTATTTCTGTTTCTAATCATTCTGGTTTTCTTGTATGGGCAAGCTTTATAGTGTACCATATAAGTAAATTGACAAGTTTTCAAAAAGAATATTTAATAGAAAGAAAAGTAAGTAAGTAACTATAGAAATGACATGCAGGGATGGTGAAAGTTATGGCAATATTTATTAATGGTGCTTGATACTTTTATTAGAAAAGTTTGGTGGGCATTATAGTCAATATTATAAATTTAAAAATATATACTTTTTACATAAGAACAGATTACCAAATTTTGGGTGAGTAAAACAAACTTGTTTTATATATTTTTATTTGTAAATTTTCTAGTATCATGAGTTGATGGTATGTTCCATTTAGCAAGATAATCTTTCAATCATATTAAATGGTAAAAGAATAACCTGGTCTAAATACATATTCTATTAGAAAAATGTATTCACTTTGTTAGATTATTTCTGCCATAAATGCTTCTAAATTGGGATTTCTGATGATCTTTCATTTTGTTTGAATGCATAAAAATAGATTATTGTCTAGAAAAAATATCATCCTTTTTTATCATGATTTCAGGCATGATTCCTCATTTGATTGGAAAACATGGAGACCTTAATTCTTCAAAATAGTGAATGAGGACAAAACTATACTTTTAATGCATTAAGCTGATATAAAAATACCTTTTCTATATCAACATACTCACCTAACTATGAAAAATAATAATCTGGAGCTACAATTAAACCTTAAAACTGTTTTCTCTGACAGTAATTTATAGAAATAATCCAGTCCATCAAGCAATGTATAATTTGTGGCTAAGAAATTAGTCATTTAGAAAGGATATAGTAATTACCAGTGAGAATTTTCAAAAAATATATTTATGCTAATCCACAAATAATTGAAACTGAAGGAAATGAGTTAAAATGTTATTTTTGGAAACTAATATGTGCTATGGAAGATGTGTTATGGCCTGTTTTCATGGTGCTAGCTTCTTTTGTTTAAAGATTTACTCATTTACAATTCAGATATCTTCAGGAACAAGTATCTTTGTTATTTTTTCTTTCAGTATTAGAAGATCTAACTATAGTTCTTAAATAAATTAGCATGCAAATATCTAGATAGGAGTATAAACTTGAAATGCTGGATCTTTCCTACAAAATACTTTCACTTTATACTAAATCAAGTAATTTATTTTTCATTATATTGTCAGTATATTTCAGGAAATAATTTTACATAGACTAAAGCAGCCAAAGACTATGATGTGAAACAGTTTAAATAAATTACATCCTATTGGTGTTTATTTCTTAACCAGAAGCAGATGAACGTACACATTTTTTATTTATTTTTTTATCCATATGGTCAATTTCAGAAAAAGTTACATCATGGAGTGGAGATTACTAATGTAAATAAAAAATAATTAATGTAAATATAAAAATTAAAGATTATAAAAATCATCCCAGATTAAAATAATGTAAGGAGTTATTAACATTTATTCATTAACTATTCTGAGTTCATTAAAGAGTAGGTGTTTTTAAGTGGCATTTTCTAAATTAAACTTTGCAATAACCCATACTGATGACCATAAATATTGCCATTTTACATCATGGAAAGTTAAGATTAAAAGTATTAGTGTGTTGACTAATACTTACTAATACTAATACTTACCACAAAACGAGTAAGTGGCAAATCAAAGATTTGAAATTGATTCACATAACTCTAATGTCTGTGTATTTTTTGCCAGTTCCTGTCACCAACTAGACCCCAAGACCTGACCTTTATTGTCCACCTGCTTATAATCATTAACCTTTGTTTTCCATTTTTCCTTAAGCTCTTTCCAGCTTATCTCTTAATGGGGCAGACAAATAAAATCCAAAACTACCCCCAGGTGATGATGATTGCACTGATTAGACCACTCACTGGCCCAGACCACCCAGACCATTTGAGTTAAACCCTTGACATGCTTGTGTTGATGGACCCCTGGAATGACCAGTAACTACATTTACCTCATAGTTGTACTAAAATCTCTGCAAAAGGAGGTGCTTCAGCTTCATGTATACACAATACACACGATGTAGGTATAGGCATGTTTCCTTAAGGTGCAGGTGTGACCTTATGCCTGCCTCTACATAAAAAGACAAGGCTTTCTTATCTAAATATTCATTCTAACCCTAAATAAAAAGTACCCTCCAGGGGCACCTGGGTGGCTCTGTCCTTAAACGTATACCTTGGGCTGCGGTCATGATCCCTGGTTTCTGGGATGGAACCCAGCATTGGGCTTCTTCTCCCACTTCCTCTGCTTGTGTTCCCTCTCTGGCTGTCTCTCTCTGTGTCAAATAAACAAAATATTAAAAAAAAAACGTGCCCTCTAGTACAGTCATAGTTTAGGAAGCCATTCAAAGTGATTTCTTTATTTGCTACAAATAAAGTTTTCTTTGTGCAATGACTCAACTGGTGAGGTTCTGACTCACCAAAGAGCAAACTAATGCTAGTTCAGTTACACTTCTATCTCTATATTTCTCACCTATTTTTTGTTTATATTTTGATTGTGATTTTTTTTAGGATGGTGTCATGCAGTTCAACAGTATAAAGCCCATAATTTAGCACAATTCTAGTGAAGAAGAAACTAGGATAAGATAATATTTAAATGAACTACCAAGGGAAAAAAGCCAATGCAAATGATTTCAAAAGCATTTTGCCATTTCATTTAGCAGAGACTGGAAATTAAGCAATGTTCTCCTATCAGAAGACTAACACATGAGAAAAATCCAGTTTATGTATATTCAGATAAAAGCATCATATTCTAAATTTCTTCCAGAAATCTGCAAGATAGTTTTATGCAAAGAGTTGTGAAAGGTCTTTGGGTTTAGTGGATTAAAGTTGCTCCCACAAAGCTTGCTTTTATTGGGCCCAGCATCATAAAAATCTGATTTTTCTGAAATGCTTTATCTTCAAACAGATACAAAGGTTCATGGTTATAAGAAAGTCACCTCAAGGGTTTGAGACGCTGCTAGAGTAATTTGCATACAGATAAGCTTAATATATACAAATATTTTTTACAGTGAATTAGAAACCATCCCTGTCAGAGAAATCACAAAGCAATGTAGTAAGTCCTACTGAGCAGCTCATATTTGCACTGCTCTACTCTCTTATTCACCAATCTCTTTGCCACCCTGTGAAGCAGTGTGAAATGAAATAAAATGAAAAGAAATGAAATGAAAGAACCTAGAATTTCGTACACAAGGCAAAATGATAATCTATTAAAGTGAGACAGAATCTTCCCTACCAAGATCTCATTCAGAAGTGCACTAATGGGGGAGAAGCCAAGATGGCGGAGAAGTAGCAGGCTGAGATGACATCAGGTAGCAGGAAATCAGCTTGATAGCTTATCTAACCATTGTGAACACCTACAAATCCAACGGGAGATCAAAGAGAAGAAGAGCAACAATTCTAGAAACAGAAAATCAACCACTTTCTGAAAGGTAGGACTTGCGGAGAAGTGAATCCAAAGTGATGGGAAGATAGACCGCGGGGGGAGGGGCCAGCTCCTTGCAAGCGGTAGAGCAACAGAGCACAAAATCAGGATTTTTAAAAGCTTGCTCCACGGAGGGACATTGCTCCAGAGGCTAAACCGGGGGGATGCCCATGTGGGGTCAGCATAACCCCAGGTCCCACGGTGTCACAGAAAGACCAGGGGTGACTGAGTGTTACAGAGCTTGCAGGTATTAGATCCAGGAAGCCGGCTATGCGACAAAGATGAGGAGTGAGCTCTCAGCTCAGGGGTACCTTGAACTGGTCACAGGCTGGATGAGCTCAGAGCACGGCCGGAGGCCATGGAGACAGAAACGACCAGGCGCTTTTCTCCAAGTGTGAGCGATTGAATGCTTTCTTCCAAGCGCAACCAGAGGCCAGGGAGACAGAGGCGGTTGGGCGCCTTTCTCTAAGGGCACACTGAGAAGCGGGACCCGGAGCTCTCGGCTCCTCCAGGCCAGAGACTGGGAGGCCACCATCTTCATTCCCGTCCTCTGGAACTCTACAGAAAGTGCTCAGGGAAAAAAAGCTCCCGAAAGTGAACCAGAGGGGATTACTTAGCCCGGCCCCTGGTAAGGGCGGTGCAATTCTGCCTGGGGCAAAGACACTTGAGAATCACTACAACAGGCCCCTCCCCAAGAAGATCAACAAGAAACCCAGCCAAGACCAACTTCACTCACCAAGGAGAACAGCGTAATTCCAGAGGAGGAGAAAGTAAATCTCATCTGGACAAAATGAAAAGGCGGAAAAAACACAAAAAAAAGAGCAAGAAGGACCTAATCAATACAGACATTGGTAATATGACATATCTAGAGTTCAGAATGACAATTCTCAAGGTTCTAACTGGGCTCGAAAAAGGCATTGAAGATATTAGAGAAACCCTCTCTGGAGAGATAAAACCCCTTTCTGGAGAAATAAAAGAACTAAAATATAACCAAGTTGAAATCAAAAAAGCTATTAATGAGGTGCAATCAAAAATGGAAGCTCTTACTACTAGGATAAATGAGACAGAAGAAAGAATTAGTGATATAGAAGACCAAAAGACAGAGAATAAAGAAGCTGAGCAAAAGAGGGACAAACAGCTACTGGACCACGAGGGGAGAATTCGAGAGATAAGTGACACCATAAGATGAAACAACATTAGAATAATTGGGATTCCAGAAGAAGAAGAAAGAGAGAGGGGAGCAGAAGGTATATTGGAGAGAATTATTGGAGAGAATTTCCCTAAAATGGCAAAGAGAACAAACGTCAAAATCCAGGAGATGCTAAGAACGGCCCTCAAAATCAATAAAAACAGGTCCACACCTCGTCATCTGATAGTAAAATTTACAAGTCTTAGCAACAAAGAGAAAATCCTGAAAGCAGCCCGGGAAAAGAAGTCTGTAACATACAAGGGTAAAAACATTAGACTGGCAGTGGACCTATCCACAGAGACCTGGCAGGCCAGAAAGAACTGGCATGATACATTCAGCTCACTAAACGAGAAAAACATGCAGCCAAGAATACTATATCCAGCTAGGCTATCACTGAAAATAGAAGGAGAGATAAAAAGCTCCAGAACAAACAAAAACTGAAAGAATTTGCAAATACCAAAACAGCTCTATAGGAAATATTGAAAGGGGTCCTCTAAGCAAAGAGAGACCCTAAAATTAGTAGATGAGAAACAAACAGAGGCAATATACAGTAACAGTCCCCTTACAAGCAATACAATGGCACTAAATTCATATCTCTCAATAGTTACCCTAAATGTTAATGGGCTAAATGCCCCAATCAAAAGACACAGGGTATCAGAATGGATAAGAAAAACAAAATCCATCAATATGCTGCCTACAAGAACTCATTTAAGACCTGAAGAGACCTTCAGATTTAAAGTGAGGGGGTAGAAAATAATGTACCATGCTAAAGGATATCAGAAGAAATCTGGGGTGGAAATCCTTATCTCAGATCAATTAGATTTTAAGCCAAAGACTATAATAAGAGATGAGGAAGGACACTCTATCATACTCAAAAGGTCTGTCCAACAAGAAGACGTAACAATATTAAATATCTATGCCCCTAATGTGGGAACAGCCAACTATATAAACCAATTAATAACAAAGTCAAAGAAATACATCGACAATAATGCAATAATAGTAGGGGACTTTAACACTCCCCTCACTGAAATGGACAGATCATCTAAGCAAAAGATCAACAAGTAAATAAAGGCCTTAAATGACACACAGAACCAGATGGACATCACAGATATATTCACAACATTCCATCCCAAGGCAACAGAATATACATTCTTCTCTAATGCACATGGAACATTCTTCAAAATAGATCACATCCTGGGTCATAAATCAGGTCTCAACCAGTATCAAAATATTGGGATCATTCCCTGCATATATTCAGACCACAATACTTTGAAGCTAGAACTCAATCACAAGAGGAAATTTGGAAAGAACCCAAATATATGGAGACTAAACAGAATCCTTTTAAAGAATGGATGGGTCAACCAGTAAATTAAAGAAGAATTGAAAAAATTCATGGAAACAAATGAGAATGAAAACACAACGGTTCCAAATCTGTGGGACACAACAAAGGCAGCCATGAGAGGAATATATATAGCGGTACAAGCCTTTCTCAAGAAACAAGAAAGGTCTCAAGTACACAACCTAACCCTACACCTAAAGGAGCTGGAGAAAGAACAGCAAAGAAAGCCTAAACCCAGCAGGAAAAGAGAAATCATAAAGGTCAGAGCAGAAATCAATGAAATAGAAACAAAAAACAATAGAACAAATCAACGAAACTAGGAGCTGGTTCTTTGAAAGAATTAATAAGATTGACAAACCCCTGGCCAGACTTATCAAAAAGAAAAGAGAGGAGCCGTGGGGCGCGGAGCAAACAGCGCCGAGCCGCCGCCACCTCATCAGCAGCAGCAGCGACCGTGCACACCCGGGCTGCGGTCGCAGCAGCGCTAACGTGAGCGCCCGCCGCCGCCCTCGCCACCCCGCTTGCCTACTCCCGCTGCCGCCCGGCTCTCGCTTTCCCTCCGGCCTCTCTTCGACCCTTCCCCTCCCCCTACCCGGCACACTCCGGGGGCTGGGAACGAGCTGCCATGTGATGCGCGTCCTCTCGGCGAGCTTTTGGTGACCCCCGAACCGCCCACCGCGCCGGCTCCCTGGAGGGGGCTGCAGGCTGGGAAGACGTTGGGAAGAGGAGGTGGAAAAGGACGCAAAGTTCTCTGGTGAGAATTACTTCACAATCGAGAGGAGGAGTCAAGATGGCGGAGAAGTAGCAAGCTGAGACTGCTTCAGCTAGCCGGAGATCAGCTAGATACCTTATCTAAAGATTGCAAACACCTGAAAATCCATCGGCAGATCGAAGAGAAGAAAAAC
>NC_081557.1:135500356-135551748 GCF_022355385.1 Mustela nigripes
CTTTTGCACAGCAAAGGAAACAGTTAACAAAACCAAAAGACAACTGACAGAATGGGAGAAGATATTTGCAAACGACATATCAGATAAAGGGCTAGTATCCAAAATCTATAAAGAGTTTAGCAAACTCAACACCCAAAGAAAAAATAATCCAATCAAGAAACGGGCAGAGGACATGAACAGACATTTCTGCAAAGAAGACATCCAGATGGCCAACAGTCACATGAAAAAGTGCTCCATATCACTCAGTATCAGGGAAATACAAATCAAAATCACAATGAGATACCACCTTACACCAGTCAGATGGCTAAAATTAACATGTCAGGAAATGACAGATGCTGGCGAGGATGCAGAGAGAGGGGAACCCTCCTGCACTGTTGGTGGAATGCAAACTTATGAAACCACTCTGGAAAACAGTGTGGAGATTCCTCAAAAAACTGAAAAATAGAGCTACCCTATGACCCAGCGAGTGCACTACTGGGTATATATCCTAAAGATACAAACGTGGTGCTCTGAAGGGACACATGCACCCAAATGTTTATAGCAGCAATGTCTATAATAGCCAAACTATGGAAAGAACCTAGATGTCCATCAACAGATGAACGGATAAAGAAGATGTGGTATATATACATAATGAAGTACTATGCAGCCATCAAAAGAAATGAAATCTTGTCATTTGCGATGACGTGGATAGAACTCAAGGGTGTTATGCTTAGCAAAATAAGCCAATCAGAGAAAGACAACTATCATATGATCTCCCTGATATGAGGAAGTAGAGATGCAATGTGGGAGGGTTGGGGGTTAGGAAAGAAAAAATGAAAGAAGATGGAATTGGAAGGGAGACAAACCATAGAAGACTCAATCTCAAAAAACAGACTGAGGGTTGCTGGGGGGAGGGGGAATAGTGGGGGGAGGTAGGTGGGGATATGGACATTGAGGAGGGTATGTGCTATGATGAGTGCTGTGAAATGTGTAAACCTGGTGATTCACAGACCTGTACCCCTGGGGATAAAAATATATTATATGTTTATTTAAAAAAAAAAAAAAGAAGAAGAAGAAGTGCACTAATGGAGTCTAGAAAATACAACAAATATGAAGTAGAAAGGGGTAAGACATCCTGAGTAACATAGCATGGCTCCAAACCTGGCATTTCTCCAGTCTTTATCTTCCATTTATATTCATACCCCCGGGGGCCTTATACTTCTGCATCCTTCCCTCTGACCTCACTGGATAGGTGCTGTTTCTCACTGGATTATTGGTCTTGAGTTTACCTTGGATTCCCAGTGCTCACTTCAACTTTCACCAAGGTAACTTGAGCAAGGCATCATCATAAGTATTTCTTCTTCACTTACTAGGCAATTTCCATGAAGTGCTTTAGGAAATCCAACATTTTAACTTCTTATAGCTAAAATCCATCTGCCATATTATCCAAGTTTTATATTAAATAATGTATTTTGCTTTGTGTTTGAATAACACATTTTCCTGTATATTGCAAATGACCCATTTCTACTGACTTGTGTTCATTTAAGCATAATTTTCCATTTGCTTCTGAAAATACATTCTGGGGAGGATGACCTCATCTTCAGAAAGTAGATTCCCTTCAAATTCAGAGTGTGGTCCTATTTTGCCACTGGTCTAAGAAACTTTTAGTATTCTACTTTTCACATTCTTTATAAATGCCATGGTTTTCTCCAAATTAACAGCCCTACATGGTGAACTCATTTCAACCTCTGAAGTTGTATATCTGAAAATACAACTTGGTTGAGGAAAAACCCTGTTAGAGGATATGAAAAAAAATGGGTATTCAGAAAACAAAACAATCACTCAGTATAAGATGATAAGGGACTTTTTTTAAATGATATTAACAGTCCACACAGGTATTTATAATTGTCGCTCTCGCCAGCAAGAACGACCAGGAGACACGGAGTGACAAGCTTGCGAATCTTTATTGTTCTCCCCTTACCTGGATGTTTACCCCTATTTATATCCCCCCTCCTCCAATCAGCAGACTGTACACGTGAAAGGAAGCATGATCAATGCTTAGCATGATAGAAAGCACGCAGTGTCTAAGGGCTTCCTGTTCTGGGCATAGCCAATCATCTTTCAGGTGGTACACAGGTCCTCTGTTTAGCCGCAGGTGCAAGCGCCGTGTTGTCTGCTATGTACATAGCTGCCCCCGACGACTCCCCCTTTTCTTTTATATATATGGCAGGGACCGTGCCTGTCTTAGGTTGCCGATCCTCACCTTCCATGCTTACCCGTCATTGGGTACTCCCCCGGTCGAGGAGCCACTGTCTTAGGTTGCTATGGATGTGGGACCAGTCTTACCCATCTTTGACTACCGGTCCAGCATGCTGAGCCATATTTGGGGGGAGGTACCAGCCTCGAGGGCCATCATAGCTTGTACAATCATATCTCGTTGTTGTCGTTGTTGGCGGCCTAGACGGCAGAGGTATCTTAGCATAAATATAGACGCTCCCACCGTAAGAGCACAAAATACTCCTATGCCTGCCATTCCTTTAAGAAGGACAATGAGCTTTGGAAAAATTTTACCCAGTCTGCCACAGAAGCCAGGGACACTTTGGTAGCATTTAAGCTTACAATTTGGGATCTAAGCAGCTGCGTCAGGTTATGAAATTGGGTGGTCCAAGTCCCATTGAGCATTTTCCCAACTCTCTAGAAATATTGGCAGCTCAGGTGAAATTATGATACTCTACTGGCGTAACACAGATTCCCTTCATTATGCTTATACATCCCACCGCCAGAAGTCCCTCTAAAATGTCCATTTGTTCTTGTAGCAAGTCCACTCTCTGATTTACAATTAGGATCCCTGCATGTAAGTGTCCATTGATCTGTTCCTGGGTTGCCAATGCCTCTGCTAGTTGTCCCGTCACATTGTTGAGTGCTGCGGCAGTTTGTACAGATTTAGTCAGGGCTATAGCTGCTGCCATGGCTGAAGCTGCCGAAGCTGCTATTGCAGCCACAATGCGGCTGTAATTCCAAAGTCCCTTCTAGGTCACAGCAACACAGGCAGCTCGTCTATGTTAACCAACACCGGCATAGGAATGTATGTTGGTATTCTTGTTATCAAAGCAGAGTCCTCTGTTGAGCTGTTCCAACATTCAGACAACCAGCACCTGTCACCCAAGGCAAGCCGGTAGTAGCATTGGTGGCAAAGATAGGAGGGAGGATCTCCGACTCATTTGTCAGTGGCATCTGGACAGGCCAGGCCTTCACCAGCGCCCACATCTGTCATTGGCTCGCCTCTATCATGCTGTCCTGGCTCAGGATCATCACCATCGTCATCCACAGGCTCCATTGCCACCATCCTCGTGAGCCTTTCAGGAACCCACACTGGAGTTGCAGCATCCTGTGGAAAAACACAGAGAGATCCTCGGTGCCACCGGAGCACCGGGTCCGGGCCTTTCCATATCCTGGTAAGGATATCTTTCCATTTAACCATCATCTGTGACTGCTTATGCTGGCCCCAGGGCCTTTCTGCGGCAGACAGGCCATCCATATCTAGCATCAGGAAATGTAAAATAAATGTTACTAAATTGCTGAGATCTCTGGGGGTGGTGTATTCTCCCCCTACTCCCCCTCTTTTTATTTTTTGTAATGTGGTCTTGAATGTTAAGTGGGCTCTTTCCATTATTCCTTGCCCTTGTGGATTATAAGGGATTCCTGTGCTATGTTGAATACCGTAGCAGGCTAAAAAGCTCTTGAATGTTTTAGATGTATAAGCAGGCCCAATATCTGTTTTCAAACTTTTAGGTACACCCCAGCATGCAAAGCTTCGTAAACAATGGGTTATTACATTTTTAACATTTTCTCCTCTTAGTGGTGTGGCCGTTACTATTCCTGAGCAAGTATCTATGGACAGATGCAGGTATCTCTGAAGTCCAAAGGATGGAACATGTGTCACATCCATCTGCCACAAATGATTGGGGAGCAGGCCTTTAGGGTTAACACCCCATGAGGGCATTGGAAGATGTACAGAACAATTACCACAGCTTCGCACAATCTCCCGCACATTTGCTCTGGATATGTTAAATCGCATTTTCAAGGTATCAGCGTTCACGTGCCATTTTTGATGATAGCGCTTTGCTTCTTCTATAGTACAGCAGAGATCAAACTTAGCATTTGCATCTACCAAGTTGTTACCTTCTGTTAAAGGTCCAGGCATCCCCGAGTGAGCTCTCATATGGCCAATATAAAAGGGTGCATATCAGGCTCTTATAGTGCTCCTTAAGTCTGATAACAATAAGAAGATGGGAGATTGAGATGGAGAAATAATAGCTGTTTCTATCGAGCGAGTAACAGCGACTGCATATTTGCTGTCTGACATTATGTTGAGGGGCGTGTCTGCAAATGACTGTAGGACCACCGTAATTACCAGCAATTCTGTCCTCTGTGCTGTGTCTTCCGGTACCAGCACAGGTGTTACTTGTCCATCTATAACATACGCACCCGTTCCAGCTTTGCTACCATCAGTGAAAACAGTGGTAGCTCCTGCTAAAGGTTCTAAGCGACATACCTTCGGTCATATGAAATATGTTTCTTTACAGAAGTCAATTAGAGGATGAGAAGGATAGTGATTATCAAACTTTACAGGGTAAGAAGTCACTAAAATAGCCCAATCATCATTGGAATTTACAAGGATATTCATTTGACCCTTATCATAGGGAATAATGCAAGTATCAGGTAATCATCCAAGAATGCTAAGACACATCTTTATGACTTTGGCAGTTAAGCTAGCAACAGCATTTAGATATGTAGTAGCAGCACAGGAAAGATTATGTGGTAAGTAAGCCCACTGTAGAGGCCCTCCTTGCCATAGCACTCCTGTAGGTGAGCCTGGCGATGGAATGACTATAGCCATCACTGGATCTGCAAGGTTACATCTATCTGCAGTCGTATTAGACATTCTCTCTTCAATCAAATTTAAAGTCTTAACAGCCTTGGGGGTGAGGGATCTAGGAGAATCTAAACCTGGATCCCCACGTAGAATATCAAATAATGGTTGTAATTCACTTGTGGTGACTTTAATATATGGCCTTATCCAGTTAATATCTCCTAGGAGTTTTTGGAAATCATTTAAGGTTTTAAGGCAATCCTTCCGTATGCTCATTTTCTGGGGTGATATCATCATGTCTGAAACCCTCAGACCTAAATATTCCTTCAGGTTTCCTGCTTGAATTTTCTCAGGGAGATTACTAGCCCCCATGTGGCAAGCTGTTGTTGCATGTAAGTCAATGCCTCAGGGAGTGTCTGCGGATCCTCTCCACAAAGTAAAATATCATCCATGTAATGATAACAATGAATATATGGGAATCTTTTTCAAAAAGACTGAAGGGCATTGCTGACAATTGGCATATTGTCAAATGGCCAATTGTAGGACTATTGGCCATCCCTTGCGGGAGGACAACCCATTCATATCTTTGATCAGGCTCAGCATGATTAACAGATGGGAGGGTAAATGCAAACCTTTCTGTGTCCTCTGAGTGTAGGGGTATAGAGAAGAAGCAGTCTTTGAGGTCAATAACTATGGACGGCCAATTTTTTGGCAATGCAGTGACTACGGGAAGTCCCAATTGAATGGGTCCCATTATCTGCATTTGATCATTTATTTGTCGGAGATCATGCAACAGCCTCCACTTACCTGACTTTTTCTTTATGACAAATATAGGAGTATTCCAAGGAGATGTGGATTCATGCAGATGACCTTCCTTTAATTGTTCTTGGACTAGCTCTCTAGCTACCATCAATTTCTCTTTTGTCAGCAGCCACTGAGGCACCCACCGAGGCATATCGTCCTTCCATTTATTTCTTATTGCTCCAGTGGCCACTGGAAAAAACCCTGGCCCCCCATAGATGGTAGCCTAGGGTCTCCTTGCCTTTGCTTTCCTAGTCCTTCTCCTGGTTTATATCCCATATTCTCTATTATATGCTTTGCAGGATCACTATATAATTTCTCTGTGGTTATCACGATGTCCATTTGTTCCAAAACGTCTCTTCCACAGAGCATTACGGGAAGGGGATGCACATAAGCTTGGAAGACTCCCCTATGTCCCTCTTCATCCTCCCACTCTAATGAAGAGGCACTAAGGTCTGGACTCGTGGCCACTCCAAGACCTCTTAGTGTTTGATTTGCTTTTACTAGTGCCCAATCTTTTGGCCAGTCTCTTTGGTTAATGATGCTTTTGTCAGCTCCTGTATCCAATAGTCCATAGAACTTCCTTCCCCTTATCTTTAAGGGTAACATAGGCCTATGTTTCATATCCATAGTTAAGCATGCTAAAGAATCCCCTGTCGACCCAAACCCTCCTTGTCTTTGAAGACCGGTAGATGCATAGTTATCATGCTTACTAGACAAAATCAAGAGCTGAGCAATTCTTTCTCCAGGGTTAATGACTGTGATACCCTTTGGGGAGGAAACTAAGATTTTAACTTCTCCAGTAAAATCTGGATCAGTCACTCCTGGATGAACAACTCCAAAACCTTTTAAGGTAGAGGAACTCCTCCCTATCAGCAACCCCACAGTTCCCTCTGGGGGGCCTCCCGCTAGATCAGAGGGAACTGCCTGCACTCCCATGTCTGGCGTTAGGACCAGTCTGAAGGTTGCACAGATGTCGAGTCCTGCAGATCCTTCAGTTGCTCGCCCTGGTCTGTTGGGGGGTAAAGTTGCTGCGCCATCTGGGGCAGAGTCATGACCGCCCCGTACATTTGATTCGGGCCCCAGGGGGATGGACCCGGCCGTCCATTTTTTGACTCACCCCAATTATTAGGGGGTAATGGGTTGCCTTCTATATCAACCACAGAATGGCATTCACTAACCCAGTGGTTTCCTTTTCTACACCTTGGGCATAGGTTGGGTTTGGGGTATCCTGGTGGTTTACCACTAGCTGCCTCACCAGGCTTCACAAATTTAACTGTTTTTATCTGCCTTTGACCTTGATATTGTGTTTCTCTTTGAGGGCAGTCCCTCCTGAGGTGGCCTTCTTGGCCACACAGGAAGCATCCTTTGGGTCTTGCTCCTGTGCCTTGCAGGACTTGTGCAAATGCAGCGGCCATAACCTGCCCTTGAATGACTTGCCCTGAAATGTCTCTGCAAACTTTAATATGAACAGATAAATCCTTAGCCTTCCATGGTCAGATGGCTTCTCTACACCATTTATTTGCATTTTCAAAGGCTAGCTGTTTAACCAGCGGCATGGCCGTGTCCACGTCCCCGAACACTCTTCCTGCCATTTGCATCAACCTATCCACAAAATCTGTGTAAGGTTCATTTGGCCCCAGTAGCACTTTAGATAGTTGCCCTTGTAAGTCTCCTGCCCCCGGCAAGGTTCTCCAAGCTCTAGTCACAGCTGTAGCTATTTGATGATAAACTCCAGGCGGATATTGGCTTTGTGCTTGGGATCCCAGATAAAGCCCAGTGCCGGTCAACATATCTAAATTCCACTGAGGATTTCCTGCTGCTGCATTTCTCCTTGCTGTCCCTGACAATTATCCTGATTTTGTATTTTCCACTCTAAATACTGTCCCCCTGATGTACAGCTTTAGCTAAATTTCCCCAATCTTCAGGAGTGAGGTAAAGGCTCCCCACAGCTTCCACCAAGGAAATTGTGAAAGCAGCCTGTGGCCCGTATTGCATAACCACCTCTTTAAGTTGCTTCACCAATTTGAAGTCTAAGGGCTGATGATACCTCTGCTGGTTCTGATCTTCCATAACAGGAAAAAACCCTTTTCCTGGCCGAGTACCTCCCTCCAATTTTCCGCTATGCAAGCAGGACATCAACAGGCCCCGGAACAGGCAGGCCTATAAGGGGGTGGCCATTCATAAGGTGGGGCTGTAGGGCCAGGAGATGGCGCTGTGGTATTAGGTTTATTCCCTACTTCCTCTTTTAATTTTAACTGCGCCATAACCTTTTGTAACTCCTCTTTCTTCTCTCTCAGTTGAGCCAGAACCTTCCTCACTTCTCCATCTTTTAAATTTTCTTCTCCCTTCACCTTCTCCTGCGTGGCTATGTCTTCTAGCTCATCCTCAGAGAGCCCTTCGGAGCTTTCACTATCAATATTAGAGCTTCAGAGTGACTCTCTACAAGACTCTTCTTTCACTTGCTCTAAAACCTCTTCCCCCTGTTTTATGACTTCCCTCACTGGCTCCCGCTTTGACTGCAGGCATAGTTTTACTAAAGACCACACAGCAAGGTGGCCAGCGCTGACTTCCGGATCACACCTGAGATCTTCTCCTAAATGCTCCCACTGGGGTATATTCAAAAGTCCTTCCTCCAAAAACCAGGGCGCTACTCTCTCGACCTCTTTTAGAAAGGCACGGGCTGTTTTCGTTTTTAAGGGGGTGCCATTAGCCTTTAGAAGCTCTCGCAAAGGTCCCTCCATCCTAAGTCTAGATACCTCGTTTCCCATTTTTGGAAAGCTTTCTCTCGTCCTTACGGAACTTCCCTGTCAAAAGACAGTCTCTGGGTGCACACTTAACCTTCTCGTTGTCAATCCCCTGTCTCCTATACCGAATTTTGAGGTTCCCGGGTCTCGGCGCCACTTGTTGCTCTCGCCAGCAAAAACGACCAGGAGACACGGAGTGACAAGCTTGCGAATCTTTATTGTTCTCCCCTTACCTGCATGTTTACCCCTATTTATATCCCCTCTCCTCCAATCAGCAGACTGTACACGTGAAAGGAAGCATGATCAATGCTTAGCATGATAGAAAGCACGCAGTGTCCACAGGCTTCCTGTTCTGGGCATAGCCAATCATCTTTCAGGTGGTGCGCAGGTCCTCTGTTTAGCCGCAGGTGCAAGCGCCATGTTGTCTGCTATGTACATAGCTGCCCCCGACATATAATCAATCTTTCCAAAAACCCAACTAAAATGATTGTTAAAGGGGAACATGTCTTCAACCAATTAGGCCAAAGAGAACAGGAAGCATGAATCACTAATATTTTGGAAGCCAAAAGCAAGTGTAATGATAGAAACCAGCAGAGGGCACTGATACATACACTAATAGTGTGGGAAGCCCAGAAGCAAGCTGTTTAGGGCAGAGATCACCCATTATGTCAGAATCCACAAGACAGGAGTATTTCCCAAAGGAAAAGGTAGGTGGACCTTGAGAAAAAGCAGTCTGACCTGCCTTTCTTCCAGATCCTCTTTCACTTCCAATATACCTAACTCCCCTTTCTACAATCCCAGCAGAAGATTCAAAGTGTCACCTTTGGGAGAAGTTGAACCCCGGTCCTTCTAAAGTCTGTAACAGCAAGCTCATGCCAGTAGTGGCAACTAGGTTGATAACAGAGGATTAAATAGTCTGTATATATTAAGCAATGAGATTCCCATCCTCAAACTTTCTCTTGGCTCTAAAAAGTTTTCAGAGCTAGTTTCCCCAACCTTTATCCAGGAAACTGGAGAATTTCTTTCCAGTAAAATTGGCAAACCCGAGAATAGCTCAGAAACATTGAAAGTTGGGATATCCCACAAACAAGGCAATCCAAACTGATTGCACTACATTGCATCCTATCAACAGACTTTTAATGTAAATAAAGAAAAATAAAATAATCATAACCTTCATTTTATATGTGAATACAAAGCATATTATTGAAAATAACATTTGGTAAAATTGATGAGTTTACTATTTTGGATGGGTATGTGTGCTTTTTGTTTCCATGAGATCACTTTTTTTTCCCTTTTTTTCTTAACACTTTCATTTCTCCATGGCCATTACTATTCTAAATGGCATTAAATCTTTTTGGGTCCAGATGGTTATTAGCATCATCAAAACAGCTCACTAACAAAGTAGTAGAACATTACATTTATTTAACAAGTCATACAAAATTAATATTCTCAAAACTACAAGATTACTATTAGTAAATCTAATAATTAGATTCTTTTGATAAAAGTCAAGGGCTTCATATAATAGCTTATTACTAAACACAAATTTTCTATTAATTTTTACTCTACCTTCAAGAAACCTGTTAATATCATGCTCCATTCAACATCACCCCCTAAAAAAAAAAAGAAAAGAAAAAGAAAAATGCAATATAAACTCAAAGGAGTAAAGATACTGACTTTTGTTATTTTTTGACTCAGAAAGCAAACACGCTTTACTTTAGATATCTCTAGAGGTATCGCTGACTTTCCTGAGTTTGCATCTTGAATATTTATTTATAAACTTTCATTCCAAATATTGAATATTTTGTTCTTTCCTTTTCTTACTGTGTATGAGCCAAGTACATATTTTTTAATATATTTTTTTATTTTTTATAAACATATATTTTTATCCCCAGGGGTACAGGTCTATGAATCACCAGGTTTACACACTTCACAGCACAATGGAATACTATGCAGCCATCAAAAGAAATGAAATCTTGCCATTTGCGACAACATGGATGGAACCAAGTACATATTTTTGCATGTTGTTTTGGATCATCTCTAAAGTGTTTGGTAGTACATTTATGATTTGATTCTCAGTCTTATTTTCGTTGTAAGTCCTATGCAACTGAGAATGTTCAATGTTCTTTCATAGATGAGTTTTTTTAAAAAGAAAGAAAAATATCTCCACTTTGGAAATTGATATGCCAATGAACACAATAAATGAAATTTTAAGTACTTTTCAGTGAAAGGGTATTCTGCACAAAGTATAAAGCTAAATTTCTTTGTCTTTGGTGACAATTTTTTTTTTCTCCTCAGATAGTTTGGATTTCCAAATTGTCATCTGAACACCATTACACTTTACTACTCACCTACCACACTTCCCCAACACCAGACTTTGTTCATCCCAGCAACCAAAATGTGACTTCACTTAATTTAAATATCCAGTGATGAACACTCAAAAAATAGCTATAGACTCTTGGCATAAAAATAATTCTTACTAATAAATCTCACAGAATATTTTTAAACATATAATTTAACATTTTCTAGTTAATTTATTTGGTTCTAGAAATACATAGTCCTTTCAAAGTTGATAGATAATTGCCCACTGTTTTATTCCCAAAAAGAATTTCCTAGGATCAAGCTTGACCCAGAACAGAGATTCTTCTGGGAAAAAAGAAAGCTGACCTATATTTTAGCAGTTATATTTAGCAGGATTGGCATGATGATTTGGAAAGTTGAGGAGTCACAAATATGGTACTGATTTTTTCACCCATGAACTATTTACTGAATTCTAGGTGGCATATGAAGCTGGGTACTGAGCAGAAACTGAAGTGTGAAAATCGCCATAATTCCATGGCATCTACAAGAAAATAGCCCATTAGTGGAAACACAGATACAAGCCAGATTTTCTCTCAAAGCACTTGCAGGATTATGAAGCAAAGCATGACTAAAGGTTAAAGAACCAAACTCAAATCCTCTGAAGGGTACAACTGAATCGTCCATACTGGGCAGAAACAACAGAAGCTCAACAGCCTTCAAACCAAGTACAGGAGATACAGAGCTTTTTTTTTTTTTTTCCTCCCTATGTACCCTTGACTGATTATTACCTATAGCTAGAACAGTTTTGGTTCTGCATAAATTTTATTTATGTGTGTGTGTGATTTTATAAGAGGTCATTGCTGAGGTACATTGTCCATATAGGTAAGTGGGTCAGAACAAAAAATTATTTTATGGTAGTGATGTCATACAATTCTTAGATCCCCTTGACTTGAAAAATTTGAATAGGGATCTGATACTAAGTACTACTTTTTATGATCAGCTATCACCTTTTTTTTTTACATTCTTCTTCCACCTATTAAAAAAACAAGAGAAAAGCATTGGAAGCCACTAAGCTGCTAAGTGTTCAGTACCTGGTCATCAGAGTCATTCATTTCTGAACAGCTATCACAATATTTTGAATTGCTACTCCATAGGCATACCAGAAGTTTTTCCACCCAGGCAATGTACTATAAAAAGACTCAGACTGTATGATAGTTATGTTATTCCTTCTAAAGAATGGGAATAAAAAGCTTATGAAGGTTGATACCATCTCAGAGGGGAGTTCTCAAGAATAAAAATTTTAAGTAATAGTGCTTTGGAAATTTAAAATCTGCAAATTGGATTCTTAAAATGCTACATGTCCTACTGCTCTTGTAAAACCTTTCTGTGTTCCTAGGTGGTATCTGTGTATTATTTTTGAAGTTTCTGATAAAGGATACAAACATTTGCAAGATGGACAGATAAAAGAAACTGAGAAAGAAGAGAAAGATAGAAGGATAATTAGGAAAGCACAGTCATGGTACAAAAGTGATCTAGAAGTAAAGTAAAATAAGAAAAAAAAGTCCCTTCCAAAGTCCCTACCTGATACAACTTTCTGATCACTTGGTGCCCCATTTGAGGCCCCTATTCTACTCTCACCTTTGCTCACTCTGTTCTAGCCCAGGTTTCAAGAAAACATTTTGTTTATTTTTGTTTCAGCATTTTTGCATACATTCATCTCACTGCCAGGAATGATACTCCTTTGTCCTGTTCACCTCATTCATCCCTTTCTTGGCGAATTTATAATCATGTTTTAGGCTTAATATCATGTTCTTAAGACAGTTCTCCTTACATGTGTCCCCTTGTATCTATACTCAAACAATGTAACATTTTGGAATGTATCACAAGTCATAAATTATGTATTAATTGGTCTGTCTCTATTCATTGCTAAACTTTGTTAACTCATAATACAAGTATGTGAAGCTCACACACAAAAATATTGCTAATAGTTACTGATAAATGCTCTATTAATTCATTTTTATCAACCAATATATATAAAAACTATACATATGTATAATATATATGAGATACATCTAAGAGGAATTTTAAATAAGAATAATTTTAAAAAGGAATATAAGTATGATCACCATCCTACCAACAGGCTTAAGTAATAGAACACTAATAAATTCTTTAAATAATTAGGATATTAAAAAGGTGTTGGTAAAATGGATGATAGTTGAGCACAATTCAAATCCTGAGGGACAACAATCAATGAGAGGAAAGGAAAGAAATATCAAAGGAAAGAAAAAAAAAAAAGAGAGAGAGAACATAAAAAAAAAAAAAAAACATATGAAACAGAATTGGAACCAAACACAAGAAACTGATTTCTTCTAGGTTAGCAGGACAGAAGATTGATTTAGGTGTATGGAAGATCTATAGTTCTGGTGGCTGAAAGTTTGGGGATTTTTTTCTCTAATAGTCTTTTTTGGTTGTTTTTTAAATTATGAATAAATTTATTTTCTAAGGGTGAGAATCACTTCTTGCTTGTAGACTAGATTTTTAAGAAATGTATTTTGAATTGAAGAAAAATTATTAGAGAAGTTTAGGATCATATATTTTTACTGGGATAAACTTAGAATTTATATGTATAGCTAAGATGTTTATAATGCAATGCCTATAAAAGTTTCTATTATCAGAATCCAGTTTAACATACAAATGCCCATTTCTCTCTCTCTCTCTCTCTATATATATACACACACACACAAATACATACATTAATTATTAATGTTTAGAGAAATTGGGTCCAGTACTCATTGTTTCTATAATTGTGCTTAAGGATACACAGAAGCTGGTCTTTTGGAATTTTGGAACAAAAAACAAAAACACATTGATATACATCACTCTGGAATGGGTGACCTGACCTCTGGCATCAAGACTAAGGGTCTAGTGGCACAGAGCAGATGTTTTTGGAAGAGCTGTCTGCAGTGGAATAGCACTGCTTCAGAGAATGGTATCTGAAATTTGGTACCTTGGAACCATGTTCTTTGCACACGTCACTGATATAGAGTGTGGTCCTCTCATAGAACTTCTCTCAGAGAGAATGATCCTCTTCCCTCACTGTATTTGTTCTATCCCTATGGAGCTGTGGGAAATAAGATTTTCATGAATTAGAACTCTTTGGAAGGCTTTCACAGACACTGACCTTACGAGGATGAGAGCTCCTAGGATTTGGGCAATACTGAGTTTCTCCTTCCATGAAAATATCTACAATTATTTGTAAATAATTCAAGGTTTACTATATTTCACCACAAAGTAAAGATTTCTTATACCACAATTTTTCTATCCTCAATTATTTATTTTTTTAAAGATTTTATTTATTAATTTGACAGACAGAGATCACAAGTAGGCAAAGAGGCAGGCAGAGAGAGAGGAGGAAGCAGGCTCCCTGCTGAGCAGAGAGCCCGATGCGGGGCTCGATCCCAGGACCCTGGGATCATGACCTGAGCCAAAGGCAGAGGCTTCAACCCACTGAGCCACCCAGGCGCCCCACCATCCTCAATTATTAATTTTAACACATATATTGGTTGGATAGAATTTGTTTCTGAAAATAATATGAGGTTCCTACTGTTTTCCTCAGAACCATGCTTTGTAATTATAGGTATACCTCAGAGATATTCTAGGTTTAGTTCTAGACAATTGCAATAAGGTGAATATCAAAATAAAGTGAGTCAAATGAGCATTTGGCTTCCCATTGCATATAAAAGCTGTGTTTACACTAGACTGTAGTCTATTAAGTGTGCAATAACATTGTATCTAAAAAATGTATATATCATAATTTAAAAATATTTTGTTGCTGAAAAATTCAACCATCATCTCAGCTTTCAGTGAGTCATAGGTCTTGCTGATGGAGGGTCTTGCTTCATTGTTAATGGCTGTTGACTAATGAAGGTGGTGGTTCCTGAAGGCTCAGGTGACTCTGGCCTTTTCACAAAATAAGACAATAAGGTTTCCTACATCAATTGACTCTTCCTTTCACAAATGATTTATCTTTAGCATGAGATGTTGTTTGATTGCATTTTACCCAAGTAGAACATCTTTCAAAATTGGAGTCAACCCTTTCAAACCCTGCTGCTGATAAACAAACTGACTTTATGAAATATTCTAAGTACTTTTCATTTCAACCCCCTCCACAGCATCTTCACCAGGAACATCAAGAAACCACTTTCTTCACTTATCCATAAAAAGCAACTCTCATCCAATCAAGTTCACTCATGAGATTGCAACAATTCAGCCACACCTTCAAGCTCTACTTCTAACCATAGTTCTCTTGTTTTTTCCATCACATCCATCGTTGAAAGTTGAAATTATCCCTTGATCCATGGGCTAGAGAATGGATGTTGTGTTAGCAAGCATGAAGATAACATAAATCTCATTGTGCTTCCACATCAGAGCTCTTGGGTGGCCAAATGCATGTCAATGAGCAGTAATATTTTCAAAGAATTATTTTTCCTGAGCAGTAGGTCTCAACAGTGGGTTTAAAATGTTCAGTAAGCCAATGTTGTAAACAGAAGTGTTCTCATCCAGGCTTTTTTTTTTTTTTTTTTTTTTTTTCTATTTAGCGAACTTAAGCAAAGTAGATTTAGCATAATTCTTAAGGGCACTAGGATTTTTGAAATGGTAAGTGAGTATTGGTTTCAACTTAAATTCACCAGCTGTATTAGTTCCTAGCAAGAAAGTCAGCCTGTTCTTTGAAGTTTTGAAGCCAGACATTGACTTCTCTTCTCTAGCTAGGAAAGTCCTAGATGGCATCTTTTTCCAATAAAAGGCTCTTTCGTGTACATTGAAAATGCACTGTTTAGTTTAGCCATGTTCATTATTTACCAGATCTACATCTTCTAAATAACTTACTGTAGGTTCTACATCAGTACTTCTTGTTTTACTTTGTATTTTCTGTTTTGGAGACAACTTCTTTCCTTAAATGTCATGAAGCATCTTCTGCTAGCTTCTAGCTTTCCTTCTGTTGCTTCCTCACATCTCTCAGCCTTCATGAAATTGAAGAGAGTTATGGCCTTACTCTGGATTAAGCTTTGGCTCAAGGGAATGTTGTGGTTGTTTAAACTTCTATCTAGACCTCTCAAACTTTCTCCAAGTCAGCAATAAGGCTGTTTTGTTTCCTTATTCATATATTCACTGGAGTAACACTTTTGATTTCCTTCAAGAATTTTTCCTTTGCAATCACAAGTTGGCTGACTGTTTTGGCACAAAAGGCCTAGCACTCAGCCTGTCTTGGGTTTTCCATGCCTTCCTCACTAAACTTAATAATTTCTAGCTTTTGATTTAAAGTGAGAGATGTGTGGGGCACCTAGATGGCTCAGTCAGTTAAACATCTGACTTTTGATTTCAGCTCAGGTCATGATCTCAGGGTTATGAGATTGAATCCCATGTCTGGCTTTGTGCTTGGCAGCTCTGTGGTCGGTGCAGAGACTGATTGGAATTCTTTCTCTCCCTCTCCCTCTGCCCTTACCACCACATGCCCCCTCCCCATGTGTTCTCTCTTTCAAAAATAAGTAAATAAGTAAATGCATACATACATACATACATACATACATAAATATGTAAAATAAAGTGTGAAATCTATGAATCTTCCTTTCATTGGAATACTTGAGGTAATTATACAGCTATTAATTGGCCTAATATGAATATTGTTGTGTCTCAGGGACTAGGGGGAAAGAGATATGGGGGGACAGCTGGTTGATGAAGCAGTCAGAACACACACAACATTTATTCATTGAGCTCATTAAGCTTACTGTCACATGGTTGTGGTTGTGGTACCCCAAAATAATTACTATGACAACATCAAAGATCACTGGTTGATCACCATAACAAATACAATAACAGGGTTATTGTACAATGCAGGGTTGCTACAAAACTTTCATTTGTAAAAAACACGATATCTGCAAAGCACAATAAAGCAAAGCATAATAAAATGAAGCATGCCTGCAATGTTTTTTTTAAACATGCAGAAAAATGCACACACCATAATAGTCCACCTTAATGAATTTTTGGTGATCACATTTGTGTAAACATCAACTGTAAACACATTACCCAAAGCACTGCAACTACCCAAAAGCAAAATCAGGTAACTGTCATCCTGACTTGTTACACCATAGGTAAGATCTACCTGTTTTTTGTTTGTTTGTTTGTTTGTTTATTTTCTACAAATGGAATCACATAATACTCATTGTGTATTTGATCATTTTGTTTAACTCATTCTTTGTAAAATTACACATGTTATGGCATGCTACACACGTTATGGCATGTCATAGTATCTCAATATTTTTATTTTATAATATCCATTGTATGGATATATTATAATTTATTTATCCATGTTATTCTTTTTTTTTAAGATTTTATTTATTTATTTGACAGAGATCACAAGTAGGCAGAGAAGCAGGTGGAGAGAGAGAGAGAGGAAGAAGTAGGCTCCCTGCTGAGCAGAGAGCCTGATGTGGGCCTAGGGATGGATCTCAGGACCCTGAGATCATGAGCTGAGCCGAAGGTAGAGGCTTAACCCACTGAGCCACACAGGCTCCCCATCCATGTTATTCTTGATGAATTTGAGTTGCTTGCATCTTACAGCTTATCAAATGATTGGGGTTTCAACCTTTTCTCATGTTTTCTTGCACAAACATAAATATTTCTGTTTAGCATATACTTAGGAGTGGATATATTTAACTCCTATGTATCTGAATAAATACATTCAGATATATTTTTAATGATACTGCCAAGTAATTTTTTATAGTGTTTGTACTATTTAACATGATAATCAAGAAGTGAAATTTCCAAAGTATGAACTCCTTCTTATAATGTTTGTTACAGGGACACCTGGGTGGCTCAGTTGGTTAAGCCACTGTCTTTGGCTCAGTTCATGATTCCAGGGTCTTGGGATCGAGTCTGGAGTCAGACTCCTTGCTCAATAGGGATCCTGCTTCTCTCTCTGCCTCTGTCTGCTACTCTGCCTGCTTGTGCTCTCTCTCTCTCTGACAAATAAATTAATTAAATCTTTTAAAAAATAAATAATGTTTGTTATACCTGATACCAGTGTCAATGAACAAACATTAAACTGGCAGAGACTAAACCTGAAGCTTTCACGTGGTGGTATTTATTGAGATTAGCCACTAGATTTTAAATCAGTTTAGCAGATCCCTTCTATTCTAAATGGTGCAATTTGTCTTTATTAGATTCAATATGTTTTCTTGAAATGGGTTGGTCTTTCAGCACCACTATCCAAGTACTTGGAGAATGCCTGACCTACTGACATGGCATCCCACATAATATCATCACTTCAAATCAAGAGACCCATTAATGGCAAAGGCAGTGTGGCAGTAGGTGTGTGGTCATAAGAATCCTCTGGCTTATCAGGTACTCACCAGAAGTCGCCAGAAGTAGCTGAAGTAACAGAATGTTGGAATGAATTTTGTATCTACTATAGACTCATCTAAGACATCATTTTAGAGACAATACCCTCTGGGATCAAGTTATGTCCTTCAGAATAGGATATATGCAGTGGTATGCATATGCATATGAGTCATCTATAATGCTGTAATGACTGACTGGTCCCACCAACACTTCCTTTGACCTATTTGTAAAATCTAAATTTCCTGATTCTGTGCATTTAAACTGCTAAATTACAGTACTTGATTCTCAGGGGGAAAGCCTTCTTCCAGGAATCATGGTAAAATTTCCACTGGACTTGAAGTTTCAACCACCAGTCACTTGAACTGCTCAAGTCAGTAGACAACCCTAAAAAAGAGGCACTTTATAGGCTGAGATAATCAAGCCTAATAAACATGGGAAGCTAAGGCTGCTTCTTTATTAGGAAAGAGAAGATCTTTGAAACTAAAGAGATCCACTGAGTTATTTTTAGTGTTCTTAGTCTAATGATAATAATATATTGTCTTACTAATTCTGAGACATCTTACTTTCCAATGAGTGTCTAGAGTGGTGTTTTGAGCCTGAAAGATTATGGTCTTCATGATTTTATTTCCAGTGAAGCTTACCTTCCACCATGGTGAGACACTGGAGTTACTATTTATTTATTTGTTATTCTGAGCACTGTGGTAAGCTTCCAGGAAAAGAACCTGGATGGCAATACAACTGACTTCTGATGAGTGATGGAGGTAGGAACAATTTATAGTAAATGTTGTTTTTGAAGAATTTAATGACTAAATACTTGCTTTTTTTCTGACTAGTGGCCAAAGCTCTTGGGGGGGGGGGAGAATCTGGGGCAAGAAAATACTCATTTCACAAAAATTTGGGGCTCTAAAAATTTTTATAATTATTATCAACATTATCATTGTTTTGTAATTGCTCTTATTTATAAGTGGTCAGTTTGTGTTTTTGAAAAACATTCAGGAAATTTTGCATATGTGCAGCCATTAGCTGGATTATAGAATTAATACCATTTTTATTTTTTCCCACATAGGAGCTAATAAAGATTGATATATTACATCTAGTTGTAGTGTTTCCAGAGTGTCTTTTTTTTAATATAATTTTTTATTTTTTATAAACATATATTTTTATCCCCAGGGGTACAGGTCTGTGAATCACCAGGTTTACACACTTCACAGCACTCACCAAAACACATTCCCTCCCCAATGTCCATAATACCACCCCCTTCTCCCAAACCCCCTCCCCTGTCTTTTTTTAAAGATTTTATTTATTTATTTGACAAATAGAGATCACAAGTAGGCAGAGAGGCAAGCAGAGAAAGAGGAGGAAGCAGGCTCCCTGCCAAGCAGAGAGCCTGATGCAGGGCTCTATCCCAGGACCCTGGGATCATGACCAGAGCTGAAAGCAGAAGCATTAACCCACCCAGGCAGAGCCACCCAGGCGCCCCTCCATAGTCTCTTTTGACTAGAACACTCCTCCTTCCTTTAATTGTTCCTGTCATTGTATTTTGGGACATTGGCGCTCTTTGAGTCTAAGCCAGTTATCTTGCAGAATGTCTCCCTTTCAGGATTCAGTTTGATTGATTCCTCAGAATTTAGTTCCATTTAAGGTTTATTTTTTTAAATTTATTTTTTTCAGTGATACAAAATTCATTGTTTATGCACCACACACCCAGTGCTCCATGCATTATGTGTCCTCCATAATACCCACTATCAGGCGCACCCAACTCCCACTCTCTTCCCCTCCAAAACCCTCAGTTTGTTTCTCAGTCTCTCATGGTTTGTCTCCCCCCTCTAATTTCCCCCAACTGACTTCACTCTATCTCCCAATGTCCTCCATGTTATTCCTTATGTTCCACAAGTAAGTGAGACCATATGATAATTGATTCTCTAGGTTTGACTTATGTCACTCAGTATAATCTCTTCCAGTCCCATCCATGTTGATACCAATGTTGGGTATTCATCCTTTCTGATGGTAACTGTTTATCAAGATAGAAAGAGTCGTATTGATATGAATACATTAACTGTAGGGGATCTACACACAAAAATAGACTCAAAATGGATGAAGGACCTCAATGTGAGAAAAGAATCCATCAAAATCCTTGAAGAGAACACAGGCACCAAACTCTTCGACCTCAGCTGCAGCAACATCTTCCTAGGAACATCACCAAAGGCAAGGAAAGCAAGGGCAAAAATGAACTATTGGGATTTCATCAAGATCAAAAACTTTTGCACAGCAAAGGAAACAGTTAACAAAACCAAAAGACAACTGACAGAATGGGAGAAGATATTTGCAAACGACATATCAGATAAAGGGCTAGTGTCCAAAATCTATAAAGAGTTTAGCAAACTCAACACCCAAAGAAAAAATAATCCAATCAAGAAATGAGCAAAAGACATGAACAGATATTTCTGCAAAGAAGATATCCAGATGGCCAGCAGACACATGAAAAAGTGTTCCACATCACTCAGCATCAGGGAAATACAAATCAAAACCACAATGAGATAGCACCTTACACCAGTCAGAATGGCTAAAATTAACAAGTCAGGAAATGACAGATGCTGGCAAGGATGCGGAGAAAGGGGAACCTTCCTACACTGTTGGTGGGAATGCAAGCTGGTGCAACAATTCTGGAAAACAGCACGGAGGTTCCTCAAAAAGTTGAAAATAGAGCTACCCATGACCCAGCAATTGCACTACTGAGTATTTACCCTAAAGGTACAAATATAGTGATCTGAAGGGGCACGTGCACCCAAATGTTTATAGCAGCAATGTCTACAATAGCCAAACTATGGAAAGAACCTAGATGTCCATCAACAGATGAATGGATAAAGAAGATGTGGTATATATACACAATGGAATACTATGACCCATCAAAAGAAATGAAATCTTGCCATTTGTGATGACATGGATTGAACTAGAGGGTATTATGCTTAGTGAAATAAGTCAATCGGAGAAAGACAACTATCATATGATCTCCCTTTTATGAGGAAGTGGAGATACAACATGGGGGGTTAGGAGGGTAAGAATAAATGAAACAAGATGGGATTGGGAGGGAGACAAACCATAAATGACTCTTAATCTCACAAAACAAACTGATGGTTGTTGGGGGAAGGGGGTTTGGGAGAGGGAGGTGGGGTTATGGACATTGGGAGGGTATGTGTTATGGTGAGTGCTGTGAAGGGTGTAAACCTGGCGATTCACAGACCTGTACCCCTGGGGATAAAAATACATATGTTTATAAAATACATATGTTTATAAAAAATATTTAAAAATGTTTTTATGTTTTTATAAAAAACACATATGTTTATAAAAAAATAAAAATTAAAATTTCAAAAAAAAACACTTGGCAAAGAAAAAAAATTAAAAATAGAATTATCATCTGACCCAGTAATTCCACTAATGGACATTTACCCAAATTAAATAAAAGCACTTAATTTGAAAAGATATATGCACCCTTATGCTTATTATAGCGTTATCTACAGTAGCCAAGATATGGAAGCAGCCCAAGTGTCCATCCATAGATGGAGAGATAAAGCACATGTGGTGGGGTCCCCGGGTGGCTCAGAGGGTTAAGCCTCTGCCTTTGGCTTGGCTTGGGTTCTTAAGGTCCTGGGATTAAGCCCCACATTGGGCTCTATGCTCAGCTGGAAGCAAAAGAGAGAGAGAGATCTTACCATTTGCAACAACATGGGTGGACCCAGAAGGTATAATGCTAAGTGAAATAGATCAAAGACAAATACTGTACAATTTCACTTATATGTGAAATTTAAGAAACAAAACAAATGAACAAACAGAATAAAAGAGACAAACAAACAAAAAGCCAGACACTTAAGTACAGAGAACAAACTAGTGGTTGCCAGAGGGGAGGTGGGTGGGATGGGGGAAAGAGATACAGGTATTAAGAGTACACTTATAGTGATGAGCACTGAGCAATGCATAGAATTGTTGGATCATTATATTGTACACTTGAAATGAATATAACACTGTATATTAACTATACTTTAGTAAAGATTAAAAAATAAAATAATTATTACATTAACCCACTGAGCCACCCAGGCGCCCCAATAATTATTACATTAAATAAATAAAGGATGTCTTTTGTTTTAGATATATGTTAAAATGATGTCATGTCATTATCTTTTCACCATGCTGACCAAAAGTCATCGCAGAGGAGGCCTGCAGGCTCTGGTTATTAAATCACTGAAATAACTTGAAAAATTTATTGACTAAAATTTTCATAGGGCAAGGAATGTGTTTCTATCCCAAAGAGGATTATAAAAAGGAAGAAATAAAACCTTACAATTAATACCAAAAAAAAAAAAAAGAAAGAAATAGTAGGGGATCTTAACATACCACTCTCAGTAATAGATCATCAATAGAAAATAGAAAATCAATAAAGAAATAAGAGCATTGAATGACACACTGGACCCAATGGACCTCATAGTTATATTCAGAACATTCCACCCTAAAACAACAGAATACTCACTCTTCTCAAGTGCCATGGAACTTTATACAAAAAAGACCATATACTGGTCAGGGCTCAATCGATACCAAGAGATTGAGATTATTCCCTGCATATTCTCAGACCACAATGTTTTGAAACTGGAACTCCACCACAAGAAAAAGTTTGGAAGGAATTCAAACAGTTGGAAGCTAAAGACCACCGTGCTTAAGAATGTTTGGATCAACCAGGAAATCAAAGAAGAACTTAAACAATTCATGGAAACCAATGAGAATAAAGACACTTTGGTCCAAAACCTATGGGATATGGCAAAAGTGGTCCTAAAGGGGAAATACCTAGCCATCCAAGCCTTCCTCAAAAAAAAACAAAAAATCCATTTAAGTTTTTAACAAGAAAACTACATAGGTGGCTTTGAAAGTTATCTTTTCCTATCACCAGAGGAAAAACTTAAATTTTCTCAAATTTAATTGAGCTAACACTTTGAGTTGGTCTATAAAATAAAACATACTTTTGTATTTTAAACAGAAATCTAAAAAATTGTACCTCTCCCCTGCTAAAAAAAAAAATGAGGTACAGTTTTAAGACCTTAAGAAGTAATTCAAAGGGATTGAAAGCGTATTCAAAAGCAAGTATGACAGAATTATATAAATCTGTATATGTTTTTGATATACCAATACTCCTGATCATCATGGGTCCTTTAATAATTTAAATTACTCTACTAAATTTGTTTTGGAAAACATCTATGTGTATATTCTTTTTGATCTTATCATAGAGTGGTATGTGGTAAATACAACTTTTATTTTATTATTATTCATATTCCAACACAGAGCTTAATGAATTGAAATTTCTTAAGTTCCTTTTACTTGTTAGAAATCCAATAAGCGATCACTTCTAACACTGAAAACTATAAAATTTTGCAAATGTAAAATTCATATTCAACAGAATTTAATATACAATGATAAATAGGGATTGTGGAAAAATACTTATGTATTTTATATTTTAATATTAACAAATATCAGATAGTTATAGTATTTAATTTCTATTGGAGTTTATTTAAATTATTAGTGTCAGTATTTGTAATATATTGGTAATTACATCAATTGCAAATATAATTATGCTAAAAATTTTTAACTGCCAATGTAAAATGTGTGATCAATTGTTTTCAAAAATTTCTGTAGGGGTATACAAAGTATTTGAGAAACATTTATTTAATGCCCTATTTGAGTCCCCATTTTCTGCTCAATAAGTACACTTATTCTAGATAAACTCAGTTTCAGCTATAAATTAAATTATTATCACTCTGCTGATGATTCCAATATGTCTGGCTCAGGCCAGTCTCTTAAGTTTTACATTAATTCACTTAATAATTCATTAAATGTTAGTGCTTATTAGATTTCAGGGATTCTTTTAGGTTATGATGAACATCAATAGTAATAAAACCCCCAGTCCTCATATAATTGAACAATGTAGGGGAAAGAGTAAATAAATAAAGGATAGTCCAGCACTTTATCCTGCACTTCCCAATATGTCACTAGCTGTACATAGCAATTAAGGAATTGAAATGTAGCCAGGCTAAATTATAATTTAGTGCCAAAAGAGAAGGTAAAATACCTCATTAATAATTTTATGTGGATTATATATTAAAGCACTTTTAATATATTAAATTAAATATATTATTAAAATTTGTATTGCCCATTTTTTTACTTCTTTATGTGGGCACTAAAAATTTAAAATTACATGTGTGGCTCAAAATATTCTATTGAACAATACTTCTGAGTCTAATGTATAATAATAGTATAATATAATGTAAAATAAATAGTATGCAATATAAATATATATTATATATTATATGATACATGATGTGATGATATAACAAATGCCATTAAGAAAATAAGAGCTGATTTGTTATTTTAAATTAGGTTTTAAATGAGAAAAGACCTCATTGATGGATTTACCTCAAGCAGGGATCTGAAAGACATGAGAAAGCAAGCTCTGACTCTCTAGAGGACTCATTGTCAGGGCTAGGAAACCCAGCTAGTCCAGCTAGTCCAAATTCCAGATGTAGGAATACAGATGGAAAAGCATGACTTAAAGTCATCATTTTCATCAGTAGCCTAGGCCTCCTGCTTTGTCCAGTAGTCATGGATCTTTTCCTACCCACCTTTTTCTTTATCCCCCAGTCCAGAAACCTGTCAGTCTTCCTTCATTCTTCCACATTTTATTAATTATAAAGCCTGTTTATGTGCTTTCTATCTTTCAAACTTGTTTCTTTTCTCCCATCTCTACTCTCTAAATCCACATGACCAACAGTTTGTGCCTTAGTTATATAATAGTCTTTTAACATGTCTCTAAATTTCTAATCTTGCCTCACTCTCTATTAGTCAGGTCTAACTAAGTTATGATATGACAAGAATCACAAGTTCTAGTGGACTATAATGACAAACATTTATTTCTTGCTTATATTCTTCCCCTAAGAGGTCAGCTTTGTCTTTGTTTAGGGTCTTCCTCACTTGGGACTCAAGCTAAAAATTGCCTTCTTTATGGTACAGAAGGAAAAGAAAATAGTAGAACTGTGTGACAGTTCTTATAGCTTCTGACTGGAAGTAGCACTCAATGCCTTCCTGAGGTAAGTGACTGAGTCTAATGGCATTTCACATGAAGTAAAATCTACCAAGGCTAGTAGAAGAGAGGACTAGCATATATTTTAAAAATAAAATGATCTACAAAAATTCTACCCCCACTGTTCCTGAACTTTTTTCAGAATATTTTCTAAAATATTTTCTAAAATATTTCTAAAATAAAATATCATTCAAATCGTCTACTTAAAATGAATATATGGTTTTCCATTATCATTAGTGAAAAATTCAAATTTCTTAGGATGATTAAAAATTTTTCTCTGTCTAGGGGTGTCTCACTGGCTCAGTCAGTAGAGCGTCTAACTCTGAGTTTCAGCTCAGGTCATGATCTCAGAGAGGTTGGATAGAGCCCCATGTGGGGCTCTGTGCTCAGCATGGAATCTGCTGGAAATTATCTCTCTCCCTCTCTCTCCCTCTGCCCCTGCTCACTCTCTCTCTCTCTCTCCAATAAATAAATAAAAATCTTAAATAAAAACTTTTCCCCTTATCTGGATCCTGTATAACTTCATCTTTTTGTTACTTCCCCTCCCTCTTGATACTTCCAGTCTGTGTGGTCTCTTTGACTGAACCCTGGTAGCTTTTGCCAGGAACATCACCATTTAAGTATCTCATTATCACCTTTTGCCTCAATGAAGTTAGGAGCTCATCTATACATTTCTATAGTACCCATGCTTCCACTCTTGAAATACTTATCATATTATAAAATTATTGTATTACTCATTCAATTGTTTGTGCCCAAAACCTCATATTATAAATTTAATAAGAAAAAAAAGTTCCTAACACATTATAGATAATGTTTCAAATGAATGAATTGATTTTATTAAAAAAAAATTTTGAAAAAGCATATGCATATAAATTACCAAAATACTATGGTCCAGTCAGTGTACTAGAGACTACAAAGGGAATACAATTTCTATTTAAACAAGAAAAGAAAAAATATATATAAAAACAGCATTCCTAATTCAATGCACTTCTTTGAAATTAATACAGCTAGCTAAAACGGACAGAAGCTAGTTTAAACAAACAAAACAACATTGTTTGCTAAATACTGTTTAGACACTTTCAGGTAACAAATCACAAAGTGTTCTAAAGGAGATAATGAGGAATATTACTTTCTTAGACGAAGATAATTCTTTATGATTTACATATTTGAAAGTTGCAACAAATCATAAGAGACATGAGTTTAAGACAATTCTTTTTCTGTTGTCCTTTTGAACCTGTTTAACTGTTCCCACATAAAAGTTATTCTCCCATAAATCAAACTCAAAATATATTAAAGATGTAATGTGAGACAGGATGGGAGAAGATATTTGCAAATACCTTATCAGATAAAGGGCTAGTATCCAAGGTCTATAAAGACCTTACCTTACCAAACTCAACACCCAAAAATAATTAGCCCAGTCAAGAAATGGGCAACATACATGAATAAATATTCCTCTAAAGAAGACATACAAATGACCAACAGACACATGAAAAAGTGCTCAACATCACTCAGCATCAGGGAAATACAGGCCAAAACCACAATGAGATACCACCACACACCAGATGGAATGGCTAAAACAAACAAGTCAGGAAACAACAAATCTTGGCAAGGATGTCGAAAAAAGGGAAACTTCTCACACTGATGTGGGAATGCAACGTAGTGCAGCCAGTCTGGAAAACAGTATGGAGATTCCTCAAAAAGTTAAAAAATAGAGCTACCCTATGACTCAGGAATTACACTACTAGGTATTTACCCAAAGGATACAAATGTGATCTGAACATTGCACATCAATGTTCATAGCAGCTATGTCCACAATACCCAAACTATAGAAAGATCCCTGATGTCTCTTGGCAAATGAATGGATAAAGAAGATGTGGTATATATATATACAATGAAATATTATTCAGCCATCAAAAATGAAATCTTAACATGTATGACATGGATAGATATACAGGGTATTATGCTAAGTGAAATAAGTCAATCAGAGAAAGATAATTATATGATTTCACTAGTATGTAGAATTTAAGAAACAAATCAGAGGATCATAGGGGAAAATAAGTAAGATGAAATCAGAGAGGGAGACAAGCCACAAGAGATTCTTAACTACAGGAAAAAAAGTGAGGGTTGCTGGAGAGGAGGTGGGTGGAGTGATGGGAAAACTGGGTGATGGGCATTAAGGAGGGCACATGATGTAATGAGCACTGAGTGTTATATACAACTGACGAATCACTGAACTCTACCTCTGAAACTAATAATACACTTTATGTTAATTAATTGAATTTAAATAAAATTAAATTTTTAAAAAATCCTCAATGACAAAATGTCAACCAGTATAGATTGGTGATTTCATGTGCCATGACTTTAGTAATTTTTTAAGTGAGTAATTTTAATTACATTAAATAAACCTAAGAATGTGAGAAAAGATATAACCATACCATGATTTTTGGTGGCAGAAATATTCTGAAATATTGGTTTTTATATGTATTAAACTTTATTACTATGTATTCAACAAACAGGCATATTGCCATTTGGTTGTGAATCTATCCCTTTAATTAAGTCTGTTTGAATTTGTTTTTTTTCTTTTTGTTTTGTTTTGTTTTGATATAATTATTTTGAAAAAAATGTTTTTGATGCCACAACTCAAAGGCCACCAAAAACACACCTGAAGGGAAAAACAATTATGTACTGCTTGGTAGTTGAAATCATTGCATTTTTTAATGGATATAAAAACTAAAAATGTTCAAATTCAAGGATAATCCTTTCCTTCTCCCAAGTAGATACCCAGAGGCACTAAACATGCACACACTTTTTACCATTAACAATGAATATACACTCCTACTTTGACACACTCTTTGATCTCACAAATCAGTATACATTGCTCAGGTAGTCAGCCAATAAACTCACTATTTTTAAAGCAATAAATTAATAGCTAAATAAGCATATTATGTATTAAAGTCAAATAATCAACTTTATTTTTAAATAGCATACATTTTCTAAATACTTCTCATAGTCAAAATTATAGATAATTTTTTGACAAATAGGAATCCAATCTTACTATGAATGAATTTCTGAACCATGAGTCTGTAACAAATGCACTTGTTAAATTTCTTATAACATGAACAAACAAAACATTATGATTTGCAAAAATGGAGTACTATTCACATATACATTCTAATCATTGCAAAAGGAAATTATTTTTTTCTTCCACTTTGTTGTTATTTGTTAACAGAGAGGATCACATGAATACTGAATAATGTATATTCCTGAATTCAGATAACAACTGTAGTGAAAAAAATTATGTATTCTTTGATATGACAAATTTCTTTCCAAATAACTTGTTTCAACTAGAACAAACCACAGCTATTTTTTTTTAAGATTTTATTTATTTATTTGACAGAGATCACAAGTAGGCAGAGAGGCAGTCAGAGAGAGAGGAGAAAGCAGGCTACCCGTTGAGCAGAGAGCCCGACGCAGGGCTCGATTCCAGGACCCTGGGATCATGACCTGAGCCGAAGGCAGAGGCTTTAACCCACTGAGCCACCCAGGAACCCCAACCATAGCTATTATTAACTGAAATCAAATATTCTCCAACAGAAAAATAAAGTCATAGAGGGTTTTTATTTGTTTGGGGTTTTTTGTTTTTTTTTTTTTTTTTGCTTGTGATAACTTCTTCAACATCTTTTTTTCTTGGTTCTTAAAATAACAGTTTTGAATCTCTTAATTTAAAATTTATTTTTGTGTGTAATACAGAATAATTGTGAATCTTGTTATAGCAGTAAAAAATATAAACCCATCTTTGCAATTAGATACAGAGCATCATAAAGTAGGCTTCAGTTATACTCAGAATTCTGTTTTTTGTACATCAAGACATATATTCATGGACCAGGTGATCAGAGTAGCAGCTAGTAACTAAGGAGACTGAAAGAAGGGTCTGATAGCAACCAGCATAGTTTGATTTCAATATTCTGGCAACTATAATGTCTATAGCAATGCAAACCAACTGAATGTTCTCCCTTCATCTGTCCAATCAGTGAATATTTTTTCTAACCCTTTTATGTGCTGTGCTCCTGCCACATCTAATATTCTTGTCTTATGGTGGTGACAATAGGATAAATAATTCCATTACAGTGTCAGAAGTTTTAATAAATGAATAAATAAATTATCCATAAAACAAAGATGATAGAGCAAATTTATCAATTGAAAAATATTAGTATTTTTTAATTATTAAAAATAAATCCATAAAACCATTCCTTTGAAACTTTTTTCCTTTTAGATGTATAAATCTTCCATCCTTGAGACACTGACATTTCAAACTCAAGGACATCCTTTCCTAGAAAGCTACACCCAACACAAACACCTTGTTTCTGACTTCACTTCTTTCTCAAGTCAACCTAAATGTCAAACTGTAACTTCCATTACTTTTTCACCATGACAAAATTTTCTTGGTCTTTTGTTGGCCAGTTACCCCTGCCATATTATACTCTGATCAGTGGACTTCTAGCCACACAGATATTAACTACAATGGACCATTAAAACTATGTAAATCAGTAGCCTTCAAACCCAAGTTCTCGACTTTCAATACAGAAATTCTTTTCTGTGATAATTTAGCTCTCTTTCCCATTTTGTCTCAATGGTCACATAGTCTATCATTCATTTTCTCATACCTCTTACTTACTTCCTAATTCACTCCAACTCCATGAAGAAAGATTGGGTCAGAGCAGTAGTCATCATCTTTCCATATCACATGCCTGGAGATTGTCATCTTTTTTAGCCTTGCTAGTTGTAATAGTTAACTTTATGTGTTGACTTGGTTGGACCACCATTCCCAGATAGTTGGTCAAATGTTATTTAAGATATTTCTGTGAAGGTGTTTTTAAATAGCCTTGACATCTAAATTGATGGAATTTAAAGCAAATTTCTCTCCATAATATAAGTGGGCTTCATCCAATCACCTGAGGGACTTAGTAGACAAAAATTGATGTCAAAGAAGGAATTCTGCCTTCAGACTGCATCTGGACTCAGACTCTAACTCTTCACTGGGTCTCCAGCCTGCTGACCTTCTCTGAACATTTTAAACTAGAACTTTCACAATTACATGAGCCAATTCTTTAAAATAATTTTCTCTCTCTGTCTCTCTCTTGATAGGTAGATAACTAGGTGATAGATAGATGATAGAGGATGATGATAGATAGATAGATATAGAGATACAGAAACAGAAATATATGTATGTATTATACATACATTCTTTAGGTTCTATTTCTCCGGAAAACCCGACTAATACCTTCATCATCCCTTCCTGTCTGGGGTCTTAGATTCTTTCCTCTCTCACTACAACAAGGAACTCACTTTTTCATTCATCTTTTCAACTATCTTTCATATCTTCCTCTATATTCCTTTTTTTTTTCCTTTTCAGCAAATATATATGTTTGAGACTCCCTGTAACACAAAGAACAAACAAAATCTTCTCTCCGATTCTTATACCCTTGCTCTCTTGCAATAACGTTTATTTTAAATTGTCTTCACTATTGGGGCTCCTGGGTGGTGCAGCTGGTTAAATACCAACTCTTGTTTTTGGCTCAGGTCATGGGCTTACGTTGTGATCTCAAGGTCATGAGATCAAGTTCTTCATGGGGTTCCACACTCAACAAGGAGCCTGCTTGGGTTTCTCCTCTCTCTCTCTTTCTGTCCCTCCCCCCACTCTCTCTCAAGTAAATATATATATTTTTTAATTTTCTTCACTATTTACCCATGCTGTTTCACATACACCCAGTTTTCACTTCATTGTAGTTTTGTGTATACTCATTTCATCAGAGCCACCAATATTTATATGCTGTCTTTTGTAGAGACAAATCACATCTTTCCCTCAAAATAAGTTTAGTAATAAAAGAAGATGCTTTGCTGATATCAGCTGAAAATTAGTGGTGATGAATATATTATCTTGGCACCTCAGTATATACCATCATTATTAGGCTACAACTTGCACAACTTTATGCAGTGGCACCGAATCCACAGAAAAGTGTTCTGTAAGGTTATACAATGTGTTGTTATTTTTTGTCTTTTAATTCTTGCTGATCCATCTTTGATTATCTCCCCACTCCCAGCTTCCTTGACATCAAAGTGGTTTTTTTGTTTATTTTTCTATTAAAAGACCTCTTCTCTCATCATCCTCCACAAAAAGAAAAATAAAATGTTCTTTTTAGTCTATATTTTCTCCCTGGGTGACATGACACACAAATATTGGTTTAGGTGAATCCATGACTCATACACTGAGGACCACTAAATCTCTGTCATCAGCCTTGACCTCCAGGCTGAATGCCAGATATGTTATCTAACACATTGATTTCTCCATTTATTCAACAAATATTTATAGAATGTCTACTAAGTGCCAGGCACAGTGTAGTGGCTAAACATATAATGGTGAGCAGAAACAGATAATGAAAAATCTAACTTTATGCAGAGCATCTGTACCTGAATGTCCAATAAGCTTCAGGCTCAACATGTTCAATTTAAATCTCACAATCTTTTTTCCCTCAAACTGGTTCCTCATATGACTCTTAATCTTAATAATGGATACCACAGTTCCCCTATTTATTCAAACTAGAGACTCAACTATTATTATTTTTGTTCTGTAATTTTTAATTCATTTCCCTGAATCTTAGGCCCCTTCATGCACTTCATAGCAGCAAGAGCCTAGTCATGCTCTAAGCTGAGTTGTCAGCGACTTGTATATATTCAAATTCTTTTAAAAAATTACTTAATGAATACATTTGAATGAAGGAATAAACAGATAATGGAGTAGGAAAATACAAGAGTGAAGTACAGTGCAAAAGCATTTATACATTTGCAAAGGTATACAATTGTAAAACGATATATTCAGAAAATGGTAGGATTTTCAACATTTTAAAAGGATAGGGCAAATGGGATTATTGCATGAAATTAACTTGAACATATAGACTGAGGATAGATTTTTAAGGTTTTATAATCCCTTCTAATGTTATTTCTATAGTAGAATTCAAAGGCAGTTCATTCAAAGTTGTTACTTCAAAGTTGTTACATAAAATAAACTAAGCCACCTCTGCCATATTTTTAAATTCTTTACCTGCGTGTTTCTGGGCTCTCTGTTCTGTCTCACTGGTCTGTTTTGTATCCCTGCACCATGACCAAACTGTCTTAAGTACTACAATTTTATAACAAATCTTTAATATTTGATAAGACAAATTCATCAGTCTTCATTCTTTTTCTAAGTGCCACAAAAAAACAAAAACAAACAAACAAAAAAAAACAACTCGAGTAGCCTGACAGTAAAAAAGAGCAATAATTTGTGGTGAATCATTGATGCCTATCTCTGAAACTAGTGATACTTTATGTTAATTAATTTAATTTAAATAAAATAAAAATTTAAAAAAGAACAATAACTTTCAAAAAAGGAAATTTGAACAAAAATTTGAAATAATATATGTGAGCTATATCAAGAAAGCAGAAAAATATGACATATTAACCAGGAGACAATACAGTGAATAAAATGAACCCAGAAATATTTGAGATGATAGAATTAAGATGAAAGTTTTAAAAATTGTCTATAAATATGCATTTAAGAATGTAGTGAAGATAAAATTAGAAAGATTTAAATGAGAACCAAATGAGTCTCTAGGGTTGAAAAATACATTATTTGAAATAAAGAATTCATTAAACGGTGTAAGGACGTATTGGTGGAAAAGAGAAGAATTAGTGAACTTAAAGACCTACAAAGAAAATATGCAAACTGAAACATGAAAGAAAAGACAGAGAAAATAGAGCCTCAGTGTCTTGTAAAACAATAACAGGTGATCTAAGGTATGTATAATTAGATTCACAGAAGTACTGGAACACAATAAAATATAAAAATTATTATGAAAAACTTATTTCTGAGTTTGATTAAAAACTATAAATACATCTATCCAAGAAGCTCAAAGAATTCCAAGCAGGATAAACACCTGAAATCAAAGTAAAATTGTTAAAAACCAGTGTAAAACATTTTTTACAAAAAAGCAAGGTAAAATTATACTTATTTTTATGTATATATATATATATATATATCTCACATTAAAATAAAAGATGAGTCACTCCTGATTTTTTTAAGAAAATGATTAAAATATCAGCATTTACCAGTAACAATTTTTTACTTCTGTTATTTTAAAACCTTGGAATCATCTTTTTAAGGTTCTTTTATTAAATTTGCTTGACTTCACGAAATTTAATTTTCAAAAGAAAATTTTTAAATAATTTTGAATATTAATATTAATAAATAATAATTTTGAATAATAATAATAATTTAAATATGTTGAAAAGTATTTTATTATTATTTTTCCTTCTCAAAATAACACCTTTTGGAGATGTATTATGTCTCCAAGTGTACAATGTCTCCAATAAAATAAAAAAAGTATTTTATTATTTTAGTCCTTCTTTTCTCTCCAAAAAAACCCACCTTTTTGGAGACAAATTATGTGCTCACTCAAGCCTTACAAACTATGGATTTTATTTGGCTGTATTGGATTTGGGAGTTGAGACTGATTTCCTAGGCTATTCCTTCTTTTTCTTCCATTTCCATAGAATTTCCTATCCTTGGTCACAATCAGTATTGCAAAGTTCCTTGAGGTTCAAAAACCTCAATTTACAGAGAACTGGAAGTACAGAAAGGCACATGACTTGCTACGGCCAGAGAGGTTCCTACTTTCAGATTTAGGTATAAAAGACAGGACGCTAGTGGTGCCTGGTTGGCTCAGTCTTTAAGTATCTGTCTTTGGCTCAGGTCATGATCCCAGGGTCCTGGGATAGAGACCTGCAATGGACTTCCTGCTCAGCGGAAAGCCTGCTTCTCCCTCTCCCACTCCCCCTGCTGTGTTCCCTCTCTCGATGTCTCTGTCAAATAAATAAATAAGATCTTTAACAAAAAAAAAAAAAAAAACAACAAAAAACAGGACTCTGTGTTCTTTGTCCTTTATTTTGAATGATGTGTTGTTGCTGTTGTTAAATTATAAAACAAATGCATTTGAAATGAAATACAAAATGACACACTGGAAGCAAAAACATCTCTCCTTAAAACTCAGATCTACTTTCCAGATGTAAACAATGCTTGTATCTTATTTTAATATGCATTCTTTTAAACAAAAGATAAATGAATATATAATTTCAGAACATTCTGGAAGAGCTGTCCCAGTTTACTTTTGCCTAGCTCAAATAAATCATTCTAGTTGTGAATGATTAGTCTCTAGTAAAAAGGAGCACAGAGGGTGCCTGGGGGGCTCAGTGCGTTAAGCTTCTGCCTTCAGTTCCGCTCATGATCTTAGGGTCCTGGGATCAAGCCCCACATCAGGCTCCCTGCTCATCGGGAGCCTGTCCCCTCTCCCCCACACCCGACCTCTCTACCTATTTGTGATCTCTGTCAAATAAATAAATAAAATCTTAAAAAAAAAAAAAAAAAAAAAAGGAGCACAGACCCAGAGCACGTGGAACAGGAAGACAGGAATGCCTACAACACCGCCTCTGAGTGGATCCCTGACCTAAGTGAAGCAGCCCCACATCAGGGCACTGGGGAAGCATATCCTGAGCTGGATTTTGGCCACACTTGATAGAGAACATGATTCTGTGCTGAGTACCTCTGAGCGCAATACAGAATGCAGCTGCACAGGGGAGGCCAAGAAAAGGCAAACCTATTTTTGATGGGAACATAAGGGAGTTTTACTTAGAAGATGCAACATAGCACCATCCCAATGATATACTGTAAAAAAGTGTCAATTGCCCCAACAACTCAAAGTGTTGGCCATGATTCTGTATTACTCTTTTATTTGTCTTCTCTTTTTTTTTCCCTCTCTTTGTTCCTCCTTTATTCCTTCATTTCCATCTTTTTTTTTCATTTTTTGAGAAAAGAAGAAAATCACAAAGCTGCTTTCTGACACTAATTTCTTAACAAATATCATGGATAGCTAAACTAACAGATGAAAATCTTAATTGAGAGAAATCAAAAAAGAAAAAACAATGGGTATAGAGAGAAAAGTTGGTTCTAAGTTTGGAACAACAACAAAAACAGGTCTCTGGTAAAAATCCTCAAAATACCAATAATGTCTTATTGCTGAAAAATTTCTAGAAATAGTAAATAATTAGTTTTACCATCAATGAATTGTATAAACAAGTAATATAATGTCAGTTTTCATATAGTGTCAAAATATTGCCTAAAATAGAAAATAAATTTCAGGATATTTATAGTATTTTTATGTATTCTATACCTATTCAACATTTAGCTATTGACATGTTTGAGGTGGGAGAGAGAAAAATCAACTGAGTTTTTCCAAATAATTAGTTATGACTAAGATAAGTTTAACTTGTTTTCTACACTCTAGCTTTGGTTAGATATAGAATTCAAATTAACTCATAAATATTAAAATTACAGGCTTAAGGAAAGAGTGTTACTTGATGCATAACCTATCTGGAAGTATTAAGCTAATGCAAAATTTGCAGTTAAAATATTGCTAGTCTGTGGAAACTGTTCTCCCAAAATGGCACCCCTGAGACCTATAGAAGGTAATGCATGTCTTAGGACACATTTACTGCAGGGAAACAGGCTTATCCATCCCACACCTACCACTAGTGCTATTGATAAATATTTCCTTCATATATGTTAATAGTTTCCTTGAACATTAGTACTGAATCTTCCAAAGTATTACTCAAAGAATCACAGAAAACAAAAACCTCTGCATTAGTTTTAAATGTTTTGTTTTTAGTTTTTTATGAAAATATTTTACAGCATATTTACTGTATTTTCCTTTAAGTCAATGCCTTTCATAAAATAAGTGCTACCCAGTAAGCCCTTTTTGAGAAAATGGATGAGTGAATTATTTACTTACATGGTAAGCAATTATTTGCTTACATTTGCTTAAACATGCATAGTTGTGTTAATTTTATCTAAGAATAACTAGTCTAAAAATTTAATTCAAGCATTCACAGATACAATTTTCATATAAGTTTTTGGGCTTCTTAAATTCAATTCTGTCATATTGCTATAAAATAAAAAATATTATTTTATAAAATTAATAATTTTGATTAGTTCATAACATATGACATGCTTTACAAATTGTTAAAAAATTGTGAGAAGTATTTGCATAGCCAGGAATATTGTTTTTATTAATCAGTGGGAAAAAAGCATTTTACTGACTTCTATTTGCAGAAAGATGAACATTTTACTGTCCTGCATTTTGAAGCTGGATGCTAAGCTTAATAAATAATCAAGTGTTATTTTTGTCATGCCACTTCAATTTAGGGACCATAAGTCTGCCTTGTAAGATAGCATAAAGGACAATGCTCCTAGAATTCTCTTCACTGCCTAACTTGACTTCTGGTGATGAATTTTCCATGGTGTTATATGAGTCCCATCTGTTTTTAAGTATCAACTCATCAGCTAGTTATTAATTTAAATCCCACTGAATATTGCTGGAAGCTGACCAGTGTATTCACTGCATGACACCGAAACAGATCAAAATGACACACGTTGCAATAATTCTGGGAACTAATGTCCACAGGCAACAACTATAATTGTTCTTCACACTAGCAGACATTTTCGCTTTCTCTAGAGACAATTCTTAACATATGCATTTTAATTGGCTTTAAGAAATGATATCACGATGTAGAAGATGGCAGTTCATCTTCTGGACCACTACATTGCACATGCTGCTCTGTGAGCTTTGAGTGTAAGGTGAACTAACAGTGTTTTATGAATAAGCCTTAGTACAGTAGTGATAAATAACATGTAAGTTAGAAATTGATCACTTAAAATTGACCTTCAGAATTTAAAGGACTGAAATCTATCATTAAGTCGTAACATAATAAAACAATTATAGTAAAATGTAGACCTCAGAAATAATTTCTTCAAACAATATGGCAATTAAATTTTTTAAGTAAAAAAACATCAACAATCAAAAATTTGATTTTGCCAATTACATTTCTTGACTTTTCTATATATATCCTGGAAATGATGCACTGTAATCAAGTCGTCTCCTGATTATCATGCTAAGTGAAACTCTAGAAATGACATAATTACAGCAACTATTTTTAAAAAGGAATTACATATTTCTAAATTCTTTAATGCATTAGGAAAAATAATTGCAAATTGATGAATTGTTAGCTCTTTCTCCACCACCTCTCCCTACCCTCCCACATTGTATATTTGACCTGCAACTCCGTATTCCATTTTAATAAGCCATATTATCTTGTGGTTTATACGTTGACTTAATTATAGATCTAGCATGAATAAAATTTAGACAATTTGTTTTGTTTTTGTTCTTTAACTTATTTTTCCAACTTACTGAAGTATAATTGACAAGTTTGGACAATTTATTCTAACAGTATTTACAAATTAATTCAGATGATCACTGTGAAATGAAGTAATTTAAACTTTTTAAGTAACTTGTAGAAATTAGTCAATTGGTGGAGATGGCACATGTTTAGAAGAAGAGTTTCCAAAATTATTTCATAAACTACCCAGAAAGCTTCAATAAGATTGGGATGCCTTTCCTAGTAAGTAATAACTCTTATTCTCATCCTCCATTTGAGATTGTCTACATTCCTAAAAACAGCATGAGACGTACAGAAACCTAACCCAACTAAGCTTTCTGTAGAATCAAGTTTGAGATTTACCACAGTATGAGGAGAAATTTCTGACCTTTAATGTTTTCTTAAGTCAAAAAAAAAAAAAAAAATTCCAGAACTCAGAATCTCAGCCCTGTCTTCTCTCTTCTTTCCAATCCTTTACCTTCCTGCCCAAGTTCTCCCAGACTTGAGCATCTAAACATTAATTTTATCTTTTACAATTAACAAAAATTGGCTCCACATTTTGATTTTTCTGTCCTGAATATGACACTCCCCTTGCTCTTAGGATGGGTTCTTCAGTGTGGCAAGTGGAGGAAAACTGATCATATAGTCTCAAATCCACCATGTTGCATGAAAATCCCATTTTAGACTGTTCCTTGAAACTCACCAGCATACTGCTTACCCATTGGCAGTCTGTATTACCTAAGAATAAAAGGAAATGTGCATTGAACCCATGCTGTTTTATACTTCTATTTCTTTGCACACATTATGGTTTTTATATAGCATTTTTATCATAGTCCTGCCTTTTGTCATATGATTTGCCCTGCAGATAAGTAAAGGTATTTCTGGAGAAACTATCAACAATGATAGATACTATAGTGTTTCAGTTGTGATTAAATGACAAGATATGTTTGTGAAGCCTGGGGTAAATCATGTTGTTTAAAATAATATTCTCCCCTTTCTTCAAGGATATAGGCTTGGTTCATCCCATTGGAAGCACAGTGAAAAAGAATAATACTCTAAATGACAATTAATTTACTAGAAGTAGGGTAGAAGCATAATCATTTCCCTCTTTAAGTATGGTACTTTATATCAGAACCAAAGGTTCACAAGTTAGGAGTAAGATATAGGAAAACTTTTCTAGTATTTTATATCCTTTACAAACCAACTGCAGAAGAAAGAAGAGATTCTCCAAGAAAAAGATTTCAGTCCTTCATCACTCCAGATGGGTGGGATTGCACATTGAACATGAAAGGAAAATGTGTTTGTTATAGGGGTGGGGAGGTGTTGTGGGGGTAATAGTTCTTAGAGTCAAGAGGTACTTTCTAGTACAGAAAAGAGAAATAGTATATGTGATAATTGGTTTCAGTCAGTGGAAACATAGATGCAAATATCACTTTTCTTATGCTAACTTAGAATGCAAACATCTCTCCCTCTCTTTTATTGGACCAACAGTAAAATCTTAATTCTTAACCAGAGGAATGAGGCATCATCCATGAAAGTAGGCACACAAATTCATGAGTCTTTTAAAAATAAATGGTTGTAAATTAATTACAACCTTATAATTTAAATAAAGCATTAGCATGTATATCAATCAATGTGTGTGTGTGTGTGTGTGTGTGTGTGTGTGTATATATATATATATATATATATATATATATATATCTGAGATCCAAAGTTTTTAACAAATTTAGAAGACAAATTGGTAAAAAGAAAGAAAATTTTGTTTAAAAGCTGCATTTGCTGGAGAGTCCCAGACTCGAATGTGATTTTTCTCTTGAAAAGCCCTAAACAAAACAGGGGCAAGTCACAATTTTTCTGATGTGGGACAAACAATCCAATGGGTCTCTTTGTTAATTCATAGTTAAATCAAAGAACCTATTATTTTTCTAAAGATTCTATTTATTTCTTTGACAGAGAGAGAGAGATCACAGGTAGGCAGAGGAGCAGGCAGAAAGAGAGAGGGAAGCAGGCTCCCCGCTGAGCAGAGAGCCCGATGCAGGACTTGATCCCCGGACCCTGGGATCACGACCTGAGTCAAAGGCAGAGGATTAACCACTGAGCTACCCAGGTGTCCCCAAAGAACCAATTCTTAAGAGACCAACTTTGGCGCCTGGGTGGCTCAGTGGGTTAAGCCTCTGCCTTTGGTTCAGGTCATGATCTCAGGGTCCTGGGATCAAGCCCCACATCAGGCTCTCTGCTCAGCAGGGAGCCTGCTTCCCACCACCCCTGCCTGCCTATTTGTGATCTCTCTCTCTCAGGCAAATAAATAAAATCTTTAAAAATTTTTTGGGGGGCGCCTGGGAGGCTCAGTGGGTTAAAGCCTCTGCCTTTGGTTCAGGTCATGATCCCAGGGTCCTGGGATTGAGCCCCGCATTGGGCTGTCTGCTCAGCAGGAAGCCTGCTTCTCTTACTCTCTCTCTGCCTGCCTCTCTGCCTACTTGTGATCTCTGGCTATCTAATAAATAAATAAAATCTTAAAAAAAAAAATTGGGGGGTTCCTGGGTGGCTCGGTGGGTTAAAGTCTCTGCCTTTGGCTTGGGTCATGATCCCAGGGGCCTGGGATGGAGCCCCACATCGGGCTCCCTGCTCAGCGGGGAGCCCGCTTCCTCCTCTCTCTCTGCCTCCCTCCTGCCTACTGATCTCTGCCTGTCAAATAAATAAATAAAATCTTAAAAAAAAAAAAAGGGCCAACTTTGAAGGAGCCATACAAACATTACAAGTACCCTCTTTTCTATAGAAAACATAAAGCCTAAAATCTGTCTCTTTTAATTATGGAATCAGTTTTAATTAAAAGAAAACTGAAGCAAATCATTTTCAGCTAAAATATTTTAAGTTATTTAGCTACTATAATACAAATGCTTCTTTCAGTTGATAAAGATTATTAGCTTGATCCAACTTAGGCAGACCTCTGAATCTTGTAGTAGACCCAACTGTTCACTTTCTTGTAAACTCCAGTTTCGGCAAAAATCTTGCCAAATCAGTTTAGCAAGAATCCCCCATCCTCCACATCTGATCACCTTCATTATCTAAGAGTTCTCACTCCACATCACCTCCTAGATGATGTCTAATCACATTGGTCTGTCTTCAGCAAAAGTCATATTAAGATTGGTTTAGCTAGAATGCCTCCTTGTGCCCCATGTTTTCTCTTAATTTTCTATCCACTGACCCCCACCCTGCTCCCTGTCTATAAATTCCTACTTTCTCTTGCTGTGTTTGAAGGTAAACACAGTTCTATACTGAGATCTCTTTTCCCTATTGCAAGATTCCTGAATAAAACCTGAATTTACTATTTCCCTACTGTCGAACTCTGTTTTTTTCTTTGACCGGGTTTATATAAAAAATGAGGATATAGAAGAAATGGGATATTCTTAATCAGAGTTCATTTAAAAAAGAGTGTGGAGAGGAGACAAGAGTACATTTGCTAAATACTTAGGTTTCCCCAAAAAAGTTCAAATTTGACTCTGCTCCATTTTAAACAATTGATTCCCTTAGTTCCATAAGCCTTTCACTGTAAAGAAAACAGTTCTTTTTTTCTCTAAAATTGATCTAGTCCCAGTAATAAAGACTTGCCAAACATTGTTTGAGGAATCTTAAAAAATGATTGCTTTTATAGGGGTACCTGGGTGGCTCAGTTGGCTAAGCATTTGGCTTTTGGTTTCAGCTCAGGTCAGGATCCCACAAGTTATAGGATTGAGCCCCATGTCAGGTTCCACATTGAGCCAGAGTCTGTTTCAGATTGTTTCTCCCTCTCCCTCCCCCTCTGCTCCTCCCTACTCACTCTCTATCTCTCTAAAATAAGCAAATAAAAATAAAATGATTCATTTAGCAGAATATAATGGTTTATGAATTACAGTAGATCCTTAAACAACATGGGTTTGCACTGTGTGAGCCCACAACAAGCAGACTTTTTACAATACAGTACTAGAAATGCATTTTTTCTTTCTAACATTTTTTAAATAACATTCTCTTTTCTCTAGCTTACCTTATTATAAGCATATAACATACAAAACATGTGTTAATTGACTGCTTGTGTTATTGCTAAGGCTTCGCATCAACAGTAGGCTGTTAGTAGTTAAGTTTTTAGGAATCGAAAGCTATATGTGGATTTTTGACTGTGCAGGGATTGATGCTTCTAACCTCACACTGTCCATGCATCAACTGTATAGGGAAGTCTCTGATATTTACTATCAAATTGTCTATTTTATACAAAACTATAGAAAACATTATAGCTATCCCAGTATACTGTCACTGTTCTAGAAAATTTAAAAAAGCAAAATTTGTTCTATAAAATTTAAAACAGCAAAATTTCAAAAGCAAATTTGAATGATTAAAATGAATGCCTTTTAACATTTTCCACCCTAAGCATAAAACTTAGAGAAATTTGATTGTAGGGGCGCCTGGGTGGCTCAGTGAGTTAAGGCGCTGCCTTCGGCTCAGGTCATGATCTCAGGGTCCTGGGATCGAGTCCCACATCGGGCTCTCTGCTCGGCAGGGAGCCTGCTTCCTCCTCTCTCTCTCTGTCTGCCTCTCTGCCTACTTGTGATCTCTCTCTGTCAAATAAATAAATAAAATCTTAAAAAAAAAAAAAAGAAATTCGATTGTACTGTAAGTTGAAGAGTCAAATTTGTTTCTGTAATGAAATCCAATAGTGTCTTTATAATAAAGGGAAAATGCAATTCTCCTGAGTATTTTGGGGGGAAATTCATTCTTTCTTTCCAGATCCTTGAGGAGTGAGGCCAGTAAAATGTTTAAGGGAGATTCTGTTGGAGAAAGCAATGTGGTGGAGACTTGGTGGTAAGAAGAAAGATCATCTTTGGGTTCTGTGAAAGGGTTTTGTTCTAACCTTCTAGCAATCACATTTTCTGTGGAGCTTTTCACACTTACATTTTTTCCAGTTATTGCTAAGCCTTTGGTTAAGTTTACTTAAATGTTGTAGCTTGTCTTTTGCTTCATTGAAAGATTTGTGCCTATGGTTGGGTCAAAGCAAAAGAACAGGATAAGCAGCTCTCTGAGGAAATGCAGATTTAGAATTAAAGTGGTAACCTCTAGAAAACCAGAGCATTAGCCCAGACTCAGGAGGCTGACTGTGATGAAAAGTAACAGCCAAGAGAGATTTGAAGACCTAATGCATTTCAGGAGCACTCGTAGTTACTCAGAGTTTGGAATGCAGTAAAATCAATAAAATAGGTTGGGACCTAAGAAATTATAACTTGGATATAAAATACTTTTTCCTTATCTTTCGTAAAGGACAATAAATTCTAAGGTACTTGAATCACAGTAATCTACAGATATTATAAACCCAAAAGCATCACAAGAAGAAATAGTTGATTTTTGAAAAATTAATGTGGATTATCATCATTAAATGAGCTACTTACTTTTTATACATAAACTATATACGCTAAATGTATAGTAGAGTCAATCTGGTTTTAGTGTGCCTATCTCCTTCCTCTAGGGAATCTATTCAGAAGTTTAGTTTTCTTTCATCCTGTTTTAATTTAATAGGAAAACAAGAGGAAACTGAAGCAAATCATTTTCAGCTAAAATATTATAAGTTATTTAGCTACTATAGTGCTTTCCTCTCAAGGAAAGAAGAGCTGTGTAAAAATAAACTGTAAAGAGGGGCACCTGGGTGGTTCAGTCAGTTGAGCATCTGATTCTTGATTTTGGCTTAGGTCATGATCTCAGGGTCCTGGGATCAAGCCCTGTGTCAAGCTCCATATTCAGTGGGGGAGTCTGTTTGAGGATTCTCTCCCTCTCCCCCTGTACTTCCTCCCACCTGTGCTCAGTCTGTCTTTCAACTAAATAAATAAATCTCTTTAAAAAATAAATAAACTGCATGGAAAAGGAAATGACCAAATAAATATGGTCTCTCCAAAAATTGGTCAGTAGTCGAAGTGGATCAGGTTTAGAATGGACACAGCTGGAGAAAAATGGGAATGACAAGAGGGCAGGCAGGGTTGACTCAGCACACCTCGATCACTCAAAATTTGTACATTCCCAAAAAAAGACTTGACTTCAAGCCTAACCTTTGGCTGATTCCTGGGACACAATCTTTAAGCATTTAGAATGCTTAGATCAACTTACCTGGTCAAACTGGATCTACCTAATGTGGTTAATAGTAAACATCTATTTGATTGAAGATGGAAGGATTGGAGTATGTATGAGTCTCTGAGGTCAATCATGTGGGCTCTGCATGTTAAGCGACTGACCCCCAATGAAAATCCTGGAAACCGAGCCTCAAGTGAGCTTCCCCATTAACAACACTTCACACATGTTTTCACAGATGGTTGCTGGGACAATAAAATGTTTCCCTGTGTGGGGCGCCTGGGTGGCTCAGTGAGTTAAGCCGCTGCCTTCAGCTCAGGTCATGATCTCAGGGTCCTGGGATGGAGTCCCACATCGGGCTCTCTGCTCAGCAGGGAGCCTGCTTCCTCCTCTCTCTCTCTCTCTCTCTGCCTGCCTCTCTGCCTACTTGTGATCTCTCTCTATCAAATAAATAAATAAAATCTTAAAAAAAAAATGTTTCCCTGTGTGACTCCACTGGGATGGAACACCTGGAAGCTTGTTTCTGGTTTCTTCTAGATTTCACCCTATCTGTTGATTTTGCTTACCTTAATTGTATCATTTTACTGTAATAAACCATAACTTTAAATATAACAACTTTTCTGAGTTCTGTGAGTCCTAGCATATCGTTAAGCCTCAGGATGGTCTTGGGGATCCTGACACAGTAAAATACCTTTAAATGTGGCCTCTCTATACTATACAAGTAATTTCAATTCTTAACCAAATCACACCTCATAATTTCTCAATTAGTCAATGAATATGTCTCGCAGTGGTGATGGAAGTGAATTAGTAATTTCAGGCTTATCTCCAGGCCATATATCCAAGTAAAAAAGCAGAATTTATCTGATAGGAGATGGTTGGTATTCACAGGAAAAGACTCGTCTTTCCAGAAAGCGACCTCTGAGACATATGCACAGAACTTTTAGAACCCCATAGATCTTATTCTGAAAGTCAATAAAAAATGTAAAAATGACTTTAGCTTATCAAACCAATATATTTGATGCTTAGCATGATAAGTTTATACAACCTATAAAAGTACAACAAAAACTTCATGGCAGCTTATTTTCAACTGGATGGAATTACATCATGCATAATACACAAGTAATGCAGAAATCCAGAAGATCGTAAAATTTAAAGAATATCCTAAATGTAAAAAAGGATGTTCCTCCATTAAATCTCTTTCTATACCAATAATTTCTAAGATGGAAGGAAAAGATCATAAAATATACATATTTTCCTTTATAAAAGAGAAAACCTTGAGGTGCCTGGGTGGCTCAGTGGTTAAGCCTTTTTCTTTGGTTCAGGTCATGATCTCAGGGTCCTGGGATCAAGCCCCACATCAGGCTCTCTGCTCATCAGGGAGCCTGCTTCCCTCCTTCTCTCTGCCAGCCTCTCTATCTACTTATAATCTCTGTCAAATCAATAAATAAAATCTTTAAACAAAAAACCCAAGAAAACCTCTAAAATCTTTTGAGTTCGTTAAAACTTCAGATATACATCAACAAAATTTCTTAATCTGGTGTGAAGCAACATTTATTTACCCATCCATATGATATTATTTTAAAGTCACTATAGAAGGAAGGGCTCATTGTCAATATAAGTGTTGATATTTAAAAGACCCATGTAGCTTAAAAATAATGACATATTCCTGAAAGTCCCTTTGGCCAAAATGCAGTCATATTTTGCTGAAAACCAAAGATACGCTCTAATAGATTAAATTTGTTATGTGTGCCCTAAGAAAAAAAGGCTATCAGAGTATGTTCATACATTAGCAAAATATTTTAAATGAAAACAAGGTTCTCATTTTTCTCTTCCATAACTGAAGCCAAATTAATTTCATGAATGACTCAACAATGTGAAAATAAACTAAAAAGAAATTTTTCTTCTGTCAGAAAGTTTAACTGTAATAAAGTAGATTAGGTTAAAACATGATTACCTAGTTACCAATAGTGAATTCCAATTTAGATTTAGACAAATATTTATGGATAAATTCTAACACTCATGCCCTTCCCTCTATTTCTCAATGTTCACATATACCAAAGAGAATAGGAGTAATTTCTTGAATAGACTATCAACTTAGAAAAGATTCTGGGTATAAATGGTTATCAAAAGTGTTTACATAAAAAGATTTCCTTAAATTTTATCAACCTACAACACACACACACACACATATACAAAAAGATTTTCTTAAATTTTATCAACCTACAACACACACACACACACACACACACACACAATCCCTACATGAAAAAATTTGCAGAATGTTTTATCCCATAATTTGCTTTTATTTTTGTTAAGGGTTCTTTTGTCTGTAAATTTCTAGAGAATGATAAATAAAACATCTTCTGCCCTCATGGAATTCATATTCATCTAATTTTATTTTAGCATAATTTTAAAAACTACTTAAGTTCTACATATTTTTAGATAATTCTTATAAGTTGGAAAGAATAAATGTCACCATAAAAAGGGGGAAATTGTTCAAAGATAAAAATAATTATATTGACTACAAAATGAATATTACTATTCAATTCAGACAAATAAGTTTTATCCTCTTATGGTAGAATAGTGATGCTTGACATTTTTTCCTAAGAAAAGAATTTTTTCCTTGGCAACTCTGCCTCTGGGTGTTTTGCTATGCATGATTCTTGTGCCTCTTCTAACAATTACTATGTGGAAGAAGGAGAGCAATGACAAGGAGGAGATCGGGTCTATAGAAGTGTGATGGGAGAGAACAATAGACCACTCACGAGTTTGTGAAACTAATTTTTCAGTCCGGGTCTTCATAAGCCCCTCACACTAGCTTTATGTTGTCCCTTAAGGCTGCAAAACACTGCCTTTAAATATTAAACTTCTGTGTAAAGTTAATAATATATTTAAACATCCTCACTAAGAAAAAGAAAGCCTTAGGGAAACTAAAGTATAAGTAGATCATCTTTGGAAATTAAAAAAATAAAAGTTCTGATTCCTAGTTTAATTTTCCATGGAGTTTTTTCATTGAAAATGATCTTTCCTATTTCAACTTTTGCATCACAAGATTCAGTAAAGTAAAAATAAGAAAATTGTAAACAATTCAATTAAAGGGGAGATATTTTCTAATTTTTTTTCTTCCAGATTGTAAGTAATCACAGGCATTGCAGTTAGTAGGAAGATACAGAAAAAGCAAGAGATTTTAAAAATGCACAAGGTTTACACAAGAAGATCTCTGCTTAAAATATTCACGTTTGGTAGAATACATCCTTCACTTTATCTTACATATAAAACAGGTATCAAAGTATCACAAATGTAGTTATTTTCAAAATGAAATTTACTCACTGTAGCAATGCAACATTCCAAAGAAACTAGAATGTTAGAAACTATGAACTAACATAGAGTGTATGTATAGACTGGCTGTGATTTTGAGCTTCCACTACTCTAAAAATTGTACAACTTTTATTAAACACTTGGCTTCTCAAATTGACTTGTTTTACTTTTCTTGTAAGGAGGACTTCTATTTCCTCCTCCCACAGTGCCAGATGCCTCTCATGAAAGCTACTTGTCATTTTGCATGTGCATACTCCCTGAGAAAGAGAGTTCTACTTCTTTGACCAATAGTTTATATTTATTTTCAAAAACGTACTTATTGCTTTGAGAATGAAATTATGTTTATTCAGTAATTTACATTGGTGTGACTGGGGTGGGAGATAGCGTGAGGGCAAGGTACCATAACATAATCCAAGAATACAAGAAAACAAAAAAGGAAACTTGAAAAGAACAGCAACAGAAGTAAAGGTACTGCTTATCAGCACTAAGCTCAGAGAAGTAGAAAAGAATGAAAGATTGAGGTCTACAGGGAGAGTAATATTATCAATGTTATCATATAATATCTTGAGGACAGATACATAATTAATTTTTTTCATTTAGTAAATGTGTCCCTTTATTTATAAATAATTTGAATATGATATTAATGTAATCAAGTGTTTAATATATTTCCTATTGTAAATTTGCTTAATCTCTAAGTCATTACTTGGTCATGGAATATTTATTTTAATATCGTAGTGAATATGATGTGATAATACTTAATATAGAATTGTTATTCTCTTCTTTTTTTAATTTTTATTTATTTATTTATTCAGAGACAGAGAGACAGAGAGAGAGTGACAGAGTCAGAGGGAAAAGCAGGCTCCCCACAGAGCAGGGAGCCCACAGCAGGGCTAGATCCCAGGACCCTGGGATCATGACCTGAGTCAAAGACAGAGGCTTAGCCGACTGAGGCACCCAAATGTCCAAATTGTTATTTTATTCTTGATGAAGATAATCTATAGTTTTTACTATGTCAACTTTTATTACAAAAGTTAAATTTAAAACTAAATTACTATATGGGGCGCCTGGGTGGCTCAGTGGGTTAAGCTGCTGCCTTCGGCTCAGGTCATGGTCTCAGGGTCCTGGGATCGAGTCCCACGTCGGGCTCTCTGCTCAGCAGGGAGCTTGCTTCCCTTCCTCTCTCTCTGCCTGCCTCTCTGTCTACTTGTGATCTCTCTCTATCAAATAAATAAATAAAATCTTTAAAAAAAAAAACTAAATTACTATATTTTTCTTCTTCAGAAAACAAGCACAACAAAGGATTTTATGACTCATTATTTGGTCATTTACTCCCCTGTGAGAACCATAAACTCAATATTGAAAATTTCAAATAAAGAAGTTGATGGACATTTCACAGGATGACATAAAATTATTTTAAAATGTTCAGTGATTATTTACTTCCCTTTACTGAAATTAAAAAAAAAACCTTTTATTCAAATACTCGTATATTCTATGACCACAAAAAGTAGATCGTACATCACTTGATTAAGCTTATTATCATTCCAGTCATGGAAGAGATTTGCATATGTTTCTGATTTAGTGTCAGTTATAATTATTTAGATTATTTCCTAAACCACTAACTGGATCTATATCATTAAAAATCTCCCTGGCTTAAAAAATATTTTACTACCATTGAGCTTTAAGAATGTACTATTCTTGAATAAACAATGTTTAGTTTTAAGTTTCATTAACTTCATCAAATTAGTACAAAATGTGCTTTAGGGAAATCAATATTTGACTGAATATACATGTTTAACCTCCTCCCCTTTCTAAATCCTTGTTGAAGAAATTAAATCAACATAAAAAAAAATTTTTGTCTAAGTCCTAGAATCTGTAAAACCATCACAGAGATGTATCCCAAGCTTCAAGTTAACTATTAAGATGGTACTAGTAGAATAACTTGGATAAGAGATTCATACCTCTTGACATCCTAGTAATAATCACCACTCTCATCAAGAAGACCTCCTGTTAGGCGGGAAGGAGTCAAGATGGCGAAGAAGTAGCAGGCTGAGACTACTTCAGCTAGCAGGAGATCAGCTAGATAGCTTATCTAAACATTGCAAACACCCACAAATCCAATGGGAGATCAAAGAGAAGAAGAACAGAAATTCTAGAAACAGAAAATCAATGACTTTCTGAAAGGTAGGACTGGCAGAAAGTGAATCCAAAGTGACGGGAAGAGAGACCGCGGGGGAAGGGGTCAGCTCTCGGCAAGCAGCGGAGCAATGAAGCACAAAATCAGGACTTTTAAAGGTCTGTTCCACTGAGGGACATCACTAGAGGCTAAACCAGGGTGAAGCCCATGTGGGGTCAGCGTGGCCTCAGGTCCTGCAGGGTCAAAGAAGGATCAGGGAGTCTGAGAGTTGCAGAGCTTATAGGTATTAGACAGGGAAGCCGGCTACAGAGACAGAGCTGAGGAGTGAGCTCCCATCTTGGGGTTACCTTGAACCGGTCGCAGTCTCGATGAGCTCTGAGCACAGCCGGAGGCCAGGAAGATGGGAGTAATTGGGCCCTGTTCTCTGAGGGTGCACTGAGAAGTGGGACCCCGAGCTCTCGGCTCTTCTGGGCCAGAGACTGGAGGCCGCCATTTTCATTCCCATTCTCCGGAACTCTACAGAAAGCACTCAGGGGACAAAAGCTCCCGAAAGCAAACCCAAGTGGATTACTCAGCTGGGCCCCTGGTAAGTGCGGTGCAATTCCGCCTGGGGCAAAGACATTTGACAATCACTACAACAGGCCCCTCCCCCAGAAGATGAACAATAAATCCAGCCAGGACCAGTTCACCTACCAAGGAGTGCAGTTTCAATACCAAGGAGAGCAGCAGAATTCGAGAGGACGAGAAAGCAAAGCACAGAACTCATGGATTTCTCCCCATGATTCTTTAGTCTTGCAGTTAATTTAATTTTTTCTTCTTTTTCAGTTTTTTTCTCTTCTTCTGCTAATTTTTTTAACTTATAACCTTTCTTTTTTAATGTTTTTTAACTAGTTTATCTAATATATATATATATTTTTCCTCTTTTATATTTTTTCTTTATTTGTTTTCTTTTTTTAATTGTTTCTTTTCTTTTTTTCTTTCTTTCTTTTTCTTTCTGAACCTCTTTTTACCCACTTTATCCCCCCTCACGATTTAGGATATCTTCTGATTTGGCTAAAGCATATTTTCCTGGGGTTGTTGCCACCCTTTTAGTATTTTACTTGCTCCTTCATATACTCTTATCTGGACAAAATGACAAGGCAGAAAAATTCACCACAAAAAAAGAACAAGAAGCAGTACTGAAGGCTAGGGACCTAATCAACACAGACATTGGTAATATGTCAGCTCTAGGGTTCAGAATGACGATTCTCAAGGTTCTAACAAGTCTCGAAAAAGGCATGAAAGAAATAGGGAAACCCTCTCAGGAGATATAAAAGCCCTTTCTGGAAAAATAAAAGAACTAAAATCTAACCAAGTTGAAATCAAAAAAGCTATTAATGAGGTGCAATCAAAAATGGAGGCTCTCACTGCTAGGATAAATGAGGCAGAAGAAATAATTAGCAATATAGAAGACCAAATGACAGAGAATAAAGAAGCTGAGCAAAAGAGGGACAAATAGCTACTGGACCACAAGGTGAGAATTTGAGAGATAAGTGACACCATAAAACGAAACAACATTAGAATAATCGGGATCCCAGAAGAAGAAGAAAGAGAGAGGGGAGAAGAAGGTATATTGGAGAGAATTATTGGAGAGAATTTACCCAATATGGCAAAGGGAACGAGCATCAGAATCCATGAGGTGCAGAGAGCCCCCCTCAAAATCAATAAGAATAGGACCACACCCCGTCTCCTAATAATAAAATTTACAAGTCTTAGTGACAAAGAGAAAATCCTGAAAGCAGCCTGGGAAAAGAAGTCTGTAACATGCAATGGTAAAAATATTAGATTGGCAGCAGACTTATCCACAGAGACCTTGCAGGCCAGAAAGAGCTGGCATGACATATTCAGAGCACTAAACGAGAAAAACATGCAGCCAAGAATACTATATCCAGCTAGGCTATCATTGAAAATAGGAGAGATTAAAAGCTTCCAGGACAAACAAAAACTGAAAGAATTTGCAAACACCAAACCAGCTCTACAGGAAATATTGAAAGGGGTCCTCTAAGCAAAGACAGAGCCTAAAAATAGTAGATCATAAAGGAACAGAGACCATATACAGTAACAGTCACCTTACAGGCAATACAATGGCACTAAATTCATATCTCTCAAAGTTACCCTGAATGTTAATGGGCTAAATGCCCCAATCAAAAGACACAGGGTATCAGAATGGATAAAAAAACAAAACCCATCTATATGTTGCCTCCAAGAAACTCATTTTAAGCCTGAAGACACCTCCAGATTTAAAGTGAGGGGGTGGAAAAGAATTTACCATGCTAATGGACATCAGAAGACAGCAGGAGT
>NC_081557.1:135552248-135657320 GCF_022355385.1 Mustela nigripes
AAAAAAAAAAAACAATAGAACAAATCAACGAAACTAGGAGCTGGTTCTTTGAAAGAATTATAAGATTGATAAACCCCTGGCCAGACTTATCAAAAAGAAAAGAGAAAGGACCCAAATAAATAAAATCATGAATGAAAGAGGAGATATCACAAGTAACACCAAAGAAATACAGACAATTATAAGAACATACTATGAGCAACTCTATGCAAACAAATTTGACAATCTGGAAGAAATGGATGATTTCCTAGAGACATATAAACATATAAACTTCCACAACTTAACCAGGACGAAATAGAAAGCCTGAACAGATCCATAAACAGTAAGGAGATTGAAACAATCATCAAAAATCTCCAAAACAAACAAAAGCCACGACCAGACGGCTTCCCAGGGGAATTCTACCAAACATTTAAAGAAGAACTAATTCCTATTATCCTGAAACTGTTCCAAAAAAATAGAAATGGAAGGAAAACTTCCAGACTCATTTTATGAGGCCAGCATCACCTTGATTCCAAAACCAGACAAGGATCCCATCAAAAAAGAGAATTACAAACCAATATCCTTGATGAACCCAGATGCAAAAATTCTCACTAAAATACTCACCAATAGGATTCAACAGTACATTAAAAGGATTATTCACCACGACCAAGTGGGATTTATTCCAGGGCTGCAAAGTTGGTTCAACATTCACAAATCAATCAATGTGATACAACATATTAATAAAAGAAGAACAAGAACCATTTAATACTCTTAATAGATGCTGAAAAAGCGTTTGACAAAGTATAGCATCCCTTCCTGATCAAAACTCTTCAAAGTGCAGGGATAGAGGGCACATACTTAATACCATCAAAGCCATCTATGAAAAACCCACTGCAAATATCATTCTCAATGGAGAAAAACTGAAAGTTTTCCTCTAACGTCAGGAACATGACAGGGATGTCCATTATCACCACTGCTAAGAATCTATACTCAGAAAACTATAAAGGACTCATGAAGGAAATTTGAGGAAGACAAAGAAATGGAAAATGTTCCATGCTCCTGGATTGGAAGAATAAATATTGTGAAAATATCTATGCTACCTTTAGCAATTTACACATTTAATTCAATTCCTATCAAAGTACCATCCATTTTCTTCAAAGAAATGGAACAAATAATCCTAAAATTTATATGGAACCATAAAAGACCTCAAATAGCCAAAGGAATATTGAAAAAGAAAGCCAAAGTTGGTGGCATCACAATTTCGGACCTCAAGCTCTATTACAAAGCTGTCATCATCAAGACAGCATGGTACTGGCACAAAAACAGACACATAGATCAATGGAACAGAATAGAGAGCCCAGAAATAGACCCTCAACTCCATGGTCAACTGATCTTCGACAAAGCAGGAAAGAATGTCCAATGGAAAAAGGACAGCCTCTTCAATAAATGGTGTTGGGAAAATTGGACAGCCACATGCAGAAAAATGAAATTGGACCATTTCCTGATGTCACACACAAAAATAGACTCAAAATGGATGAAGGACCTCAATGTGAGAAAGGAATCCATCAAAATCCATGAAGAGAAGACAGACACCAACCTCTTCGACCTCAGCTGCAGCAACTTCTTCCTAGGAACATTGCCAAAGGCCAGGAAAGCAAGGGCAAAAATGAATTATTGGGACTTCCTCAAGATCAAAAGCTTTTGCACAGCAAAGGAAACAGTTAACAAAACCAAAAGACAACTGACAGAATGGGAGAAGATATTTGAAAACGACATATCAGATAAAGGTCTAGTGTCTAAAAATCTATAAAGAACTTAGCAAACTCAACACCCAAAGAACAGATAATCCAATCAAGAAATGGACAGAAGACATGAACAGACATTTCTACAAAGAAGACATCCAGATGGCCAACAGACACATGAAAAAGTGTTCCCTATCACTCGGCATCAGGGAAATACAAAGCAAAAGCACAATGAGATATCACCTCACACCAGTCAGAATGGCTAAAATTAACAAGTCAGGAAATGACAGATGCTGCCGAGGATGCAGAGAAAGGGGATCCTCCTACACTGTTGGTGGGAATGCAAGCTTATGCAACCACTCTGGAAAACAGCATGGAGGTTCCTCAAAGTGTTGAAAATAGAACTACCCTATGACACAGCAATTGCACTACTGGGTATTTACCCTAAAGATACAAATGTAGTGGGACGCCTGGGTGGCTCAGTTGGTTGGATGACTGCTTTCGGCTCAGGTCATGATCCCAGAGTCCCGGGATAGAGTCCCGCATCAGGCTCCCAGCTCCACGGGGAGTCTGCTTCTTCCTCTGACCTTCTCCTCACTCATATTCTTTCTCACTGCCTCTCTCTCAAATAAATAAATACAATCTTAAAAAAAAAAAAAAAAGATACAAACGTAGTGATCCGAAGGGGCACGTGGACCCACATGTTTATAGCAGCAATGTCCACAATAGCCAAACTATGGAAAGAACCTAGATGTCCATCAACAGATGAATGGATCAAGAAGATGTGGTATATATACACAATGGAATACTATACAGCTATCAGAAAATGAAATCTTGCTATCTGCGACAACGTGGATGGAACTAGAGGGTATCATGCTTAACGAAATAAGTCAGTCAGAGAAAAACAACTATCATATGATCTCATGATATGAGGAAGTGGAGATGCAACATGGGGGGGTTAAGGCGGTAGGAAAAGAATAAATGAAACAAGATGGGGATGGGAGGGAGACAAACCATAAGTGACTCTTAATCTCACAAAACAAACTGAGGGTTTCTGGGAGGAGGGGGTTGGGAGAAGAGGGATGGGGTTATGGACATTGGGAGGGTATGTACTATGGTGAGTGCTGTGAAGAGTGTAAATCTGGCGATTCACAGACCTGTACCCCTGGGGATAAAAATATATTATATGTTTATAAAAAAAATGAAAAATTTAAAAAAAAGAAGACCTCCTGTTAACTTCTGTTAACATGGTAAAACTCCATCCTCAGGAGCTCTAGAAACACACCTGAAGAATAGCTCTTCTACCTCTTGCATTTGAGGAAGAAATTGACAATGGAAGACCTAAACTACTTGCCACACTTAAGACAGAAAGGGGAAATTGCTCCAGACCCAGTATATACATCATAATATGTGCCTTTGATTATCCCACAATCATATCTATGCATGGGATACAATCTTTCTTTCCAAACAAAGGAGAAACCTCCTTGCTGACACTCCCAGCCTACTAGCATGCTTTGTGGAGGATAATGCCTGCTAATCCAATTTTGCCCAGTCACTGTGGAGTTGGACTAACCTCTGACTTCCCTCATTACATAGCTGGAGGCCTCTTAATAGGCACATTAAAAATTGAGAATTACAAAATTGGCAGTATCCCATGCTCATATAAATGTTCTATGATGACTGTCTTCATTTATAATGCTTATTTTTTTTAATTGACAATATAAGATGTATGAGGAGAGCAAATCCCTCAAAAGAGTGCAGCCAAACTGACCAAAAGTACTAATAATTTTTTAAGGGATTCTTGCTTTTTTTTTAAGTTTTTAGGTTTTTAAATTCTAGAAACTTATAATATAGTGTTGGTTTCAGGAGTAGAATTTAGTTATTCATCACTTACATACAACACCCAGTGCTCATGATAAGTGTCCTCCTTAATTCCCATCACCGATTTAACCCATCTTTCACCTACCTCCCCTCCAGGCACCCTGTGATCCCTATAGTTAAGAGCCTCTTAGTTTGTCTCCCTCTCTTTTCTCCCCCTTCACCTATGTTCATCTGTTTTGATTCTTAAACTCCACATGAGTGAAATCATATGATATTTGTCTTCCACTGACTGATCTACTTCACTTAACATAATACACTCTAACTCTGTCCATATCCTTGTAAATGCAAGATTTCATTCCTTTTGATGGTTGAGATTATATATATAGTGATATACCACATCTTCTTTATCTATTCATCAATCAATGGATGTTTGGTCTCTTTCCATTATTTGGCTATTGTTGATCATGCTGCTATAAGCATTGGGGAGCATGTGTCCCTTCAAATCAGTATTTTTGTATCTTTTGGGTCAATACCTACTAGTGTAATCACTGGGTCATAAGGTAGTTCTATTTTCAACATTTTGTAGAACCTCAATATTGTTTTCCAGAGTCATTGCTCCAGTTTACGTTGCCACCAACAGTCCATGACGGTTACCCTTCCTCCACATTCTCACCAACAGCTCTTGTTTCCTGTGAATCATACTAATAATTAACAGTAATTTAGTGTTTTAATTTGTCAGCCACTGTATTAATTGCATTTGTATCTATTAGTTCATTTACTCTTTCCAAGAAGTCCAGTTTACAGATGAGTTTGAATAACTTGCCCAATGTCACAAGCTAGCAAGACATTTAGCTGGGATTTGAACTCAGACAGTCTGACTCCAGAATCTGAACACTTAACCATAAAGCTGAATGGTCTCCTCCCCACTGCACATTATAATTCCAGTGGTGTTAGTCAATATTTAAAAAAAAAAAAAGTTTTCATGTAAAAATACCCCCGAACTCCAACTCAGATAAACTGTGTAGACAGGACTTTGAGTCAGAAATTTTTAAGCTTCCAAGATGATTCTAATGGGAGGCCAATGTTGAGAACCACTGAACTTTCATTCATATTGTTCAGATTAAGTAGAATTTACTGAAAAAGAAAGATATTAGAAACAAAAAAGAATTAAAGTTGTATTATATCCATATTTTCATTGAGAGTCAAGAATATATTAAGACAGTGGATGTTTGTTGTTTTTCTCCTAGAATTTATTCTATCATCTTGTAATACCATTGTGATTATGCTTTGAAAAATCACTTCTCCTCTAATCAGGCTCTGAAGTTTCAATTATAGTGTATATTATTTCTTCCCCTGGCCAAGGAATAGATATCTTTTCAGAAAGAGTCCAATCAGACACTATTTTTCTTTCAGAACTTTTAATCTTGACTAAATGAGACAAGAAAAGAAATTAGTTGGGGCTAATTTAACTTAACAGTGTCTCAAAGAGCCTGTCCATAAGTTTGTTTTATGGAGATACTTTGTTTTCATGTCCCATTCAAGGAATGTTGATTATACTTCCTTACACATACACACATACATGTAGGTGTCTATATTTATTCATATGTGTATATATGTATATATATTTTTTATTTGTGTATTATTCTGAATTACCTTCTCTTTCTTAGAAACAATAAATTTAATTTTAACAGATATCCATACCAGAAAATTGACTGCAAGTCATAAACCCACAGAGAAGCCAAGAATTTCATTAGCTATATTAACAATAGAATATCAGGGATAGAATGTGATATTAATTTATAAACACTAAGTATGAACAAAATCTCATGCTTCGTGTCAGCCACGTCTCAGTTAAAATGATTATTTATGGAGATTTTAAAATGATAAACCTTGAACCATGTCTTACGCTGGCTACACTTATAGCATCATATAAATGAAAGCAAAAGAAAAGGAGTTCAAATATCTATATGCTAGACTGAAAGCAGGTAGTGCAAATGTTATATTAATGTATTACTTTACCCTTAGGGCTGAAATCACCAAAATAAATGTTATTATTGAGTCTAAGCATTGCTACATTTCAGAGTCCATGAATTTACAGCCTAAGTCTGTTATATAAAAGCTTCATTCTTAATATTATATAAAAAGTGGGATCTTAACAATTTAAAAGGGAGGATTTTCTGTGGCATTGGAAATAATTCATAAATATCATGCCATTAAGTTTTTAAAATAATAATGCTTATTGAACTTCCATGAAAGAACACTGAATATTGAAAATATAAAATACAAAAGAGGTGGTGAGATAGCTGAAGTAATGAAATGAGATCTGAAAGAAGACAGAGTGGTAAAGGAAAGAAAAATATATAAATCTCAAGCACAATATTGCAAAGATTAATGGAACAATAGAGTTAGTGGCAATCATCAGGGAATATATAGAAAGTGAAATCATAAAAAGATTGAAATTGCTATATAAAAAGAGTTAAAATAAGTTAAGGATGAAGTAAGAATACTGAAGTTAAATGGAATGGATCCAATATGCATCTAGTTAATTTATCAGCAGAAGCTAGACAGAATAATAGAATGGAGCAACTACTTGAAGATATAATTAAAGAAAAACTTTCTAAAGCAAAAGAAGACATGTAACATCATACTGAAGGAAAAGAAAAACTAAGAAAAAATGACCTAGAATATTAACACCAAGATATATCATAATAAAATTACTAATCCTGAAGATAAATTATTTTTATAAGTAGCCAAGAAAATTGATCCCTTTTTAGGAGAAAAAGTCAAATTGACTTCAGTTCTTTCAAAGCCATATTTATTATAACACAGTGAAAAACTCATATCAGACATATAAACGGGGGGAGGGCAATAAACGAGGTCAGGATGTTGTTATCTAGTCAAACTATCTTTGAAGTATAAAGACCAGATACAAATAGTTTTGTATCAGATACAAATTTTGACCAGATACAAATAGAGCTTAGAAAATCTCATGAATTATATTCCCATAAGCACTTGCTAAAGAAACTACTAGAGATTTCATTTTGGACAATCAAGTAGTGACTGAATAAAATACCACAAAAAGCATGACTGTAAACATCAAAATTATTTAAATAGTCTAACTTACACTACAGTAAATGTGAGGACTTGAGTAACAAAATAAAATGAAAAATTCACATGTAATAATAATACTGAAATAACCTAAATTACAAAAGAGCAGAGGAAGTTGGGGGAAAAAATAAAAAGAACATCCAAAGGCAAATAACCACATTCATAAGAGATGGGCATCAAAACTATTATATAAAGCTGACAAATTATGAAATAGCAGTATTAGCATTTTTAAATTTTTTCTACTTGGATATAATTTAAATACATAAAATTCAGCAATTTGGGGTAAATTTGGTGAAATGTGACAAATGTAAAGAGTCATGTAGTCAAAGTCATGATCAATAGAAATCAGTGGAGTTAAGCACAAAAATATCAATATCAAAGTGATCCTTAGGAACTGTTTTGAATTTCTCTATGTACTTGCACTTGAAAAGATAGATGGAATGTAAAATTCAAGGAAAATATAGTTTTTAAAAAGTGGATCAGAGAAAAAAAAAAAGAAACAAACAGAAAATTTCTACAGGAGAAATGGAGAGCTATAATCAGTTCCCCAAAAGCAGAATACCTATATGATGAACACATTCTAACAAATTTTATAGGTTCAATTGGTTATGCACCTGACACTTGGTTTCAGCTCAGTTCATGATCTCAGGATCATGAGATCCAGCTCCATATTGGCTGTGTGCCCTTTCCCTGTGTGGAGTCTGCTTCTGATTCTTTCCCCCTCTCTCTTCCACTCCTTGGCTCTTTCCTCCATATCTCTCCACTCACGCACAAACACTCTCTCTCTCAAATGAATAAATAAATAAATAATAAATAAATAATAAAATCTTTGAATATAAATTTATTAAAGTAGATAATTCCAAAGAAACATTTAAGTTATTTTTAATTAACTATATTAATAATAAATATACAATATTGATATCAGAACTGAACAGAGATTGACTAAAATACAAATATATCACATTTATACAATTTAGTAAATTATATAAATTGTGCAAACTTTCTATACTTCAAACATTTTTAAATTCCCAAAGAATACTTTTACATTTGATAAAACTAAGAGATTACATGCTTCTGAGAAAAATAAAGTGTCAATCTTCCATAAGCTAGTTTATAAACTAATTGTAAGCCCTAAAGTTAATGTACATTTTATTTTCAGAACAATACATTTTAAATTTCATTTGGAAAAAACAAACAAGAAAAACTTACAAAGTAAATCAATTACATCATATTAACTTTATTAGGTGTTAAAATATGCTAGAAAGTTTTAGTAATAAAAATATTGAAGGAAGAAGGGAAAACTAGCTACAACTTGAGGTTGCTTTGTCCAACAAAATGAATGATTTTCCCTGAGTAGGAAGAAAAGAAAATCTTTTTACTTAAGAATATTTTTTATTTAAAAAAAAGAATATTTTTATTTCACTGATTTTGAATTAGATGGAAGAAATTGAGTCAATGCCAAACTTATTGTTGCTTCCATCTCATAATGTTTCCCATTTATTCAAGTATTTTTTCATGTTTTTCATTAAAATTTTATGTTTTTCCTTATAAAGTTCTTGGGTATATTTTATAATGTTTATTCCTAATTATTTTATAAGCTCTCTTCTTTGTTTCAATTGGATTTTTTCCTATTACATTTTATAATGGCTTATTTGAGAGACAAAGGAACACCACTTGTGCATATATATCTTATATCTAATCAACCTAAAAGAAAAAAAAAACTTTATGATTTTAACATCATTTTAATCACATCAACCTAAAAGTATGAACTATTTGGTACCAGCTCTACCTAAATGTACAAAACAAAGAACTCAACATGTACTACTAAATAATTTTCTATCCCATTGATATGAAAGATTTACCTGGGGCAATATCACATCCTCAAAGTGATTTTGGGGTAGGTGGGAAAGAGATGCCTAAAATATTTTCTATTCTGAATTCTACATCTTGGACGCTCATAGAATTCATGAGATCTACAGCACTTGTATGGAGAGTATTTGCTTTGATCAGATTCTGTACTTCAAAACTGGTACATAAGTTTTCAAAGTCAGTTAAAATCGTTCATATGAGTGTTTCTCTTCAAGAATCCTTTCCACTTAACAAAGCATGAAGCTGTAGAAAACCATTTCCTCTGTAGTTACAGTTTTCAGTTCAGCTGTTAGTACTGATATTGAGTAGTTGTCCAGGAGACAGTGAATTGCATTTGCTTACAAACTAGTATGTCATGTGGGTCTCAGCAGATACCAAAATAATAAATAATTTTCTCAGAGGAGTTATACAAATTTATATATAAGAAGTATGTTTAAGATCAAAGCCTCTTTGGCACATGATTGGAAAAGAATTTTTTTCTTAGTCATCTAAGAATATTAATTTCGAGAAAAGTTTCAGGATATGCTAAATGTGGTCCTGAACTATGCAAATCTGTCTCCAAATGTTATAGTCTTGCACAGAAGAAGTTACTTTGAAGCTCTATTTCAGTACATTGGTATATATATTATAGATAGATAGATAATAGATGATATATATATATATATAGATAGATAGATAGATAGATGATAGATAGATAGATAGACATTAAATAAATATTAACCATCCAAAAGTAAAAATAAAGGGTGAAATTTGTTTCACCTTATGCTAAACCTCAGCAACCATATTGGAGAAACATCTTAATATATTACGTTAAGTGAATACATACAACTCAGTCAGCATGTTTATTATAACCAAGAAAGTTGTATTGGGGCTTAAAAACAATTAGTTAAAAATTAGTCAAAAAAAAATGATTCCCTTCTTAAATTTTCCCCATTCATCAAATTTCATTGTTTTGTTACAAAATACAGTTTGTATCTCCTTGTCATCTTTACAGTGTCACTATATATTCTCCAAGAAGATTACAGTAGAATGTATCTAAATCCTATAAGGCTAAAATATATTACCTTGAAGAAATTTACCAATCATGATTCTACATAAAGATATTATGTCGTATTAAATAAATGACAGAAAGGTAAGACAATAAGAGAAAGAAAAGAATAAAACTACTGGGAATTATTTATATTTCTATATTTCTTCTTTTTAGCCTATTATAATCTATAAATGTAAAAACTAAATATAAAGGCAAGATACTAAATATATAAATGGTTGTTATTTATTTATTTATTATTTAGTTATTTTAAATATTTTATTTATTTATTTGAGATAGAAAGAGAGTGAAAGAGAGAGAGAACATAAGCAGAGGGAGTAGCAGGCAGAGGGAGAAGAAGCCTTCCTGTGGAGCAGGGAGCCCAATGCAGGGCTTGATCCCAGGACCTGAACTGCAGGCAGATGCTTAACTAACTGAGACACTAAGGCACTCCTGAGTGGCTATTTTAATAAAACTTAAGTTTATTCATTTTTCAGAAGTTAAGGGAAAAAAAAAAAAAACAGAAGTGTTCCACAATTTTATTGTTCTTGTTCAATATAAAGAATTGAGGTAGGGACAATTAGCTAATTAGCTAGGAATTTATTCAAATCTGGAAAAAAGACAGAAAATAAGAGCCAAAATTACAAAGGAAAAGAAAAGTTATATGAGAAATGGCATATAAGCAAAACTAAGAACTCAGGTCTGGAAAATTATTATTAAAAGATTTTGACAGAAACTTAAAATAACTTTAAAAGTTTTTTGAGTTTTTGTTTGTTTGTTTCCAGACAGCATTTCTCAAGCAATGAGACCTCCTCATCACTACAGGGCAATAGAGGACATTCAATAATTCAAGATATTAGAGTGCAATCTAAAAGATAGTATAAAATGAAATGTTTGAAATGGTTGAGAAAAATTTTAAGACTATATAGAAATCATGAAAAAAATAACTTAAAATATATGAACAGGATGAAAAATAAGATAGTGCAAAAAGTAGAATGAATCATAAATGTTAATGACAGAATAATAAATATTTTGTTCTAATTAAACATTCAATAATCCACAATTAAATGGAAAACTGGGAAATGGAGAAAATAAGATATTTTATTGTACAGTGCTTTGTTATAAACATTTAAAAACACATCTTTGACCAGAAGAAAAATTTTTTTCCCCACATTGTGTTAGTTATGCAGCTAACAACTAGCCATTTAGGATTGAAGATAGGCATGTAGTTTCTAATTTAAGTGGAATCTCTAAATGCATACCAATTCCAATAACTCTTAGTTCTAAAGTTTATTATCTACCAAAATTCACTGTCAATAATGTTAGCTCTCATCCCAGAAGACAACTAAAATTGAATTGTGCAAAACTTATATTCTCATTGCTTCCTCAACTTGACAGTTTCCAAATAACCAGTGAAAGCAATAGCCTTCGGCAGATGATTTTGACTATTAGCTTTATATACTGTCTTCAGTATATGTTAACTTGAAAGCAGTTTTATATCAGTCGCATAAATCATAGCCCTTCTCATAAACTAGAAGAGAAGAAAATAGACCACCTGACTGCACTACAAAAGCAATTGTAAGTCTTCAGAAATACGATCAAATACTTCACAAATTTAACCAAATAAAACATGCATAAATCTAAGCTGCCTGAGTTTCCTCAGGGTATATGTAAAAAGATAAGACTCTGAATTGTGCATAAGCAGCTTTATTTCATTTTAAAGGGTTCTTTTTAAAGTCAACTCCTTTATGCATCGTCAGGAAAATAGTTATAATAAATTTGAAGAGCAGTTTGAAAGTCTTTTAAAAGAAGTGGAATTCTTATTAGCATGTTTTAGTATTTGTTAATAAAATAATTAGAGCTCAAAATAAGTTGACAAAACTTATGTGCACTTTAAATAAATATTGTGAAAAAATCGGGAAAAAACTACCATAAAAATCATGAATCCAATATATTTTAACAGAAGCCAAGATCAGTTTTTCATAATGCTTTTACTCCAACTAATAATTTGAAAAATGCTTCTTTCCTTCTTCCTAAGTGTCTAAATAAAGTTAAATATACTCTGATCTGCGATTAGAATGTGTATCCCCATAGTGGGTTTTGTGGGACACACGTATCACAAGATAATCTGTTGAAAAAGGATTTTGACGTCGTTCATATTGTAAATTATAAATTGAGAGGCAAGTTATGGCTACAGGGACAGGATCTGGAGCCAATTGCCTGGATTGGAAATGCGCTTTCCTAGTTCCTAAATCTTCTATATATTTTTAAAGATGACAAACCTCAGTGTCCTGAGAAAAATAGAAATAGTAACTGCATTCCTCAGGGGAAGTTTTTTTTTTTTTAGGATTACATGAATTAATATGCAAAAAACTGCAATAGATACCTGGTACAATGGCTAATACATGGCAACATTAGTGATTCTGTCCTGTAATATCTGAGACATACAAGCATTTCTCAGAGAAAACCATATTCTCATGTGCTCAGATAAGGAATATAGACCAAGATTCTGCCAAGTATATTCCTTCTAGAATAAAAATAGAGACAATCCTTTATATATATTCATCCTCTGATTCTTTCCTAGTTTTTAGACTCCCCTAATTCCAGAATTCATGTTAATACAGAGCATAGAGGAGGCAGAGATTGCAGAACAGTATGAGACCCTATTCAAATTGGTCCCTGAATTGAGCTGGATATCTAACAGACCACTCTGAAAAACCGTGGATTCAGTCTGAGATATAAGAAGATATATCTGGATCTCTACAGACAGAATCTCTGGCAGTTGGTTTCTAGTTATGAAGTGGGGAGCCATGATTCTGAGGACAGATATCAGAAGATAAATAGAAGGGGAAGGGAGCCTCCAGGATCCTGTGCCACTAGGGTGCAAAAGCCTCCCACACTGTGGACTGGAGACACAGACTAGCAGACTGGTAGCAGTGGGGAAAGGACTTTAGGGCAGCTCCCAAACTGAAACCTAGAGCTGTGGGGGCATGCACATGAACCGGAGGAAGCTAGCAGTTTTAGAAGCACAAAGAGCAGAGACATGCCTGGACATGGAAATGAGGGTTGGGAGTGCTGCTGTGGGGTGCATAACCCAGGACACTGCAGTTTTTAGCAGGACAGACCAAAACAGAGGCAATGCATCCTAAGAGCTCAATGGAGAACAGACCGTAATCTCTCTGTTCTGAGACAGAAGTTTAAATACTATGACTTCTGCTCTGACTCTTGGAAAAGACATGGAAAGTTGCCAGGGAAAGCTGCCAAAGAACAAAAGTACCCCAGAACCATTTTTCACTGAACCCATCCCCCTCCACAGGGGGCAGGGTAATTCTGTCCAAATAGGGTTGCCTGCATAACAGTGAGGCAAGCCCCTCCCCCAGAAATAGGCTGGAAGAACAATAAGCCAACAACCCTAAGGTCCCTATAAAACAGGCACATCTTACTTGGGTTGTGGTCAATAATTTGAACTCTGTACTTTCCCTCAACCACCCCTCAACAGAATGACTAAGAGGAGAAACCCCCAACATAGGAAAAGGCAGACTGTGACCTCTGCCACAGAACTAATGGATATGGAAAGAAGCAAGATGTCAGAAATAGATTTCAGGGTAACAGTTATGCAGACAATAGCTAGGTTAGAGAAGACCATTAGTGGCAACATAGATTCTCTAAGGGCAGAAATGAGAGTTGATCAGGAAGAACTTAAAAATTTTATCAATGAGATCCAATCTAATCTAGATACTCTAACAGCTAGGGTAAACAAGGCAGAAGAACAAATTAGTGATCTAGAAGACAAACTGATGGAAAAGAATGAGCAGGAGGAGGCTCAGGAACAAAGAGCTTAAAATCCATGAAAACAGAATTAGAGAAATAAATGATGCCAAAAAACACTCCAATGTTGGAATTATGGGGATCCCTAAGGGAGTGGAGAGACAGAAAGGACTAGAAGATATATTTCAGCAAATTATAGCTTAGAACTTCTTTAATTTGGAGAATGAAACAATATTCATGTCATAGAGGCAGAGAGGACCCCTCCCAAGATCAAGGAGAACAAATTAATGCCCTGGCATCTAATAGTAAAACTAACAAATCTTAGAACCAAGGGAACTATCTTACAGGCAGTTAGGAGGAAGAGTTTCCTTATGTACAGAGAGAAGAACATCAGAATAATGTCAGGCCTGTCCACGGAGACCTGGCAAGCCAGAAAGGACTGGCAAGACATATTCAGGGTCCTAAATGAGAAGAACAGGCAGCCAAGAATACTTTATTGGGCAAGGCTGTCATTTATAATGGATGGAGAGATAAAGATCTTCCAAGACCAGCAAAAATTGAAAGAATATGTGAACACTAAGCCAGCCCTGAAAGAAATATTAAGGGAGGTCCTATAAAAGGAGAAAGGCCCCAAAATAACAAAACAAAAATTTACAGAAATAATCTATAGAAACAAAGACTTTGCAAACAACATGATGACAATAAAATCATCTTTCAATAATCACTCTGGAAGTGAACAGCCTAAGTGCTCCCAAAAAACAGCACAGGATTTTGCAGTGGATAAAAAGGATGGATAAAAAGGATCCATCCATATGCTGTCTACAGGGACTCATTTCGAACCTAAATATACACCTAGAATGAAAGTGAAGGGATGGAGAAAAAACTTTCATGCCAACAGACTGCAAAAGAAAGATGGGGTAGCAATTCTCATATCAGACTCACCAGATTTTAAGCTAAAGACTATAGTTAGAGATACAGAAGGATACTATATCATTCCTAAAGGGTCTATCCAATAAGAAGATCTAACAATTATTAGATTGTTGGGCCCCCAGCATGGGAGCAGCCAACTACATAAGCCAACTGTTAGCCAAAATAAAGAGACATACTGATAACAATACATTAATAGTAAGAACACATTAATAGTAGGAGACCTCAACTCTCATCAATAGACAGATCATCTAAGCAGAAAAATCAACAAAAAAATTTGAATGACACACTGCACAAGATGGACCTTATAGATATATACAGAACATTCCACTCTAAAATAATAGAACACTCATTTTTTTTAATGCACATGGAACTTTCTCCAGAACAAACCACATATGAGTCACAAATCAATTCTCAACCAATACCAAAAGGTTGAGGTTATTCCCTACATATTCTAAGACTATAGTGCTTTGAAACTGGAACTCAATGACAAGAAAAATTTTGGAAGAAATTCAAACACTTGGAAGTTAAAGACCATCCTCCTCAAGAATGTTTGCATCAGCCAGGAAATCAAAGAACTTAAACAATTCATGGAAACCAATGAGAACAAAAACACATCTGTCTGAAATCTATGGGATATGGCAAAGGCAGTCCTAAGGGGGGAATGAATAGCCATCCAAGCCTCACTCAAAAAAATAGGAAAATCCTGAATACACAAACTGTCTTTACACCTTAAAAAACTCGAGAATCAACAACAAATAAATAAGCCTAACCCATGCATAAGAAGGGAAATAATTAAGATTAGAGCAGAGATCAATGAATTAGAAATCAGAAATACAGTAGAACACATCAACAATACTAGAAGCTGATTCTTTGAAAGAATTAATAGAATGGATAAACCATTGCCCAGACTTATCCAAAAGAAAAGAGAAAGAACCTAAATTAGTAAAATTATGAATGAAAGGGAAGAGATCATGACTAACACCGAGGAAATAGATACAATTATCAGAAATTATTATCAACAGCTATATGCTAATAAGCTAAGCAACCTAGAAGAAATGGATTCATTCCTTGAAACCTATAAACTACCAAGACTGAAACAGGAAGAAATTGACAACCTGAATAGACCAATAACCAGTAATGAGATTGAACAGTGATCAAAAACTTCCAAAAAACAAGAGTCCAGAACATGGTGGATTCCTTGGGGAATTCTACCAAACATTCAAAGAAGAAATAATATCTATTCTCCTCGGGTTGTTTCAAAAAATACAAACAGAAGGAAAGTTTCCAGACTCTTTCTATGAGGCAAACATTATCTTGATCCCAAAACCAAGCAAAGACCCCATCAAAAAGGAGAATTTCAGACGAATATCCCTGAGGAATAAGATGCCGAAATTTTCAACAAGATCCTAGCTAATAGGATCCAACAATACATTAAAAAGAATACCCACCACAATCAGGTGGGATTTATCTCTGGGATAAAAGATTGGTTCAGCATCTGCAAATCAATCAATGTGACAGAACACATTAATAAGAGGAGAGAGAAGAACCACATGGTTGGGACCATGTCTACACAAGAACCACATCCACAATTGATGCAGAAAAAGCATTTGACAAAATACAACATCCTTTCCTGATTGAACTCCAGAGTATAGGGATAGAGGGAATACTCCTCAATTTCATAAAATCCATCTACGAAAAACCCACAGAGAATATCATTCTCAATGGGGAAAAGCTGAGAGAATTTTGCTTAAGATCAGGAGCACGACAAGGATGCTCACTCTCACCACTGTTGTTCAACATAGTACTAGAAGTCCTAGCAATAGCAATCAGACAGCAAGAAGAAATAAAATGTATTCAGACTGTCAAAGAAGACGCCCAACTCTCTTCTTAGATGTCACGATACTTTATGAAAATCCAAAGCCTCCACTCCCAAATTACTAGAATTCATACGGCAATTCAGTAATGTGTCAGGATACAAAATCAGTGAATAGAAATCAGTTGCTTTCTTATACACTAACAGTGTAAATGTAGAAAGAGAAATTAGGGAATCAATTCCATTTACAATAGCACCAAAAATCATCAGATATCTTGGAATAAACCTAGCCAAGGAAGTAAAGGATCTATTACAGGACACAGGAGGGCATGGATTGCATTGAGCACTGTGTGGTATATGCAAACAATGAATCATGCAATACCACATCAAAAACTAATGATGTACTATGTGATGACTAACATAATAAAAAAAAGTACAGAGTCTCAAAGGAGATTTTTCTGAGAGAAAAACCTATTACTCAGTTTTTGACTATTAATTTTAAAAACTTCTCATATATTGCTTTCTCTCTCAGAGCTCTCTCCATTACCAGAATTGTAATTAGCTTATTTTGAAACTTAATGATAATTTTAATAATATAGTTAAAATCAAAAGGATTAGTACTTAATAGAATTTGTCACTCTGAATTTAATAATGTAAAATATGAAAAGATAACAAAATTACATTGTATGGTCTTGTAATAAGTTCTTACATAGCAGTACATTTTTAAAATTTATTCAATTTATTGACCTTAAAATCTCAACATCAATTTCAAAGTAATCTATATGCAATGTCTTTTCTTGAGATGAATGCTGGAAGAAGTGACTTAAAAATTCTGATCATCAAGAGCAACAACTAATTGGGGGTAAGAAGCAGATATTTGTCTATGAACGAATTCATTTTTGTAATCCACTGAATCAAAAATATAATCCGTGCACATTGATACTTAGTTTTCCTCAGATATTTAGAATAGGACAGGTAAAAGACAGATTTTCTTCTTGGCAATTGTCTCTTCAGACCCTGAGACAAAAAAACAAAAAATGCACTGGCTCCCAATCTTGGAACCTCCCCCAAAGCTGCAAGTCATTCAGGGTGTATAGGCATGAGATAAGGGTGAAGGATCCTTGTCATCTGTCCTCCCCCAAAGGAGTGTTTCCAACCAAAGAACCCACTGAGAAAACAGACTGGATTTATTTCCACAAATGTGGGTCAGGTGTATTACTACAATAAATAAATAAACAAACAAACAAATAAACTTAGAATGGTCTGCTAGCATACATAGTTTATAAAAGCTCATATCAAGAAATCCAATAAAGTAAAACTGTAGGAAATTTTGTCTTAATGTAATTATCATTTTTGGAAATCTGTGGAAAAGATAAAAATTAATGCACCAGAAACAGAAAAACAACTTAACACGGCTCAAAATCTTAACATTATCCATGTGGCAAACACTTTATTTCAATTAAGAGTCTTATGATGTTTCATTGTTCTCTGGCATCTGAAAATGAATGACATCTGACTTTGTTGCTTTTAAGAAAGATGTAGAAAAGAGAGCTGAATTATTTACCTCATTGCTTTCGCTTTCTGTGTTTGAATTTTCATGTTTCTTTTGATCTGGAGAAATAAAATCATTTTCAGGATGACATATAAAAATTTAGAAGTAAAATTCAATGCAAGAAATTGCAACAACTAATGCCACAATTTTAAGTTATTATGTGTTATATGATATGCGCTTAAATTATGAAGTAACTTTAGATTTGCACCAAATATATATGACTGTTTATACTTTTATTCTCTTTCATATTTCAAAAATTAGATGTTTATATACAACATGATTTGAATTTATTTGGGGGGGGAACTTGGATGAAGGAAGAGGGAGAGAAACAATTTCAGACAGGCTCCGCGCCTAGCATGGAGCCTGATGTGGGACTGGATGTAGGGTTTGATCACATGACCCATGAGTTCATGACCTCAGCTGACATTGAGAGTGGGTCATTCAACAGACTGAGCCAGCCAGGAGCCTCTGACATCTTTCAGTGCTGAAAATGAGTTGTTAAAAACTAAAAAATGACCTTATTTTTTGATTATCATTTCACACCTAGATTTATTTTTCATTTGCAAAAACAATATCTAGATACCCAAATGGAGATTTATTTTTTGGCATTATTTTCAGTCAAAACCAAAAAGACCTCCCCCCCAAAATAACCCCCCAAGTAGTTTTGCTTATGCAGAAATCAGTAACATATTTTAAAGAAATTACCTTATCTTTACAAAAGAATTTAATCATTGTTGTAATTACCCAGTAGTTAATTCCCATAGGTACACTATGATGTAATTATATATATTGAAACATCTTGTATAACATTCATTCCACAGAGAGTAAAAACTGTGGGTTCATGGAATATGAGAGCCAAATGGGGTGTTATAAAGCACACTGTTCAACTTTTTCATCTGACTTATCCATGGTCATGTGGCATACAAATATTAATGGAATCCCCATTATGTATCTTTCCACTAAAATAAATAACATCTTTTGATGATGATTCATGGAGTTAAGTAGGTTATACACAAGAAAATTTACTTAAAATTTATCTAGGAAGATTCTAAAAAAAAATATTTGAGCACAAGATCAAATTTCTTGAAATTGAAGTTTGTGCTTTATCAGTTTTTTTGATAAGTTACCCCTTTAGAGTGTCTAATATAAAACAATTACCCATGGGGAAGACCATACAATTTACAAACCTCCTAACTTAAAATAAGGAAGTATTCAGGCAACCAAGACATATAGATAAAATAAGGAACATTTGTACTTGAGATATAGTCAATTGTATTTTCTTTAAATTGTTCTTGAAATTTTTAACTATTATCCTTTAGTGCTATGGAATTTATTTTCACATCTTACATATTTAAATATGCTCTTTAGCTATGACAAAATTTAAAATCCATTGCATTCAATGCAATTACTACCTACATCTTCCACAGTACTGAACTATTTATTTGAACAAGAACATTTAAAGTAGTTCAATCTTGTTCATTGTATCTTGAGGTATAATTATGCAAGCCACTGATTTTATAGTTTGTCTGTTTTATAATAAGACTCAATGATCTGGCAAAAACACCGATATAAAAGACCATCAATTATTTCCTTTATTAGAAACCGCATTTTTAGTGTTCAGAGAGTTAACTACAAAATGTCAGAATTCACTGGGTTTTGCTTTTTCATACTGAATAATGATGATTATCAAAGAATCTGATCTATCTTAAGAATTAGATTTTCAAAAAGGAGGTGAGAGAGAAAAATTGACCTTTGATAAGATCATGGATGGATGGAAGAATCAAATAAAATACTCAGTGTGTCACTTCTACTTTCAATAAGAATGTTGAATATACTGAATGTTTTGAATATACTCAGAAATGGTCTCACTGTATTTAATGGTCACTTCCCTAAATAATAATATTCTTAGTGTTTCTCATATTTATATCAAATAAAAATATAAGTGTCATGGATATGAAACACTATAAATTGTGAAGTTGGTGTAAACATTGTTAAGAAGATGATATGGACATGGATTTCAGTCTAGGCCAGATCTCTCATCAAAATGGCCACTGGGCTGTGAAATAAGCAAAATGTACTTTAAAGTCAGCAAAAATTCTAAACATAATAATTTCAATAATTATTCAAATAATAATTTCAAAGCAAAATTTCAAGTTCTGTATCAAGGACAACTTTTGAAAGTCATATTTCAGCAATCAAAAAATAAATGTCACATAAAAGGGATTAAAATGATCATATAAAAACCATTATGATTATAATCATAGGTGGAAATTGAAGACTAAAATTGAGGCCCCTCTAACTATCCTCTTTCTAGCATTATAGGAGAATAATTTCCACTCAGCTGACCTTTCCAGATGACCTGGAAATTGATTATTAGTACCCCACCTTTCCATTTTAAACATTCAAAAGAAGAATCCAAAGGTCTGGTTTAGTGTTCTCATGACCCTCAACTGGTATTGTCTAATGTGATAACATGTCCTTCTTTAATTTACAATCTCTATATCATTTGTTCTTCTATTCCTTAACACTTCCCTCTTCTAATCACTATTTTTCACTATTTCACTATTTTTCCAATCTTTTTCTTTCTAGGCTCTCAGTCTATTAAACATCCATCTTGAGTTGCCCTTTCAAATACAGGCTACTAACCTAGATTTTGGCTACTGGTTAAAAGTAAAAGGCTATTTGACTTAGGATATGTATTTTAATAACTTTGAACCTGAGTTTCTTCCTAAATTGGGAGTCTTAGTTCATAATTTTTTTTGTGGATATTAGCTAAGTGTGTAAAGCTAGCACCAAATAGATGGCAGGTTATAAACAAAATAACAAAAGAAGATAATTATTGATACTAATGGTAACAGTAATGGTAGCAGCAATAGCATAATAATCGCCAATGCATAGTAGTAATGCGTAGTATTAAGTAGTAATACTTACTACTTACATTTTTGATGAGTCCTAGTCTAAGTTTTTTTACATATATTAACTCATTTAGTCCAATAATAATGGCATAGATGCTATTCTTATTTCCACCTTATAGGTGATAAAAACTGAGGCTCAGGGCATTATATAAATTGTCACAGCAACTGGGAGGATTTGGGTCCAAGGTACTTTTATTATAACACATGAATTTACCACTACATTGAACAAGCAAACATTGTTCTATCCAATCTGGTGTGTCCTATTTTGTTTTTGCTTTTCTTATTGTTTTTGCTTTGAATTTTTCTGAATTGTTTTATTATTTATAATGGTTAAAATCCAGTATCTTTTTATTTACTATATATCTCATTTAATGATTTACATATAAAAAGTGTACCTTGTAATACAGACCACCGATGGAAAGTCCTTTGTTTATAGAGTAAGTAGATCTGGATGTTTCCTCTCTCATATTTCAGAGGATGAAAAACAAAACCCAAAGCTTTACTCTTGAAGTTATGGAAATGTGTGATCTAAGCCAGCACTGTCTCCACTGAGGTGGTGGCCAAAATACTTCACCTTTCTAAGTCAATGATCTGTTTTATGACATATAAATTGATGTGTAGTTGGTGTAAAAGATTCCTTCCAGCTGCCAGTATTGTGTATATTCATGTGTGCATGTGTGTGTGATTAATGAATATAGAAGGCAATCAAAACTATGTCCATAAATAAGACTTACATTAAATTAAAACAGATTATGATCAAATTTATGTGTAATTTTGAAAAACAGTAAATGTTTTAAGATATTTAAAACAAATAAAAAGTTGGATAAGTCATTCACTGTTGGAAATTGAATTATGATTTATAAATTTATATTGACATCTAAATAAATATAAGTACAGGCATGCATTATTTCTCAGACATTTGGGAAAGGTATAGAATTAAAAATATGACATAGAGGAAGGAGACAAGATGGCGGGGATAGGAGGAGGTGCCCGTTCAATCTGCAACCTAAAGTGAGCTGATTACCTACCAAAGATCTCCAATCACCCACGAAATCAGCCTGAGATCAGAATTATACACGTCTGGATCTCTACTGGAGCAGAAGACACCAGTGGGCAGGAGGAAATAGAAGAGAGAAGGGGGGACATACTGGTTGCATGAAGAGTCACAGAACACCTGTAATCATCCTGCTGTGATTGACAGACAGAGATCACAGGTGGGCAGAGAGGCAGACAGAGAGAGAGGAAGAAGCGGGCTCCCTTCTGAGCAAAGAGCCTGATTCAGGACTCGATCCCAAGACCCTGGGATGATGACCTGAGCCGAAGGCAGAGGCTTTAACCCACTGAGCCATCCAGGTGCCCAGAACATTCTTTTCTTATAGACTCTTCAAGGAAGCTGGTGATGTTTTCCAATGTCCGAGGTTTACTTGTACCCAAAATTTATGTAAATTCCTAAAGAATATAACATGAAACTCCCTAGGGACATTTAGGAAATGTGAACTCTCCCTAATTGATAGAATCAAATTTCTAGAATCACAGAAGAATAAAGAAAACTTGTTTGAAGGCTACATTCCCTACCAAAGATTTTCAGTGGATTATTTTTTTAAGCTGCAAAGACTACGAAGTGGAAACCAAAATGGGATCTGAGCTCTAATTATGCTTTCCCAAGTACTACACATTCCTGACTTCTAAACACAAAGTCATAGACAAGAGTTTCAGGCTCATGGAATTCTAAGCTTACTGTCTCCATAAAACCCACATTCAGCTTTACAAAAATTGTATTTGTTGGACGGTCAAGATGGCGGAGAAGTAGCAAGCTGAGACTGCTTCAGCTAGCCGGAGATCAGCTAGATAGCTTATCTAAAGATTGCAAACACCTGAAAATCCATCGGCAGATCGAAGAGAAGAAGAACAGCAATTCTGGAAACAGAAAAACAACCACTTTCTGAAAGGTAGGACCGGCGAAGTGAATCCAAAGCGACGGGAAGATAGACCCCGGGGGGAGGGGCCGGCTCCCGGCAAGCGGCGGAGCAACCGCGCACAAAATCAGGACTTTTAAAAGTCTGTTCCGCTGAGGGACATCGCTCTAGAGGCTAAACCGGGGCGAAGTCCACGCGGGGTCAGCGTGGCCTCAGGTCCCGCAGGGTCACAGAAGGATCGGGGGTGTCTGAGTGTCGCAGAGCTTGCGGGTATTGGAACGGGAAAGCCGGCTGCAGACACAGAGCTGACAGTCAGCTCGCAGCTCCGTGTTACCTTGAACCGGTCGCAGGCTCGGTGAGCTCGGAGCGCGGCCGGAGGTCAGGCAGACGGGAGTAACTGGGCTCTGTTCTCTGAGGGCGCACTGAGGAGTGGGGACCTGGGCTCTCGGCTCCTCCGGGCCGAAGACCAGGAGGCCGCCATTTGTATTCCCGTCCTCTGGAACTCTACGGAAAGCGCTCAGGGAACAAAAGCTCCTGAAAGCAAACCCGAGCGGATTACTCACCCCGGCCCCGGGTAAGGGCGGTGTAATTCCGCCTGGGGCAAAGACACTTGAGAATCACTACAACAGGCCCCTCCCCCAGAAGATCAACAAGAAATCCAGCCGAGACCAAGTTCACCTACCAAGGAGTGCGGTTTCAATACCAAGGAGAGCAGCAGAATTCCAGAGGAGGAGAAAGCCAAGCACGGAACTCATGGCTTTTTTCCTGTGATTTTTTTAGTCTTGCAGTTAATTTAATTTTTTCTTTTTCATTTTTTTTTTTTTTCCTCGCCTTCGGGTAAATTTTTTTTTTTTTAACTGTTACCTTTTTCTTTTTTAACGATTTTTTACTAGTTTATCTAATATATATATATATATTTTTACATTTTTCTTAGGTGTTTTCTTTTTTTAAAATTCTTTTCTTTTCTTTTCTTTTTTTTTTTTTTCTTTCTTTTTTCTCTCTTCCTTTTTGAACCTCTTTTTATCCCCTTTCTCCCCACTCACGATTTTGGATCTCTTCTAATTTGGTTAAAGCATATTTTCCTGGGGTTGTTGCCACCCTTTTAGTATTTTACTTGCCCCTTCATTTACTCTTATCTGGACAAAATGACAAGACGTAAAAATTCAACACAAAAAAAAGAACAAGAGGCAGTACTGAAGGCTAGGGACCTAATCAATACAGACATCGGTAATATGTCAGATCTAGAGTTCAGAATGACAATTCTCAAGGTTCTAGCCGGGCTCGAAAAAGGCATGGAAGATATTAGAGAAACCCTCTCGAGAGATATAAAAGCCCTTTCTGGAGAAATAAAAGAACTAAAATCTAACCAAGGTGAAATCAAAAAAGCTATTAATGAGGTGCAATCAAAAATGGAGGCTCTCACTGCTAGGATAAATGAGGCAGAAGAAAGAATTAGTGATATAGAAGACCAAATGACAGAGAATAAAGAAGCTGATCAAAAGAGGGACAAACAGCTACTGGACCATGAGGGGAGAATTCGAGAGATAAGTGACACCATAAGACGAAACAACATTAGAATAATCGGGATTCCAGAAGAAGAAGAGAGAGAGAGGGGAGCAGAAGGTATACTGGAGAGAATTATTGGAGAGAATTTACCCAATATGGCAAAGGGAACGAGCATCAGAATCCATGAGGTGCAGAGAGCCCCCCTCAAAATCAATAAGAATAGGCCCACACCCCGTCACCTAATAGTAAAATTTACAAGTCTCAATGACAAAGAGAAAATCCTGAAAGCAGCCCGGGAAAAGAAGTCTGTAACATACAATGGTAAAAATATTAGATTGGCAGCAGACTTATCCACAGAGACCTTGCAGGCCAGAAAGAGCTGGCATGATATTTTCAGAGCACTAAACGAGAAAAACATGCAGCCAACAATACTATATCCAGCTAGGCTATCATTGAAAATGGAAGGAGAGATTAAAAGCTTCCAGGACAAACAACAACTGAAAGAATTTGCAAATACCAAACCAGCTCTACAGGAAATCTTGAAAGGGGTCCTCTAAGCAAAGAGAGAGCCTACAAGTGGTAGATCAGAAAAGAACAGAGACCATATACAGTAACAGTCACCTTACAGGCAATACAATGGCACTAAATTCATATCTCTCAATAGTTACCCTGAATGTGAATGGGCTAAATGCCCCTGTCAAAAGACACAGGGTATCAGAATGGATAAAAAAACAAAACCCATCTATATGTTGCCTCCAAGAAACACATTTTAAGCCCGAAGACACCTCCAGATTTAAAGTGAGGGGGTGGAAAAGAATTTACCATTCTAATGGACATCAGAAGAAAGCAGGAGTGGCAATCCTTATATCAGATCAATTAGATTTTAAGCCAAAGACTATAATAAGAGATGAGGAAGGACACTATATCATACTCAAAGGGTCTGTCCAACAAGAAGATTTAACAATTTTAAATATCTATGCCCCCAATGTGGGAGCAGCCAACTATATAAACCAATTAATAACAAAATCAAAGAAACACATCAACAATAATACAATGATAGTAGGGGACTTTAACACTCCCCTCACTGAAATGGACAGGTCATCCAAGCAAAAGATCAGCAAGGAAATAAAGGCCTTAAATGACACACTGGACCAGATGGACATCACAGATATATTCAGAATATTTCATCCCAAAGCAACAGAATACACATTCTTCTCTAGTGCACATGGAACATTCTCCAGAATAGATCACATCCTCGGTCCTAAATCAGGACTCAACCGGTATCAAAAGATTGGGATCATTCCCTGCATATTTTCAGACCACAATGCTCTAAAGCTAGAACTCAACCACAAAAGGAAGTTTGGAAAGAACCCAAATACATGGAGACTAAACAGCATCCTTCTAAAGAATGAATGGGTCAACCGGGAAATTAAAGAAGAATTGAAAAAAATCATGGAAACAAATGATAATGAAAACACAACGGTTCAAAATCTGTGGGACACAACAAAGGCAGTCCTGAGAGGAAAATATATAGCGGTACAAGCCTTTCTCAAGAAACAAGAAAGGTCTCAGGTACACAACCTAACCCTACACCTAAAGGAGCTGGAGAAAGAACAAGAAAGAAACCCTAAGCCCAGCAGGAGAAGAGAAATCATAAAGATCAGAGCAGAAATCAATGAAATAGAAACCAAAAAAACAATAGAACAAATCAACGAAACTAGGAGCTGGTTCTTTGAACGAATTAATAAAATTGATAAACCCCTGGCCCGACTTATCAAAAAGAAAAGAGAAAGGACCCAAATAAATAAAATCATGAATGAAAGAGGAGAGATCACAACTAACACCAAAGAAATACAAACTATTATAAGAACATACTATGAGCAACTCTACGGCAATAAATTTGACAATCTGGAAGAAATGGATGCATTCCTAGAAACATATAAACTACCACAACTGAACCAGGAAGAAATAGAAAGCCTGAACAGACCCATAACCAGTAAGGAGATTGAAACAGTCATTAAAAATCTCCAAACAAACAAAAGCCCAGGGCCAGACGGCTTCCCGGGGGAATTCTACCAAACATTTAAAGAAGAACTAATTCCTATTCTCCTGAAACTGTTCCAAAAAATAGAAATGGAAGGAAAACTTCCAAACTCATTTTATGAGGCCAGCATCACCTTGATCCCAAAACCAGACAAGGATCCCACCAAAAAAGAGAGCTATAGACCGATATCCTTGATGAACACAGATGCGAAAATACTCAACAAAATACTAGCCAATAGGATTCAACAGTACATTAAAAAGATTATTCACCACGACCAAGTGGGATTTATTCCAGGGCTGCAAGGTTGGTTCAACATCCGCAAATCAGTCAATGTGATACAACACATCAATAAAAGTAAGAACAAGAACCATATGATACTCTCAATAGATGCTGAAAAAGCATTTGACAAAGTACAACATCCCTTCCTGATCAAAACTCTTCAAAGCGTAGGGATAGAGGGCACATACCTCAATATCATCAAAGCCATCTATGAAAAACCCACCGCAAATATCATTCTCAATGGAGAAAAACTGAAAGCTTTTCCGCTAAGGTCAGGAACACGGCAGGGATGTCCATTATCACCACTGCTATTCAACATCGTACTAGAGGTCCTAGCCTCAGCAATCAGACAACAAAAGGAAATTAAAGGCATCCAAATCGGCAAAGAAGAAGTCAAATTATCACTCTTCGCAGATGATATGATACTATATGTGGAAAACCCAAAAGACTGCACTCCAAAACTGCTAGAACTTATACAGGAATTCAGTAAAGTGTCAGGATATAAAATCAATGCACAGAAATCAGTTGCATTTCTCTACACCAACAGCAAGACAGAAGAAAGAGATATTAAGGAGTCAATCCCATTTACAATTGCATCCAAAACCATAAGATACCTAGGAATAAACCTAACCAAAGAGACACAGAATCTATACTCAGAAAACTATAAAGTACTCATGAAAGAAATTGAGGAAGACACAAAGAAATGGAAAAATGTTCCATGCTCCTGGATTGGAAGAATAAATATTGTGAAAATGTCTATGCTACCTAAAGCAATCTACACATTTAATGCAATTCCTATCAAAGTACCATCCATCTTTTTCAAAGAAATGGAACAAATAATTCTAAAATTCATATGGAACCAGAAAAGACCTCGAATAGCCAAAGGGATATTGAAAAAGAAAGCCAACGTTGGTGGCATCACAATTCCGGACTTCAAGCTCTATTACAAAGCTGTCATCATCAAGACAGCATGGTACTGGCACAAAAACAGACACATAGATCAATGGAACAGAATAGAGAGCCCAGAAATAGACCCTCAAATCTATGGTCAACTAATCTTCGACAAAGCAGGAAAGAATGTCCAATGGAAAAAAGACAGCCTTTTCAATAAATGGTGCTGGGAAAATTGGACAGCCACATGCAGAAAAATGAAATTGGACCATTCCCTTACACCACACACAAAAATAGACTCAAAATGGATGAAGGACCTCAATGTACGAAAGGAATCCATCAAAATCCTTGAGGAGAACACGGGCAGCAACCTCTTCGACCTCTGCCGCAGCAATATCTTCCTAGGAACAACGCAAAAGGCAAGGGAAGCAAGGGAAAAAATGAACTACTGGGATTTCATCAAGATCAAAAGCTTTTGCACAGCAAAGGAAACAGTTAACAAAATCAAAAGACAACTGACAGAATGGGAGAAGATATTTGCAAACGACATATCAGATAAAGGACTAGTGTCCAGAATCTATAAAGAACTTAGCAAACTCAACACCCAAAGAACAAATAATCCAATCAAGAAATGGGCAGAAGACATGAACAGACATTTCTGCAAAGAAGACATCCAGATGGCGAACAGACACATGAAAAAGTGCTCCATATCACTCGGCATCAGGGAAATACAAATCAAAACCACAATGAGATATCACCTCACACCAGTCAGAATGGCTAAAATCAACAAGTCAGGAAATGACAGATGCTGGCGAGGATGCGGAGAAAGGGGAACCCTCCTACACTGTTGGTGGGAATGCAAGCTGGTGCAGCCACTCTGGAAAACAGCATGGAGGTTCCTCAAAATGTTGAAAATAGAACTGCCCTATGACCCAGCAATTGCACTATTGGGTATTTACCCTAAAGATATAAATGTAGTGATCCAAAGGGACACATGCACCCGAATGTTTATAGCAGCAATGTCCACAATAGCCAAACTATGGAAAGAACCTAGATGTCCATCAACAGATGAATGGATCAAGAAGATGTGGTATATATACACAATGGAATACTATGCAGCCATCAAAAGAAATGAAATCTTGCCATTTGCAACGACGTGGATGGAACTAGAGCGTATCATGCTTAGCGAAATAAGTCAAGCAGAGAAAGACAACTATCATATGATCTCCCTGATATGAGGAAGTGGTGATGCAACATGGAGGCTTAAGTGGGTAGAAGAAGAATAAATGAAACAAGATGGGATTGGGAGGGAGACAAACCATAAGTGACTCTTAATCTCACAAAACAAACTGAGGGTTGCCGGGGGGAGGGGGTTTGGGAGAAGGGGGTGGGATTATGGACATTGGGGAGGGTATGTGATCTGGTGAGTGCTGTGAAGTGTGTAAACCTGGTGATTCACAGACCTGTACCCCTGGGGATAAAAATATATGTTTATAAAAAATAAAAAATTTAAAAAAAATAAAAAAAAAAATATATGACATAGAGACAAGAGAGAGGAGAGTGAGAAAGATTATACATGTAATTAAAACAATGGTCAAAATAATTTTTCTTCATATTAAACACAAAGGTACAATTTTCCATGAGTAAAGGAATTTAGGTTTTGCCATTTTTTTAATAATCAAGGTAGATCTGATAAAACCACTTTGGGTGGAAATATTTAAAAGATGTATTACAAAAATGTTGTTAAATGTTAGCTGATGTTTGTTGAGCCATTATGTGGTAGACACTATATCAGACATTTTACGTATTTTATGAATTTTCAAAAAACACCATATTTTATTTCAATGATATACCTAAAATATATTTGACACCATTTTGAACAACTCTTCCTCAGTATGACATTAATTTCCACACTACTACCTTATTTAGCTGAACATGTTAATAGGATAAACTTGAGTCCATTATTTGTTATTTCAAGAACCAACCATGACAGACTCTTTGGTAGCTTACTCAGTAGTTTTTCCATACCTTATTTTTTCTTGTTTGTTTCTAATTAAAGAGGCTAAATATGTCAGTTACTTTATTTCTCAAATTCCTTTGCAGCTAAAGGCACCTAGTCAATTCATTTCTAGACAATGAGACAAGCCAGAAAGTCACCTGGAATGGTAAGAAAAATATTTTCTTCTTTGATAAATTAAAGGAAGGAAAGGGGGAGGAAGAAAAGCAGAGGAGGGGAGAAAATCCTTGCCTGCATTTTCATTTTACATGGGTATGAGAGAATACAATACAGATTGCTCAGGTGGTCAAATTGTGACCATGAGAGGAAAAGTCCATAGAATCAAGCAGAACCCAATACTCCAACCAGAACCCTCTGAAGCAACTCAGGAACTACCCACTTCTAGTTCTGTGAAACATTACTGATAGTGATGCTCTTAGCTAGTTGTGCCCAAGGCACTCACCTGGATGCATATTTACTCAGAGCAAGCCCCGTGGGCATCCTCACCACAATCATCAGGACCGGTGTTGTGGTTAGATGGGCCCTTGTGGTTCTCATTATGATTGCAGGACATACTTCGGGAAAACAGTCAGAGATCTTTGAAGAATAAGATTTATTACAAGTCCTAGAGGGTGGACAGCATAACTGTCGGCCACACAGCAGGTTCATACATGGTTAAACAAAAAGGGAGAGAGTGTGGAGCTCTGCCTTCACTGGAGTCCGAAGATGATGTACTTAGGGTTTCAAAGATTTACCGTTTTATTTGGCAAATTAATGTGTAAGGTGGCATTTTTTAGGAAAGGAGAAACAGAGTCACTAAAGCTGTCAGTTCTCCAGGATACTCAGTTCTTTCTAAAAGAGGAACTTCATGGGGGTGGGGTAGCCTGGTTCATTACCTAATTGTTTTTCTTTTTTTTTTTTCCTTTTTTTTTTTTCCTAATTGCTTTTCTAGCAGCTATGACATACAGCTGGCAATATGTTTATTCCAGGTGGATGTCTTTGAGATGATGTCTCAACAATCAATATCTTAATGTTTGCCACTTACATTATCATCAAAAAAGTTTAACATCAGGCAATTATATGACACTGGGCAGTAGTGTGGTATCTATTACTAGGAGATGTGACTTTTTCCTCAAATATCATCAAAGTCCTACTGTAATATTCCATTGTCTAAAAATTACACCGTGAAGTTAATAACCAATAATGATATGTACATTAATCAGGGAAGGAGGAGAAAGGCAATGATAAATTAATTTAGATATGTATATGATTATGAATAAGTGATAATTCAGAAATAAAATACACACAGCCATCATAGTCTTTGTTCATGTAACTAGCCATGATATTTATAACTTTATTTATTCCTATTTGCACATTTCCTTTTGCCATGACCCTTTTAAAAATAAATATTTCTGCAGAAATTCAGGTCACCCACTTTTGGTTCATTATAAATTTTTTCCTTCAAATTCTTCTGTTATTCCTGTGAATTACTTGATTGTTCAAAAGACTTTCATATTTTTATAGATGTGATAAAAAGAATGTTTCCATAGAAAACCAAAATAACTTTCCTATGCATATGTTGACTAATTTCAACATTGTATTTCATTGTGTTCTGTTAAAAATCAAGGATGCAAAATATTTTTGTCCAAAGCCATACCTAAGAGATGATTCCAGGAATTTTTGTTGAATAATTATAGTTAACAATATAACTATTATATTTTAAGTATGATTATATAGCAGGCTATATGTAGAACAATTCTAAGAAAATGAGTATAGATAAGGAAATAAAAGATATACATTGGGTAGAAGGAAATAAAATTATCTCTTTCACAGACTACATCTTAGAAAAATCTAAGCAATCCACTAAAAACTATTAGAGTGAAGAAAAATCTCAACAAGTTTATGGAGACAGTATGATTATACAAAAATCAATTATATTTCCTATATATTATACTTCTGTATAATTATATTTCTGTACACTAGCAATGAATAATCCAAATTCAGGAAACAATTCCATTTAATACAGGATGTAAAATAATAAAATACTCAGGAATAAATTTAACAAAAGAAGTGCAAGTTTGTAGACTAAAAGCTATAAAATGTTATTGAAAAAATCAAATATCTAAATTAATGATAAGTCAATTCTAAAGATTTAATATTAAAATTGCCCCAATCAATCTATGGAGTCAATACAGCATTTTTCAAAATTCCAGCTGACTTCTTTGCAGAAACTGACAAGCTGATCCAAAAATTCATATGGACATCCAAATGATCTGGAATAGCCAAAAACATACTGAAAAAGAAAAAAAGTTGGAGGATCAAAGTTCCCCATTTTAAAGCATACTATAACAATCAAGACAGTGGTACTGGCACTGGCACAGTGGAATTGAACTGAAAGTCCTGAAATATACCCTTAAAACTAACTGATTTTTGACAAGGTTGCCAAGACATTCAATAGTGAAAGAATACTCTTTTCAAAAAGTGGTGCTAGGACAACTGAATAGCCAAATGCAAAAGAATAAAGTCAGACCCCTACTTTGCACCCTAATTAACCCACAGTGGAATATGGAGTTATATGTAGAAGCTAAAACTATAAAACTGGAAAGAAAAGAGTGCAGTAAACATACATAACCTCTGTTTCTTAGAAATTACACCAAAGTACAAGGGAAAAAAGAAAAAATATATATATGAATTGCATTTTCCCAAAAGTAAAATCTTTGGGACTTCAAAGAATAGTGTCCAAAAAAAAGAAAGTAAAATATTCAGAATGGAAGAAAATATTTGTAAATCATATTCATGATAAGAGGCTCTATCAGAATATCTAAAGAAGACTTACAACTCAGTGATCAAAAAAACAAATAACCCTATTGAAAGATTTATGGAAGACCTGAATAGACACTTCTCCAAAGAAGATATACCCAGGTCCCACGGGTCCAGTAAATGCACATGAAGATGTTCAACATCTTAGTTATTGGAGAAATGCAAATCAAAATCACAATGAAATACCTCTCGATATTTGCTAGGATTGCTAAAATAAAAAGTCAGCCAATAATAAGAGTTAAAGAGGTTATGGAAAATTTGATACTTTCCAATATTGCTGATGGTTGATATGATGCCTCAACTTTGGAAAACAAGCTATTTGTTTTTTAAAATGTTAAACATACACTTACCACATGACCCAAAAAGTCCATTCTTAGATATATACCCAGAAAGTAAAGACATATACCCCCAAAAAACAATACATAAATATCAACATTATTAATAATAACCAAAAAATAGAAACAGTTCAATCATCCATTGATTGTGAATGATAAACAAAATGTGGTATATCCATATAGTGAAATACTTGTTTGACAATAAAAGAGAACTTCAACATGGATGACCCTTATAAACATTTTTAAGTGAATGGTTCCAGTCACAAAAGCTGATATATTGTATGACCCCCTTTATATTAATTATCCAGAACAGACAAATGCATAGATGCAGAAAGTAGATGGTTACCATGGGTTAGGGGAATGGGGGGCAAGAAAAAGATGAAGAGACTGAAAGAGTATATAGTTTTTCTTTTGGGTGATGAGAATATTTTCAAACTAGTGGTGATGGTTACACAACTACAGGAATACACCAAAAAACATTGAATTCTCCATTTTACAAGGCAAAAGTTATGTTAGGTGAATTATATCTCAACCAAGATGTTATGAATTTTAAAAAAAATTATTATAACCACATCTAATACAGCCCAAATGTAAATTATTTCCAGGGCAAAAACTAAAAAGAATTTTACCACCATTCACCCTCTAGCTATAGAGCTTGTAAGAAGGAAGGCATAATAATTCCCTTCTTCTCTGTGATGAATTGCTTTGCCAGAATGAGACACTGAGCTTTTATCACATAAAAGTGCAGAGAGTGAACCTTGAGTTTAAGTTTGAAATCATATTGTTTCAAAAAGTTTATCTATCCAATTGGCTAGATCCTTAATTCCTATTTGCTTTATCAGGTAGCAAAACCAAACCATGTTCCTCCCACTACCTAAGCAGTATTAATGGAAACAAGTAATGATTTTACTTCATTTTATTATCTATATCATTTTACTGATGTGTAGAATCGACTTAATAGTGGTTTTAAGCATACCATTTTTAATGTCTTTGGGGGATGAAGACAGTTTGCAACATTAAGTTTTTACATTAAGATTTGCTATATGATTTCATGAATGATCAGACTCAATGCTTTCTAAGGAAGCATTTGAATCTATAAATCACCCTTAAAGATAAAAATATGTTTGCTATATATTAAAACTCTGAAAACTAGTTGTGTTTAAATGAAAAAAGCAAATATAAAGTTTTGGAAGGTTCACAGGGAATTTAGTTTAAAAATTTGCGTAGACCTATTCACAACTCATGTTGTGTAGCTAGTTTTTGGTTGGTCTATTGTTACTGGATTATCTGAATGGTGAACCCATTTCTCTCTCTCTCTCTCTCTTTTTGCTTATTAGAAAAAAAATGATAAGTATAATAGTAACCAACTTCTATTTTGAAAATCTCACCCAAGTTTATTTTCTCAAGGTATATAGATATTATAATACATACAAGCTGTGGGTTTTTAGAAAAAATTTAATGTGTGTTCAATATCTAATTCATTATTTCAAGCCAAAATTTTAGCATTTCTCTGTAGCACTTAGCTGTAATAGACTATATAGTTTTCCTTTTTCTTCAAAGTTCTCAGTTCAAAAAGACAAATAAAATACAAAATAATGATTTCATGAAACACATAGTAAAAAGTAAAAAGTGAATTCTATACTAATCTTTCAATATCCCTTGGTATTTGGAAATATACGAACTTCTCTATTATCTCCTCCATCAATGTCCCTAAGGCACTCAAGTCTACTTTACAATAGAAGTCATAAGGACCAGTTTTGTATATTTGATGAATAATATTCTATACACATATATCTTTTGAAAACAAACAATGTTGGAAAATATGCATACAATTCTAATTCTTTACTTTTTTCATCTAACAAAATATCCTCTTAGATCCATACATGAAGAATCTCATTTCTATAAACATTATTATTTTATGTATGATATGTAACAATTGATTTTTAAGTACATCATACCAATGGAGACTTTCTTTCCTATGTTTTGGTATTATAAAACAATTGTATTTCACAAATATGCATAAAAATTTGAAGAAAAAAATTCTTAGAAGGGAAATTTCCAGATCAAAGTGTATTTGACTCAGAAATGTTTTTTAACATTTTTATTTTAATTTTTTAGGTTTAACATTTTTTAACATTTTTTTCATATTTGACCATTCACAAAGAACTCCAAGTTTGTCAATTTACATTCCATTCCAATCCGAAATGAATTAAGTGCTTATTTTTCCATAAGTTCATCAATTCAATGTGTTCTCAAACTTCTTTTTAACTTTATCAAATTAATAAATGATGACATGGTATTATAATTTTCATTTGTATTTTTCTTTTTTTTTTTAAGATTTTCTTTATTTATTTAACAGAGAGAGAGAGATCACAAGTAGGCAGAGAGGCAGCCAGAGAGAGGGAGAAGCAGGCTCCAGATGAGCAGAGAGCCCCATGCAAGGTTTGATCCCAGAACCCTGGGATCATGGCCTGAGCCAAAGGCAGAGGCTTAACCCACTGAGCCACCCAGGTGTCCCTGTATTTTTCCTCTAATATGAGATATTAAAAGCCATCATACTATTTTTCTCATAATGTACTTTATTTCTTGTGTTTACTGGTACATGTTTTATCAATTTTTAGGAACTTTAATGTATTGTTAAATTAGCCTTAGTCTTTATATTTTGAAGTATAAACCAAGGAAAAAGAAAAAGGAGGAGGAAAGACAGAAAGATAACTGTTTGGGGGATGAGAATCCAGGGAATGGTAAATAAGTATAAGAGGAAAAACTTTAGAAAATATCAGAGTGAAGTAGAAATACAAAATAACAGGAAAATATAAAACTGTCCTTTAGACAAAAAGTGAATGCAATAAATCAGAAGAAACCAAATGTAAAAATAAAAAAAAAGTAAACATATGCACAGGCACTTGCCATCACATTTAGACTCTGGATAGGCTCGCTAAAATAACATAACAGTGCCATCTTGATGCTTATCTCTTCTGAGATGGCTCACCCAGTGATCAACACACTTACTTAACACGTCTGGGACTCACTGAGCAGTGGCCCACTCATGTAATAGCTGATTTACAAGATGGAACTTTTTCCCAAGGGACAATTTGTGTACTAGATTCAGAGTTACACTACAAATAGTCCTACATTATTGAGATATTTAGAATTGTAGTAATAGCTAAGAATTTGAATGACTTATCCTCAAATAAGTCATGACTAAGGTAATATATATGCATATGCTTTAATCTTGTAGCCCCTTCTTCTTTATGTTGATTAAGAACTTTGACAATCTGGGGCACCTGGGTGGCTCAATGGGTTAAGCCTCTGCCTTCGGCTCAGGTCATGATCTCAGGTCCTGGGATCAAGTCCTGTGTGGGGCTCTCTGCTTAGCAAGGAGCCTGCTTCCCCCAGAGTGCCATCCACTCTGCCCTCTTGTGATCGATCTCTCTCTCTCTCTCTCTCTGTCAAATAAATAGACAAATAAATCTTTAAAAAAAAAGAAGAAGAAGAAGAAGAAAAAGAACTTTGACAATTTGACTCCATCTTTCCCTTCAGTCCACTCCAACTAATGTCTGTCAGAATTCATATAGACAAACTTACCAGGCAGCTTACCAGTTCTTGAATATTTTCTCTCTGTTGAATTTAACCCCCATTTCACCAAACCTTTATATTCCTGGGCGATAGAAGACCTTATATTAGCCAGAACTGCTTTACTTGCTCTCTCTTTTCTAACCAACAGTTATATTTACCCACAATCAAATTTCTCTTCAATTTATGCTTACCCATAGTACTACTTCGATATTTACATTTATAGTTATGACTCCAAGTTTCTTTACTTGGCTATCTTCTTGTCAATACCTTGTTCGACTCCTTCCTACCCTTGTTCTCCCTGTCACACAATTCAAAAAAAAAAACATCAAAATCAAACAAAAACAAAACAAAACAGTTCAGTGCTGGAAGAAGTCAGTTTCCATGTTCTCTCCTTCATGTATGACACTCAGGTGAGTTTCATAATACATTCATGAACTTCAGTCCAGCTCTGAAAGTCCTCAAAATGTGTCTACATGTCTCTAGCCAATTCTTTTCATTCCATTATCCACAAAAAATTATATTAACTCCATTTGTATCATCAGAGGCTTAATACTAGCACTCCTTTCCTGGATTACCAAATTTCCTACTGAGACAGAAAACAGAGGCTTTCTGGTGAAATATTATAAACTTCCTCTCTTTTCCCAATATACAGACTCGTGGGTAACTCCATCGTGTTTCATCCCCCATTTCTTAGGGAAAAGGTCTAGTAATGCTTTCTTCTACTTGCAGAGAAAGGGCAGTTTAGATGTAAAACTTGTCACTTCATTGAACACCAGGATTTTGATTTTACCAATTATTCAGGCATCAGTTTTCTCTTTCTTTAGTGTCAATGCCCACCTACTGATTTTCAAACTTGGCTACAATTACCATTATCTGAAAGTTTTTAAAAATTCCAGGAAGTGCCCATACCACACTTCTAGGAATTCTGATTCAGTTGGTCTGGGAGACACAGGCTTTGGTATGTTCTTAAAGCTTCCAGTGACTCTAAAGTGCAGGCAGAGTTGAGAATTCATTTTTTTATTCCCTGTTTATTACAGCCAACTTCTGGAGTTCTGCTTCCTCAACTATTTCCTGCTGCTTACATATCTTTATGGATTCCTCCACATTAGCTTTCAGCATATAAGCCCAAGTCTTTCATACACTAATAACTTTTAAAAACTTTCCTTCCAGTGTATGCTCATTCTGGCTAGTGCTCCTTCCTTCTATTTCTTCTGAGAGAGAAGTCTAGACGTGCTTCCTCTATTTCCTCACCTTCCTTAAATTTACACTGAAATCCATCCTACACCCAGATCACTTCACTTAACAAGAACTTTCAAAGGTCATCAATAATCCACTTAATGCCTAAACCAATAAATGGTTTTAAGGCTTCCTCTTAATTATATTTAATCCATAGACCAATCCCTTTTACTTGGAATCCCTTTACTCTTTAGCTTCTTTGGTACACCCATTTCTTGGTTTTTCTTCACCTTGAAATGTACCTCAGTTTTATTCTGGGGGTTCATCTTCTTCCATCCCCCTTCAAATGTTGTTTTACTATAGTTTTATATTTTCCCAGTCCCCAATTCTCAATTTACACATTTTACTTGAATGAATAAATTTATTTGCATAACTCCAACTATCACCTAAATCTCAAGAACATACATGTACATGTAGGTATATACATGTGTGTCTGTGCATGGATGTGGATTCTAATTCAATGCTTCTCAAACTTTAATGCATATTTAAATCATGTGGGGATCTTGTTTAAATTAAACTTCTGTACATCTGAGTTGGGACCTGATATTCCGCATTTCTTTTTTTTTTTTTTTTTTTAGGAGTTTATTTATTTATTTGACAGATGGAGGTCACAAGTTGGCAGAGAGACAGACAGAGAGAGGCGGGGGGTTGGGGGGGAAGCAGGCTCCCTGCTGAGCAGAGATCCCAATGCGGGGCTCAATCCCAGGACCCTGAGATTATGACCTGAGCTGAAGGCAGAGGCTTTAACCCACTGAGCCACCCAGGTGCCCTGACATTCTGCATTTCTAATAGCTTTTAGGTGATGCTGATGCTGCTATTACAAAGACTGCACTTGGATTAACAAAGATATAGCTCTCTTTCTTGAGTTTTAGATCCACTAATCCAACTATCCATTGAATATCTCTACTTGGTTGTGCCATTGGTATTCAAACCACTACATCTGAACTGATTTACCAATATATCTTCTCAAATTTGTTTTTCTTCTGTATACTCCATCTCACAAAACATTCAGACAAGAAACTGTCAAATGAGAATTGTAGAAATCACTCTTGATTTCTCCCTGTTATTCGGCCCATTGCTTCTAATCAATTCTCAAGTTGCAACCATTTCATCTCAAGTGAGTCTGTTATTAACCAAAAGTCTCAGATATTCTTTATTTCAGGATCATATTAAATTTTGCTCTGATTATGCAACAACTTCAAAAATTATCCCCCTGCCTCAAGTATTCCATGCTTCAATTATACTACAAACTGTCTCTACAGTGACTTTTCTAAATCACACAGCTGATGAGTCACTTTCATAAATAAAAGTTTTAATGACTTCTAATAGATTTCAGGACATAATCTGAATTTAGGATGGCTCAACATCTCTACCTACCTATGAAGTTTAATAATATCTCTCCCTAGACCATACATATGTCCCATAAAGGAGACATAGATTTTCTTGGCATTGTGCTACTAAATAGGCTCCTATTTCTGTCCAGAATATCCCTACTGTTTAATGTGATGAAAAGCCTTTCATTTTTGAGAAGTTTTGATACAATGACCTCCTGACCACCACGAACCAAAGCCTAACTTCTCACAGTCACTCACATATATGCATCATTGTCCTTGCCATACTGTACTATGCTGATAACCATCAGTATGCTCTGTCCCTTTACCTCATATGCTGTTAAAGGGCAGAGGATTTATCTTATTGGTCTTTATATAACCAAAGTCTAGCACAGTGTATCAGACATAATATATCCCATAAATTAATGGTTAGTTGCTTAAAAGAAAAAGTGACTAATGATATCTCTAAAATACACAGATATCCTAAACATCTTCTAAATATACAAAAAAATCTAAAATTAGCAGCATAATCTTAATACCCTATGTATTTTATTACACTTCATTTATTTGAAAATGACTTAGAATATTGAATATTACTAATGTCAACTTTATTGAGAACAGGCATGGAATTTGCAATGTCTCATAAACATCAATCTAGATCAGATACCCATTATGTGTACTCTATGTTCTTGCAAAATTCTCCTTTCCTCGTCTTTTAGTGCAACCTACACACCTTTACAATATTAATCTTCCTGAAGTTTCCAGAATATTACTTTCATTCAAAATCTTTTCATTTTTCTTCATTTTAATAGATACAACTATCAAGATCTAGTCTCATCACACCGTCAGAGTTTTTTCACTAAAATTTTTCTTTTATGTAATATCTTAATCTTTTGGGATTGCTATGACAAAATACCACAGAAGGCAGATTATTAAAAAAAAAAAAGTTATTTTTCACAGTTCTGGAAGGTGGAAGTCAGTGATCAGGGTGCCAGCCTGGTTGGATTGAGGGACTTTTCCCAGTGTGATTGTATCATGGAGGTGGGGACAAAGGAGTTATCCAGGATCTCTTTCATAAGGACATTAATCTCTTTCATGAGTACTCCACCCTCGTGATCACATCAGTTTCCACAGGTGCTAATTCCTAAAATTATCACATTGGGTATTAGGATTTCAACATGAACTTAGGGAGGCCATAGACAATCAGACCATATTAAGTAGCCTACTCTGTACCTCAGCTTAGTTTTCTGTAAATATTTTCTTATTTTTGCAACTTGTCTCACATCCTTCCCTGTAAGCATATGTTCAAATCAAGAACAGAGGCCTCTTGGATGAGAGAGAGACAGAAAATTGCACAGTCTTTCTTAGATAGGGTAAAGGGGCAGCTGATGTCATACAGATTCACGGGCAGAATACAGAAACTCCTTACCAATCAAATGATAAAGTCTGAAACTTTCTGCAAAGAGTGATAAAGTATTCTTTGCAAGCAAATAAGGAAAAACATGGGATGCACTATATAGGATCAACAGATTACACTGAACTTTTAAGATATATATTTTTAAAGAAATAATGTAATCTACACAAGAAAAACTAATTGTTGTAACCATGATCAGCTACTGCTTTTTTTTTTTTTTTAAGATTTATTTATTTGAGAGAGAGAGAGTGTGTGTGAGTAGAGGCAGAGGGAGAGAATCGCAAGTAGACTCCTATACTGAGCACAGAGCCACACATGAGATCATGACCCAAGGTGAAATCACAAGTTGCATGCTGAAACTTCTGACCCTTCAGGACTCCACCCCTCCAGCTACTGTAAAAACAAAACAAACAAGCAAACAAAAAAACAATTATTTAGTAATCCTTGTGAACAATGGTGTAGGTAGAAAGGGGACATAAATATCCATACATGAATGTAAACTACTTGTAGTTTGCTGAATGTGAATTATATTTAAACTACTCATATAGCAAAATGCACATGCTTCTCAATGCAAAGTTTAGGGTTAGCCATTCTTTACAAATCCTTTTGTTTTATTCATAAAATCCCAAGTGAGGGATCCCCCGATGCTTTTTATTTGAAAAGAATGAATTGATTCCTTAAACTGAGGTCAAGAGTTTAGTTTCCAAAATATGAAAATTCATGTGGGCTTTCGAAAAGAATGCTGCAATAAGATGCATTCCTACCTATGTGTTATTTATTACATATATATTTAGTGACTAACAAACCAAAATGAAAATACATAATATATGTAATTTATATCTATATATGTAACATATGTAATATATTTATATACTGCATATATTTAATTACTCCAATAAATAATTTATTTTTATATTGAATATATAACCTATTTTAAAATTTTAGTTTATTTTAAAAATACAGACACATTTTAATTTTAAGAATCATCTGCAGTTTTCAAGATACAAAGCGACAAAGTTTAACAGAACGTACATGGCATAAGTGTGATTTATGAAGGAAAGTTTGAAATAAAATGTGATTCAAAAGGAATTTAGAAATGGAAACTAAAATAGCTAATTTCAATACATAAGAAAAGTTGACAATTTTATGTTTCTTAAAATATACTATCATCAGAAAACCCCTAAATATGAAGAACAAATTTAATTTCTTATACAAGTCTTGCATTTCTGAACCTCACATAGCTCATTTTCATAGTCTATTGTCCTACACATAAATTATTATAAAATAACAAAATAAAAAAGGAAAGTATATAATAAGTTGGCAACTGACATCATAAAAAGCTCACAGTCTCAGACTTCCTGTGTTTGTATGCTTCACCAATAAAATCTAACTGAAATGTATGTGTTTTTTTCCCCTCTTTAAGTGACAGTTATTCTTCTGCTTAATATGGTTGGCTTTTTCTGATTGACAAAAAAGTTATCTATTCCAGTGACCTAAGGCAAGATCTAATTTCCAGGTATTTTTTAATAAATGAGAGTTTCCAGGCATTAAGAAGAGACTAACACAGACATCCCATCCAATATAATTGTGTTAATAACATTTCTCAAGCACAATTTTCAATAAGAGCTTTTTAATATCTTTATCATATTCCATCTTTTTAAAATACTAGCTCAAATTTTGCTTCCCTCAAAAAACTTTTTATCAAACATCTTCATTCTGTAAGCTTTCAACAAATTCCAGATTCATCCTTTGCCCTCTCTTAACATTTATATTTCAGGTTTCAACTGACAATGTATGTTCCTTTTCAACATGGTGAATTTCAATATCATATTTTCTTCAATAGCAATGCCATTGAAATATTTTCAAAGATAAATTTTCTTTATAATTAAAGATTATTTTTAATGTGATCATATATGTTTAGTTGACTCTTGAACTAGGAAGACAGAGAGGCCAACCCCAGCAAAGTAAAAAAATCTTTGTATAACTTTGGCTGCCCAAAGACTTAACTATTAATAGCCTACTGTTGACCAAAAGCTTTACCCATAACATAAAGTCAAGTAACACATATTCTATATGTTGTTTGTATTATATACATGTTTATACAGTAAAGTATGCTAGAGGAAAAAAAATGTAAGAAAATCATAAGAAAGAGAAAAATACATGTGCAGTTACCCCCCGTATACTCCCTATATGGGCAGTCTGCTCAGAAGCCATGTGGGTCTGTCTCTTGCTTCAACAGTCTTTGGACAAAACAGACCCAAAGAGGCCTTTTTTTTTCCCAGCCTCTGACCACCCTCTAATTTATTTTCAAATGAAATCCTTAGGAATCATCTTCTCAGACATCCCCTGTTGCAGGCACCAGCCAACACCATTTTTTGAGCTAACTCCTTATTGCTGATCAGCTGATCATTCTCAGCTTCCTCAGAATTACTTGACTTAGGTGAAGGCTGCCAACATGCCTGGTCAACATGCATCTGTGAGCCTCCTACACCTACCCTTTTCCGAGCTTCTATTCCCACCAGGATGATGTGGCTCTGGATGGCACAGGCCACTTCTGTGAGCTGGCCAAGGAGAAGCACCAGGACACTAGCGCTCCTAGAAGATGCAAAACCAGCTACCAGGTTGCACCCTCTTCCAGGATGTGTAGAAGCAGTCCCAAGATGAGTGGGGTAAAACCCTGTTCACCATCGAAGTTGCAATAGTCTTAGAGAAGAACCTGGAGCAGGCCTTTTGCATATCCTGGGATTCATCCGTGCAGACCCCCATCTTGTGACTTCCTAGAGAACTGCTTCCTGATGAGGAAGCAATAATCATCCAGAGGATGGTGACCACCTGACTAACTGCAGGCTGGCTGGAGCCCAGGCTGGCCTGGACGAGTATCTCTTCCAAAGTCTCACCCTCAAGCAGGACTAGGAGACTTTGGAGTCCAGTAGCCCAAGAGGGGCCCCTCTGGCATCCCTTTGGTGCCGGGTTTCTGCCTGAGCTTGTTCTTCCAGGCACCAGGCAGCTATTTAACCACCCTGGAGCCCTCTCTCAAGCCAAAGGCCAAAGGGAAACAAAGAAGTTTTTGCAGGAAAAAAAAAATACACCTATAAGTGGACCGGCGCAGTTTAAACCTGTTTTTCCAGGGTCCAGTGTATATTTATTTATATATGTAGATATAGATGATACAGATACACACACACACACATAATTGTCATTACATTTCATATACAGTATATGTAAATGTCACTATATACATACAAAATCTTTTATATATTCTAAAATTTTCTATGGTAAAAAAATTTCTATGGTAAAGATGGAACAAGATACACACACTCAGAAACATTATCTTAAAATTGCTTCATCATAAGCTGTGATATATTTAATTTTTGTCCTCAAAAGCATATTCTGGTAATTTCTCCCATCTTCATCTTTCTACTTTAAATGTGGCTGAGAATGCCAATTGGATGGGAGTTGACTCATGTAAACACCATCTGGCTTCTTAGTTAGAGAAAGAAGTTTTATAAAGCAGAGCTTTCCCAGACCCATTGTCATTTCTACCAATCCTGCTGACGTCTTTCAGAATTCCCTGGGAGATAAGGAGAGTACCTTTCTGAGTACTACACTAAATTATAAGACCAAACTGTCTCCCATTTTGGATTTTTCTTTGGAATGAAAAATAGTCAAACAGTGTGAAGTTCCACAAACAGAAGGATCTTGTTCTCCAGAAATGTGTCACCACATGGCATCTTTGATTTTAAGCAGAAACGGCTCAGGCAAGCGGTTTCCAACTGCCCTTAGAAATGGGTTTCCTCTGTTCGTAAGATTCTTATTTCATGGATATTAGAACCTGCTGTGTTGTTTCAGATGATGTAACCCGAGGAGAAATTGTAAACTTGAACATTTTGGGATGAACTTTCCTTAGTTTATCTTACCAAAGTTTTACGAATTACCATTATTATGCTTTTAAGCTAACTACAAAGGATGAATCACAAAGCAAAAACTAGCAGACGGAAACAGAAAGAAAAAGAAATCTTATGATCTTTAGCTCTTGTTTGTGCCCTCCATGAGATAAGAAATAGACAGTCCAACTGCCTGAAATAAGGTGTTTTTCTAATACTGCTAACCTGCTGCTAAGTGCCAGTAGGAAATGGAAAAAAAAGAATTTAATTCACTAAAACTAGTTATTGTTTAAAATAATTGTTACAGTAAAATAATACCTTTTTGAGGTTTCTGTGTATGCAGAGGGCAAGATAGCTGTTGGCTTCTCACCAGAAATATGATTTCCTACCTTATGCATTTCAGTGAAAGAGGTAAAATTGCTTATCTCACAGGTTCTCTTCAGGAAAACCACACCAGAAAAGAAGTATTCCAAATCAAAGAAACAGCCACATAATCTGAAGAGAAATCTAAGTTAAATATCACATCAAAAATAACCTATAGAAGGTCCTTTGCTTCCTTAAACACATAAATGTTTGTTTTTCACACACTATATATTCCTAGGATTCATTTTATGACTGATAGAAAAATAAGAGCAGGGGCACCTGGGTGGCTCAGTGGGTTAGGCCTCTGCCTTCAGCTTGGGTCATGATCTCAGGGTCCTGGGATCGAACTCCACATCGGGCTCTCTGCTCGGCAGGGAGCCTGCTTCCTCCCCTCTCTCTGCCTGCCTCTCTGCCTACTTGTGATCTCTCTCTCTCAAATAAATACATAAAATCTTAAAAGAAAAAAAAAGAAAAAGAAAAAGAAGAGCAGTACCCATACACAAGTATTATTATAACTTCTTGCATTCTATATTAACCATATCTATAGCCCCAAGATGCTATTGTCAGCCATTTTAATAAGTTTTCCTCATCTAACATGTACAACCAGGGTATCCTAATATGAATCATCATCTTATGCAAAGGTATGCCCACTCTGTTGTTCACTCTCACCTCAAGGAAGAGCACAAAGCTAAGTCAGCCTACTGGAGCCTCTCTCTAAGACCTTAGATGCCAAAATTAGTGATGAGTAAGCCTGAGAAAGCCACCCTGTGAGTAAACTACAACTAATTTTCATGGATATGCTGGACAGTTAACTTGAGAATGATTAATAATTATAACACATAGGGATAGAAATGATTGAAAAGACCACAGTCCTGGAACTGTTTCTTTTTTTTTTTTTTTTGTCATTTACCAATATGACATCAGCAGCAATAGAAGCTGTAAGTCAGAGGCAATCAGCACAGAAAAGCAAGAGAAAAGGGTCATTCTAACATAATTCTGAAGGGCAATCAGTGACAAGAAGCAGAGACTTAAAGCAACAAGTTTAAATTCATCCCTGTGCATCAGTAGAGACTGGGTAATAGATGTCATTGGGTATTCCTTCAGTAATATTCTCTGCTAGCTACTCTTACATCGACTATTTCTCCAAATAAAGGATATTGATTTAGTGTTGACCTGAAGGTCCAGAGAATTTTTTAAAGTTAATTCACATTTTAAATAACAAAGTTTATTTAGTTTCATATTTTTTACAGTTTATCGATTTTATTGAATTTGTTGACAATAACATACCATAGTTGGAAAATCAGCTGCATATTGCCTATAGAGTTCTTACATTTCTGAACTATGTACTTTTTGAAATATACAAGGCATGTCTTATTTCATAAAGTTAAGCCAAAAATAATAAACTCAGACATAATTCTATATTCAGAATTACTTTTAAATTTGGTTCTTCTATAAAAGAACCAAACTATTAAGCTACTAAAGTTATAGCCAAACTTTTAAAAATAGTAGTTAATACATATGAGTGCTTCTCATGTGTCAGACATTATTTTAAGTGCTTGCATTATATAGTTCATTTAATAGAGCAATCCCATGAGATGGGTGTTATTAATACTTCCATTTTTCAAAAGAGGAAATTGAGGCACAGAGAGGTAAAGTAATTGACCCAACATCATCTAACTGACAAGGAATGGAACCAAGATTCACAGTTTGGGCAGTCTGGCTATAGACCCCACACTTTGAACTCCTTCCCTTACCACTTTTCCAAATTAACTTGCCCAATCCAAAGTATGGGCAACACTTGTATAGAAATCCACTAATGTCATCTCTTCATCAAACAGAAAAGTATAGCTACGTAGTAGCAGTATATGGACTAATGCTTTGGAAGAATAGGTGGCTACTTAACGTAATTAAATGGCTGGGGAGAAGGAGCAATGGGAAGTGCATATGCCCGAACAGTTTTTCCACCAAATCCTGGAATTTTTTTGGCTATATCCAGTTATCTTTAAAGACTGCTTTGTCTAATCACCCTTTTATTTTTTTTAAGATTTTATTTATTTATTTGACAGAGACACACTGAGAGCGGGAACACAAGCAGGCAGAGTGGGAGAGAGAGAAGCAGACTTCCTGTTGAGCAGGGAGCCCAATGTGGGGCTCTATCCCAGGACCCTGGGATCATGACCTGAGCTGAAGGCAGACGCTTAACGACTGAACCACCCCGGCGCCCCTAATTTACCCTTTTTTTTAAAAGATTTTATTTATTTATTTGACAGACAGAGATCACAAGTAGGCAGAGAGGCAGGCAGAGAGAGAGAGGAGGAAGCAAGCTCCCTGCTGAGCAGAGAGCCCAATGCGGGGCTCCATCCCAGGACCCTAGGATCATGACCTAAGCCGAAGGCAGAGGCTTTAACCCATTGAGCCACTCAGGTGCCCCTAATTTACCCCTTTAAAATGGAAATATTTTCAAATGTGAAAGCTGTTCTAGTATGTGGCAGTTCATTTACAGAAATTGAAGGCTAGGCTGAGTCGATAGCCTCAGTCTGGTACTCCAAGGAGATGTCTTCACTCATATATCTGGCGATTAATACTTGTCATCTGGGATCTCAAATAAGGCAGTTGAACAGAACGGCTAGGTCAGGACTGGCTATATAGTGTGTCACCTGGGCAGTTGCATAGGTCCCCATATTCTCAAGGGGTTCCTCCTTGGTCTAATGCTCTACTATTGCTGTTTTAAAACTAATAATTTCCTCTTTTTAAAAAAATTCCAGTGTAGCTAACATACAGTAGGATATTACTTTCAAATGTGTGATATAGTGATTCAAAAGTTCCATATATACTCTTCATCCCCTTCATGTATTTCACTCACCAACCCCCACCCCCGACTCACCTCCCGTCTGGTAACCATCTGCTAAGAGTCGTTTCTTTGGTTTGTCTCCTTTTTTTTTTTTAACTTTGCTCATTTCTTTTGTTTTTTAAATTCCACATGAGTGAAATCATGATAATTATCTTTCTTTGACTGACTCATTTTACTCAGTATTATACTCTCTAGATCCACCCATGTTGTTGCAAATGGCAAGATTTCATAAAAATTCTAGAAGAGAGTACAGACAGCAACTTCTCTGACATTGGTCATAGCAACATCCTTCTAGATATGTCTCCTGAAGCAAATGAAACAAAAGCAAAAATAAGCTATTGAGACTACATCAAAATAAGAATTTTCTGCACAGCAAAGGAAACAACAAACACAACCAAAAGTCAGCCTACTGAATGGAAGAAGATACTTGCAAATGATATATCTGATAAAGGGTTAGCATCTAATATATATGAAGAATTTCTACAACTCAATACACACACACATACACTAATCCAGTTAAAAATGACCAGAAGAAATGAACAGATATTTCGCGAAAGAAGAGCTCCAGATGGCCAACAGACACATGAAAAGATGCTCAACATTGTTCATCATCAGGGAAATGCAAATTAAAAACACAAGGAGATATTACCTCACACTTGTCAGAATAGCTAAAGTCAAAAACTCAAGAAATAACAAATGCTGAGGAAGATATGGAGAAAAAGGAACACTTGTGCACTCTTGGTGGGAATGTGAACTGTGGCAGCCGCTGTGTAAAACAGTATGAAGGTTTCCTCAAAAATTTAAAATAGAACTAATCTATGATCAAATAATTGTACCACTGGGTATTTACTCAGAGAGTATGAAAACACTAATTGGAAGGGAAATACGCTCTCCTATGTTTTTGCAGCATTATTTACAATAGCTGACAATGGAAACAGCCCATTTCCATTGATAGATGAATGGATAAAGATGTGGTATATATACATATAAAATGGAATACTATGTACTATGCAGCCTTAAAAAGAATAATTTTATCTTTGCATTTGTTTTTGGTAACACCAAAGGACCAGTAGAGCATGTGTAAGCAGAACTGGTGTGTATAATCCATGTGTCCACCATTCCTTGCCTGCCATCTGCATACAGTGTTTGTGATGCCTATGAGCACAGTGGACCGTGTTATGTGGGAGTTCAGTAAGACTCAAAACGAGTAACTACAACTGAGTAATTGAGGTGACGAGGAGGTGCTGACTGCCTTGAGAGGCCATGTTTTTTTGAACCATAATTTATTTCCAAAGCAAGAAGGCAATGACATTCTGGAAAACATGAATCATCAAGGAATCTTACCACATCCTTTCTTACTCCTATTACTTTCCTGTATTAGATTGAAAATGATGATGTGGAAGAAAAGGGAAAGATGGAGAAACTCAGTTTCTTTTCCTTTCAATCCTTCTTTGTTCATCAGCAAGTGGAAGGTAGAGTTGGTTGAATGCATGTGTATCAAGAAGTGAAAAAAAATATAGTGAGATGGTTTTGTTCAGCATTTCCGTTCTTCTGGTAAGAACTCAATGTATATGAATGTATGAGCTACAAAATATGAAATGTTTAATTTTGGTGATTCCATATGAGTCGAATGTCCTTATATTTGCATTTAAAACTGGCATTGCACAACTTAAAAAAATCCATACAATTCATGGTAATAATTTAAATTTTTAATTTTTCCTCATTTAGAATATTAAACAGTAAATGTAAAATACCATAATAAGTAGAAAGAGAGCTTGCAGAATAAAAGAAAAAGCTTTATGGTTTAGCGCTTAAATCACACACTTCCATTTTTGTATTGGGCCACACATATTTATATAGCCAGTCTCAAATACCTGCAGATGGTCTCCCCATTATATTGTATTTTATAAAATATTTTTCAGCATCATTGTAGGTTCATGTACTTTTTTATTTTCTTCTGATAATATAATGAATTATGTTAAAGAATGATATAGTTCAGTGGCAAAAAAACATTTCTTTTCCTTCCATTCTCATTTTCTCCAGCCCAAGAAATTTTATGTATTTCAAGACTCCTCACTGTCCCCTCTGAGATTTACGTTTTCATGAACCAGACCCAAAAATCAATTCTTCTTTTTCCTTTTTTTTTTCTGTTTTTAGATTGCATATTTCTTCTTTAAGGTAAGATCACCAAAAGATTATAATGCTTGAACCTAAGAAAGAACAATAGGCAATAAAAAAATAAGGGGCATATGGAAGTGAGTATTTAAAAAATACCATCAGTCCACACCATAATTAAATAATGTATTAAGTTGACTTGATTTTCTAAACTCCACATATCTCTATTCTCTAAGGCAAGCTATCACATATACATACAACTACTTTGAAAGTTGCTTTTCTTTTTTTAGCTGCTAATGCTTTGTTCATGCAACAAATTGTAACCACTTGATGATTTTAGTAACTTCTTTGAACCACTCTCCCTATAGTGGGAATTTTTTTTTCTGCTTTTTGTTTTCTTTCTTTTTTTTTTTTCTTAAGATTTTTATTTATTTATTTAACAGAGAGATCACAAGCAGACAGAGAGGCAGGCTGAGAGGGGGGAAGCAAGCTCTCCAGTGAGCAGAGTGCCTGATACAGGGCTCCATCCCAGGACCCTGAGATCATGACCTGAGCTGAAGGCAGAGGCTTAACCCACTGAGCCACCCAGATGCCTCTTGTTTTCTTTTTGTTTTTGATTTTTGGACATTGCTGGCATAAACTTTGTTAACTCATGGCTAATTTACTTGAAAGTATCTTAACGATTCCTCTAAAATCTTTAAAAATTCACTTTTTTGTACATCTAATAAGAGACTGCTAAGTCAAAATTTTCCAATTTCCCTTAGTGGGCATATGGTGATCAAACCAGAGGGAAGAAAATTAAGAAATCCACATTCTAAAGAAAAATCTCCAGCACTGAGGACCAGAAGATACCCTCAGATCTTAAGGTCAGGAGACCAAATAATCTCAGTAAACACCATCCCAGTAGCTCGCAGCAGCCCACCCAAAGTCTACAGACTATATTTTATTGATTCTAAGACACCCAATCCTTTCATGTTTTCACAATTCTGCAACCAAGTGCCCTTACGATCAATACTGTCTTATAGTCACTTAGGCCTGGCAGAAGTTCAGATATAGTTGCCACTGTTGTTCACATGAGACAATGTGTACAAAAGAACCAGCATCAAAACTTAGAGAATAAGTGCTGGTGCCATGGAAGAAGGTCTAGGGACAATGGAGAGAGCTGTTAACCTGGAAACCAGGTGTTTGTACAGGAGCAACAGAGGCAGAAATTAACTAGACACCATTCAATACAGTTTTCAAGAGGAATCTACAGCTCCCTAAACCTGCATAATTACAAAACTTACCTGAGGACCCTGGCTATTTGGTTATGATGGATTTTATCCAAAAACACCTCATTTGGGCAGCTGGGTGGCTCATTTGGTTAAGTGCCTACCTTTGGCTTGGATCATGATCCCAGGGCCCTGGGATCAAACCCCACATTGGGCTCCCTGCTCAGCAGGAATCCTGCTTCTCCCTCTCCTACTCCCCCTGGTTGTCTTCCCTCTCGCTGTGTCTCTCTGTCAAATAAATAAAATCTTAAAAAAAAAAAAAAAAACCTCATTCTCACAACTCTTGATGATACAAAGTATAATCTTGAGGTAGAAAAACATGAACCTTGATGACTGTGAATCCAAAGAAATTTAGAAGATTCAGACTTAGATTATGAGGTAGTTCTAGAAATATAGTCATTAATTTATTTTGCTTATATTTTAAGCTTTTATAGGCATAAAGATGATACAAAGTCTACCTGTAACTGAAGGCAGAAGCTTTAACCCATTGAGCCACCCAGGTGCCCCTAAAGACCTCTTTTCAATAAGATATACTTTCCAAAAATATGTGTGACAAGATTGCATGGTGGCATAGTTTAATTAGTAGCATTGATTCTTACGTAGTAAGTGACACGTAAAGTACCTTTTCTTTTTTTTGAATTAACACATAATGTATTATTTCCCCCAGGGGTACAAGTCTGTGAATTATCAGGTTTACACATTTCACAGCCCTCATCATAACACATACCTTCCCCAGTTCCATAACCCAACCACCCTATGTCCCTACCCTCCACCCCCCAGCAACTCTCAGTTTGTTTCGTGAGATTAAGAGTCTTTTATGATTGTGACACATAAAGTAATGTTGTAGCCTACAATTGACAGTGTTTGAGAAAACCAGGACGAATAAAAACCTGGAGGTTCTTACCAAGAGTAAAACTCATGGAGAAGGGTCTGAGTAAAAGTCCTATGAAGTTCAGGGAGCTTCAAAAGAACATTTCATATTGATTAGGAGGGACTCATGAAGTGGACATGAACATCTCCAAGACTTGTTGGATGTCTACTCATACAGCTTTTTTGTTGCTCTTCCCTGAATCTACTATGGTAGAGAAATAGAAAACTGCAAGGGGAAGTAGGACAATTACAGAAGAGTCTACATTCTCACCATTTGTTTTTACAAAGAAGTGTTCATTTCAAAGAGGTAAAGCTATATTTCAAAAGTCGCTCTCTTTTGCTTATGTTCCACACAAGAAAGCGACTCTCCAGGTAAGGAGATCAAAGTTTGTACAGGTTTAAGTTTGTACAGGTTGAAAGGGAGCTGAAGTGGATGGTTGGAAGAAATTAAGTCAGACCCGGTCTCCGAAGTCAGAGAAGTGAGCACTGAAGAGTTCAAAGACTCTGTATAAAAAAGCTATCATTGGCCAGATGCTGCCTCACAGAACACACCCATGCTGACACAGTGTTCGCCAGGGAAGCAGCAACAATACAGAAATAAAATCACAAACAAAATTATATGAAGAGATTTTTGCCCGTCTACCCTAATGCCTGCCTATCTCTGTAGCAGCTAGAATATAAGGGAGGAGGGGGGAGGGGTGTAAAAAGGCTGAAGCTTCTCCATCCACGTCCCGCTAGCAAAGGGTTAAGACATTGCTTGAGGATAGAGAAAGAGATGAAATTGGGAGTTTTCAACTGGATTAAATTTATGAAAACCAGAAATGAAAGGACGGCTATGGGGTCTGCCTAAATGCTTTTAAGGAACTTTGAATTAGGAATTTGACAGAGCACAACGGAAGAATGTGATTAGAAAAGACAAAAGTTCAAGCTGCTCCATTATCTAGTTACCTTTATGTGTCAAACATTTTGAAATGTAATAAGTCTTCCTCATACTCCCCTGCCTAAAAAAGCCATACAAAAAACAAACACAAAGGAGAAACGGGCAAAATATATATCCTCATCCAGTTGAACTCTAAAGATTTCACATAATCTCAATATCCAAACTAATTCAAGTATTTTGGATACAATGCTAGAATTCTTTCCTGGGCCGTATTTTCAGACAATGCTACTAACTATATTTTTTGTAACAGCCCACTAATCTAACATTCTAGTTGCAATGTCAATAACAAGGCTCTTTATCTTTTTTCCTATAGTTTGTGCTTCTCTGTTAGTTTACTTTGAATAATACTAAAATCCATTCTTATTGTCAGGTTTTAATATTTTTATATAATTTTTTTTCAATATCATGTTAAACAGTTCAGTGTATGCTGAAAGAAGTTGAGAATTTTATGTGTGTGTTTAATCTGATTTGTTTGAATATGATGTAGTAACTCATCAGGAGCCATAAAATTATCTTATAAAATTTTCCATTATAAAAACTACTGACAAAAATTCAATATCCACTTATTATCAGAAGCTCTTCAATAAAGTGGGTGTAGAAGGAACATACCTCAGCATAATAAAGATCATATATGACAGATTAAGCAATAGAGTAAGGAACTAGTAATATTCCTATTTCCTACACTTGACTCTGAATTCTATGATTGCATTATTTTATTTAAAATATCATGATATGGGGCACCTGGGTGGCTCAGTGGGTTAAACCCTCTGCCTTCTGCTCAGGTCATGATCCCGGGGTTCTGGCATCGAGCCCCGCATCAGGCTCTCTGCTTGGCGGGGAACCTGCTTCCTCCTCTCTCGGCCTGCCTCTCTGCCTACTTGTGATCTCTGTCTGTCAGATAAATTTAAAAATAAATAAATTAATTTTAAAAAATCATAGTATGATGAATCATGAACAAATATAAAAGAAATGTTCTGAAATCAAACAGAAATTCTTGTATTATCTTCATTGCTCTTCCTCTAAAGTCTTATCGAGAATGAATTTTGAAATTCATTTTACAAAAATTACTATGTCACTAATGACAAAGGACAAATAACATGTAGACTTTCAAAGCTCTCATCTTAGAAATTTACTACATTACTTTTGAAAAAATGACTCTTCTCTAAAAATAGGGTTGACTTAGTCTGTGACATAGAAATCACCTCTTCCTGTAGCCTAGTGTTTTTCAGTAGATTATAATCTTATCTGAAATGGATATTTAGTTCTGCTATTTAGAACAACTGACATAAACTTGGAGCAATTTAGTTCTGCTATTTAGAACGACTGGCATAAACTTGGGCCAATTACATTCTAAGTAATCCAATATCTCTTTGGAATTAATATTTCTCTCCCAACCCTCCAGATTTGCAAATGCATGCAGGTTTTGTAAAATCCCCTTACTGATGTTTGCCCCCTGTTCTATAATTTCCAAATCATCATAATAAAAATAATAAACTAATCAAGTTAAAATCTGGTTCAGAGATGAGATGCATCCTTACATTTGGCCAGCACTTGAAGATTTTATTTTGAGATAAATTTTAAATAATTTTGTTTTATAAAAATACACATAAATATATCTTCATATTATATATATAATAAATATATATAAATAAAAATATAATTTTATTATATAAAAAATAACAATGAAACATTTAAGGTCTTTCCAGGTAATAAATCCTAAATTTACACACCAAAATATAAAATATGGTTGGTTTAACAAAATATAGCAATCATGGGTGCCTGGGTGGCCCAGTGTTTTAAGTCTCTGCCTTCAGCTCAGTTCAAGGTCTCAGGGTCCTGGGATTGAGTTCCACATCGGGCTCTCTGCTCAGCAAAGAGCCTGCCCCGCCCCCCCCCCCCCGCCTGCCTCTCTACCTACCTGTGATTCTCTCTCTCTCTCTCTGTTTCTCTCTGTTAAAGAAATAAATAAAATCTTTAAAAAATATATAGCAATCACTACTTACCAATTTTTCTCTAAATGATGTACAAATATTAACTTATGTAAAACTCAGTTTAATACATGAGGTCATTAAAGTCTAGAATAGTTTAGTAACCTGCCCTAGATCACACAGCTCATTAATGCCAGAACCAGCATTGAGTGCAATCTAGCCTCAAAGTTTGAGTATTTTCACATTCTAATGGGCTTCTTTGAGAAGCCTGACATTCTATCATAATCAGAATATAATGACCTTCATATATTTCCCCTAAAAAGTTGTCATCACGTGCTGTCCCAGAATTCCAAAAAAGGAAACTGAGCCTCTTATACATGTTCATCTAGACTGTTCTCACTTTTACGTTGATGTCTCTTGATACCTCTGAGAAAGTACACAAGAGTTTTCAATTTAACCTTCTCTAGGTAAGCTGTCATCATACTTTTCCATTCCTCCTGACTGGGAAATTTGTAGCTTTTTCCTGGACTTCTATCTTGGAAATATACTTAAAGGAAAGCTCATAGATGATTAGAACTTTAACATGGAACACAGTCCAGGTATGATCAAAAATAAAATATTACCAGGATTTTTCTAAAATTATTTTTAAATTGAATCACATTGTCCCTTCCAGGAGCTGAGCTCATCTGGCAATCCTGACAATAATGGATTAATTAAGGGGATTTGAGACAAATTAGTTAGAAGAGCATATATTTATGCTCTATTTTTATTATTTCTTGAAACCAGTTTTTTCTTAAAATATTCTATTTAAATTATATGTGCAGATAGACGATCTTTGTTGTTCTTATCATTCACCTTACCTCTTGCCTGGAGAATGAGAGCAGTAAGAAATACAGCAGGAAAGAAAAAGTTAGAGTGGAAAACCAAAAACATCACTGAACCCAGCAGTTCTCTGTCTTTCCTTGTAAAACAATTTCTTCAGCTTCTGACCATGGCACGAGGCAGACCATAATCAAAGTGAACTACAATACCCTAAAGAGGAGGAACATACATGAGAAGTAAGATATAGAGACAGAAACAGCTGCATATTTTCATCCTTATAAAACGAAGATGATATATTTGAGTGAATTCTATTTGGATGATTATCAGTGTTCAGAAGTTTGGAATCCAGTTCTAGCATGTAGATCCATTCAATAAACAGACATATAGAAAAAAAATCAGAGAAATGGGTAATTTATAACAGCAACTAATTAAAACCACTTAGTTTTCCTTCGGAATGTATTTTATATTGTATGTGCATACTGCCTGCTGATGGCTTGCAAATTCACATTTTGAAACATAATTAAACTATCCCACTGTACAGAAACAATGGAAGGAAGCTCTGCCCTTCCGGTCTACCTTAAACTCATCTTTTATCTTCCACCTACAAGGATATTGCCTCTAAAACGGTGAGGTTGAAAAACTTCAGAATGTCAGTTGGCCTTTTCTGATCTTCACTGCTCAATAACTATCTTTTTATACCACCAAATTTCTTATATTACTGGAGAAAAATAAAGTGGAGACATAAAACCTAGAGCTAGGAAGGACCTCAGAGAATAGCAGGACCTGGATATCAATTACAAATTCCTACCACAGCCTGGCAGATAATGTAATGACTGATAAAGAAAGACTGTGGGCAAGTAGAGGGCTCATACTCCATCTGAAGGGGGTCTGTCCATTGTTCTATTACAGGTGACCGACTGCCTTGAAGAATGCAAGAGCGATAGTGCTAAATCTTCATAATTTTCAATTAAAACCATAAATCCATAATTCGATATGACGTGTTCTAATTTCAAGTGTTTTAAAGTAATTTAACATATTCCAACAACAACAACAACAACACTGTGAGGGCCAGAAAAACACATTCGGGAAAGTAGAACAATCCCCAAGTTGACCAGTCTGTGAGTCCTGACCCATATTTCACGCTCATGTTATAGATAACTAACTGACGAGGAAGTAAGTTAGAGCGAGAGCTGAAATAAGAACTCAGTATTCCTCACCTTCTATTTTAGTGTCTTTTCTTATACCTTGTGGCTTCAGCTACTTCTTTGCAGCAATACCTCATTAGAAATATGGAGTATGCTTAAAAACTTAAAAAAAATATAAAGTCATGTTGGCACTAGATCTGTATTGTCACTACTAAGCTATTGTAGGAAGGTAACATTTTAAGATTTATTTACTGAAGGAAGGGAGTAGAGGAGAAGCAGACCTGGGCTCGATCCCTCCACCAAGAGATCACGACCTGAGCTGAAACAATGAGCGGGGCTCCAACCCATGGAGCCACCAAGGCACCCTGCCAAAATGACTTGACATTTACTCTCACTGTACCAGCTTCCACTAGTTCTGTGAACTTAGGGAAGTTCCTCAAACGCTCTATAACCTAGTTCTCGCGTCTCTAAAGTAGGAGACAATATTATCCTTTTCATTGGGATGTTGTGAAAATTAAGCAATATAATTAATATATAAATATATAAATATAAAGTTTTTCTAAAACTGCCTGGCTCATATCCAATCTCAAGAAATATTAGCTGTTATTTTCATCCAGAGTGGGATCACCATGGTCATCATCACAAACTCCGGGCCATCTTAGTGCTGAAGTTCTCCAGTCCTGATGTTCTGCAACCATATTCTAATTCATGATACTCATGGTAGAAGGGCCTCCCCAGTGACAGAAGGTCCATCTCTGCTGCAGAGTAGACAGCATCGGCTGTTTTCTGGCATCTGGGGCATCCCCCAGTGCCTCATTCCATTGAGGCCTAGGCTCCAATATCCCCTTCACATTTCTGTCTCTCAAGCCTACTCTTGTTAAACAAATTCTACTATGCGATGTTCCATCATTCTGCTTTTCCTTTCTTTCTTTCTTTTTTTTTTTAAACAATATTTATTTATTTATTTGACAGAGAGATCACAAGTAAGCAGAGAGGCAGGCAGATGGGGAGGGGGAAGCAGGCTCCCTGGGGAGCCTAGAACCCGATGCAGGGCATAATCCCAGGACACTGAGATCATGATCCAAGGTGAAGGCAGAGACTTAACCCAGTGAGCCACCCAGGTACCCCACTACTTTTCCTTTCTTAATGGAATTTAAAATTCCCAAGATTGTTTAATACACCTTTTTGCATATTTTTGTCAACCTCAGCCCTCACCCTTGAATGCAGTCTCCATGAAGATGATCATATTGTTAGTCTCGTTTATTACAGCAGCCTCAGTGCCTAGAACACTCCCCCCCCCCCAAAAAAAAATAGTGGGCATTCAATAAACTCTTTGCTGAATGAATTAACAAGTGATAAGAGATTAAACAAATACATGTCAAATGAAAACCTGCTGATAAAAGCAAATGGATGGCAAGAACTCTAGATAAATTTAAGCCCCAAGCAAGTCATGCTCCTATGAAAAGCTGGATCTGCCAATTGAGAGTGACTGTGGGGCTTCAGCTACAAACTTTGTTTCAAGGTATTTCAGTGTTGTTTTCACTTTCTGACGAAGACAAAATGTTTAAATATAGCTTTCTGATTAAGTGCTCTTAAACATTCATAGTATAAATGAGTGAACATTAACAAAAACTATGTACAATTTTAAAATATTTGACACAAAATGGTTTTCTGAATGCAGTTTCTTGTATTAAATGTGCTTTTTTATTCATCAGGTTTCCTAAGATGCTTAGCAGTTTTATTTATATTTGGAAGTGATTAAAGCTAATTAATTTTATGATATTAATATTATTAAAAAGACCTTGACAAATGTCCTCTTATTTTTCACTTCCTTGTATTTTACCTTCAGTTCTTCCATAAAAATATTGTTTTTTACATAAGTAGTAATCATGGTAACTTTAAATGACAGAGACTGTATCATAGTGAACCAGAGAGGACATGGCAAGTACCACCTCAGTAAAAGATTTTGGGTACTGCAAAATTTTCTCTGAGGAATGCTCTTTCTGAAAGACAAAACAGACTATGACATCACTCACAAGGCCTTTTGTTTGGAAGAAAAAAGAGCAATGCTGACATCTAGTGTCTATGAAGTTATAAGACAAAGCTTGACAATTTTCCTTACAAGAGTGAATTCTTATGGGCAGAAATTACACTAAAGAGGAAGACAATGAATGGACAAGTAAAGCAATCAGCTTCAATCACAGTCTGACCTTTGAGTTACCCAACAGAGGGTTTCTATTTGTGAATAAGACCAGAGTTTGAAATGACCACTTATTGATAACGGTAAGATAACTAGATTTTCATAATCACTTTGTGTGGACTCAGACTTCCTGCCAAGTAAAGACAGCTAGTCACTGAAAAGGAAAAAAGAGAGAGAGAGAGAGAGAGAGAACCTAAGGAAATAGTGACAGAAGCTATGATACAAGCATTCATTTAAAAGCCCCAGAATGGTAAACATCCCTAGGATACTGACTGTTGATGTCACTGAGAATAAAATAATGCAACCCCAAATGGTGACAACAGTACTTCTTCCCTCATTGGAGCTGGTTCCCAACTTCCTCAAAGAATCAAACATTCCCACTCGCTTTTGGAGTAATACTTGCTGTGGAAAATAGCCCAAGCACAAGTTAGCTCTGGCTTCCATACTCTATTCCTAGCAGCACATTTCCACAAAACTTCAGAATTTGTAAGGCAGTGTTTCAATATTTTCATCTGCCATAACTATCTTGGTCAGCAATTGGAGAAGAGCCACAGTCAGGTTATCATAAATGAGCCCATAAAACTGGGTTGTCTGAGAATACTCAGCAATGTCTGTTTCATCCATTTCAAATATTTCTAGAGAAATCTACAAAAAATTAAGATGATTCAAGGAGAAAAATGTCTGCAAATGTATTTACTCTACCTCTGGTTTTATATCTACAGTGGGTCTCAGACATCATCAAGTGTACCAAAAGGCAGCTTCAGTACCAGAACCATGCACCACTGCCTCCAAAGCATACCCAAATCCCGAAATTAGGTTATACTTACTGCAGAAATAGACATTTTTCCAATCTAACTCAAGCAGCTATAAAACAAATGACAAATGAGAACTCCATATGGAAAACAAATATAAAATTGCTCTGTAGGTGGAAAAATTGTATATGTTTTCTTAATAACTTTAATTATTTGATCATAATGAACATGGGTAATTCTTACCTCACAAACATTTTTCTTCCTATAGGTTGGAGGTGTCCCTCATGGTTAGAATTTAATGACTGAATATAACAAATGTTGGAATGCCAAGGTGGCACCATCCGTTAAACACTGGACTCTTGATTTCAGCTCAGGTGGTGGTCTCTGGCTCATGGGATTGAGCCCCCATCAGGCTCTGTGCTCAGCATGGAGTCTGCTTAGAGTTCCTCTCTCCCTCTTCCCCTGCCCATCCCTCCCCTGCTCCCTCTCTCTCTCTCTCCCTCTTTTTCTCTAAAATAAATAAATAAATCTTTAAAAAAAAAAACTGTTACATTCCGATCAGATAATTTTATAAGGGGATCTCTACCAATTGCTCACAAAAATTCTGTTAAGGAATTCTTCCGGACTGGAGAGGTGCAGAGGACTCTGTATCAAAAGACCTACAGCATATCTAACCATAGGAATAAAAAATACATATCTGGACAGAAATGTACGATTTAGTATTCAATCCACTACCCCCCATTATATATTTTGGATCATCAAGAAACAAATATGATGCACTCCAAGCACGCAGGGTCTGGATTCAGAGCTCAAAATTTGTTTTTGTGATTCACTGACACATTAGCAGTATTTACTGTTGTCCTAGCTTCCTCATCCATTGTGCTACTCACTTTGGGCTGCTGTAACTAAGTAACATAGACTAGACAGCTCATAAACAACAGAAATGTATTTCTCACAGCTCTAAAGGCTAGAAGTCAAAGATCAGGGTACTAACGAGGTCAGGTTCTGGGGCGAGCCTTCTTCCAGGTCTCAGACTGCTGAATTCTCATTGTATCCTCACATGGTGAAGAGCAGAAAGAGGGAACAGGCTTTCTCATGAGTCCTAGAAAGACATTAATCCCACTCATAAGGGTGGGATGATATCATCTAGTGCTAATTACTACCTCCTAATACCATTACACTGGGGAATAGTGTTCCAGAATATGAACACACATCAGATAATAACATTTGTACAGGAGAAGAATAGTAGTGACTGCCTCGTAGGCAGTCCATGAAAAATTGTCCTTGATAAAAAATAAGTCTCTATAAATATTTAATATAGTTGCTTCATTTAAAAAAAAATAAAAGCTTGGCACAAAGAATGTTCTCAATAAATGTTAATAGTCCTTTCTGAGAACTTCCTTGATTAATAAAATATAAGCAGCTACAATGATGATAATGTGGTTTTATAGAAAAAGAACAAAAATAGAAAACCTCCAAGGAAAATGTGAATTGAAAGAATAACCATGGTCCTGAGGATAGAGGCACAGGATGCTGTAGATTTTTGCTGTTCTGCCAATAAATACCTACCAATAAAGAGGTATTTTTTTGTCTCAACCAAGAGGATGGGTTCACTTACTTAGCTTATTCTTCTACAGAATAATAAAAGGCCTGAAAGACAATCCATGAACCCCTGGAAAAACCTACTGGAGAAGTAACATCCTACTAGGCAATAAACAGCCAGACAGATCGCCCTAGAAAGCACGTTCTAGAAGCAAGAAGATGTGGGGAAATTTCAAACATAGGAAGACACACACACACACACACACACACATGCACGTACACACGAAGTACAAGTATAGTGTTTACTACTTGCAACACACCCTTGGTCAATGTGTATTAAATAAAGTTCAAGTAGGAACATGGGATAGTATGTTCTTAAAACTAGACAAAATTTGCCATGAAAGGGCAGAAAATATTGTGATACAAATACCCAAAAAGTTAAATCTAAGTAAATTATATTTTAGGGCTCATAAGAAACATAACACTAAGTGCCAGCATTGAATTACATTTCGATTAATTTCACAAACAAATCTAGTAACGTGGAGAGAAGAAATGGAATCAAAGGCAAGAGGAGGAAATGGGCTTTCCCATGCATTCTTAGTGAAAAGTACAGGGCTTCTCTGGGAAGCTCCCCTACAACCTCTTTGCTCACATCTTTAAATGGAAGCTAACTGTGAAACATACACAACATAATGACTACATCTTATTTGACTAGGTTCAAAGTTTCTGTTTTATAATTTGTGTTCTATCTCCAATTAGCCAAGAGATGGTAGAATTAAGCAATAAATTAATGAAAAGTTCAGTCCGAGTCTCTTTAGTTATACTGAACAATGCCCAGCAGCTTCTTGGGTAAAATTAACTACCTAATAATGTTTGATGGCAAATATGAAGAAAAATGTACGTTCCACATATAAAATAAATGTAGATAATGTAGTTTTTTAAAAAGCATATAAATTAATGCTTTTCTAAGTGAAATTTTATGATCAAATATTAAAAGAAATTACCAGAAAGTAAGAACAGCTCCTTGTTTCATTTTTAATTTTGGATCAGACACAATTCCATTTTTATAATCCACCAGGAATACAAGGTTTATGAAATGATGGCATGTTAGCAAACAGCGCTCCACTCTGAGAACAGTTAAATCGTAAAGATGTAGTAGGTATCTGATCCTCCACTAGGAGAGCTTGCTAAGAAGGGCTGAATGGGCAGCACATATGTGTAGAGGCTTATCAGAGAATATACAATTCTATGACTGTGGAGACATGTTCATAAAAGCTTGTCACTGTCCTTGTTGTGAGTTAAATTGTATCCCCCCTAATACATGTTCAAGCCTTAAACTGTAGTACCTCAAAAATAAACTTATTTGGAGCTAGGGTCATTGCATACCTAATTAATTACGATGCGGTCATACTGGAGAGGAGCGGGCCTTTCATCCAATATAACTGATGTCTTTTTTAAGAAAGGAAGAAAAGGCGTGGATCCAGGAAGGGAGAAGAGCTTTTGACAACAGAGTTTGAAGGGCTGCAGCTGCACGCCAAAGAAAGCCAAAGATGGCCAGCACACAACCAGAAGGTAGGAAGAAGGCAAGATTGTCTCCTGCGGGTTCTGGGGGGATTATAGCCTTTTTGATCCTTTTAATTTGGATTTGTAGCCTCCCGAGCTATGATACGATAAATGCCTAGTTTTAAACTACGTTACACTGGTACTTTGTTACAGAAGCTTTAAGAAACTAATAAAATCCTTAATGTTAGAAGATTTAAAGTGTGGAAGTCCCCAAAGGACTTTTTTTTTTTTTTAAGATTTTTTCTTTATTTATCTGACAGAGATCACAAGTAGGCAGAGAGGCAGGCAGAGAGAGAGAGGAGGAAGCAGGCTACCCGCAGAACAGAAAGCCGATTCGGGGCTCGATCCCAGGACCCTGGGATCATGACCCGAGCCGAAGGCAGAGGCCTAACCCACTGAGCCACCCAGGTGCCCCCCCAAAGGACTTTTTATGAAATGCTTAAAGTGTTACCACATGAGAAGCAAAACTAGGACTAAAAATTTATGTGCAAGATTGCCAGGAAAGAGCAACATTCACTGACAGGCTCCAAGTTCAGGGGAAGGAAAGACGACCCTTTAATTGTTCAAATTAACTCATTGAATTCATTCGTTCATAAAGTACATAGGACTTGAAGTCTTCAGCACTTGTTTACAGTACATTCAGATAATTATTAGTGCACCTCCTAGTTATTAGGAGTGATATTTGCTTTTACCTATTTGACTTGCATGTAGATTGCTTACGTAGATATCTAATACAAAGATAGTACACCTAAAAAATATTTCTACACTTAAATAACTAACATTTAGTGAATTTTCACTGAGAGCCCTGGGCTTTTCCAAGAGCTTTATTTTTTAAGATTTATGAATTTATTTTTTTTATATAACTTTTATTTTTTATTTTTTATTTCTTTTCAGCCTAACAGTATTCATTGTTTTTGCACCACACCCAATGCTCCATGAAATCTGTGCCCTCTCTAATACCCACCCCCTGGTTCCCCCAACCTCCCACCCTCATATAACTTTTATTTTTTTTCTTTTTCTTTTTCTTTTTTTTTAAATTTTTTATTTTTTATAAACATATATTTTTATCCCCAGGGGTACAGGTCTGTGAATCACCAGGTTTACACACTTCACAGCACTCACCAAAGCACATACCCTCCCCAATGTCATATGATCTCCCTGATATGAGGAAGTGGTGATGCAATATGAATTTATTTTTGAAGAGAGACAGAGAGTGACCATGAGCCAGGGGAAGGGCAGAGGGTGAGAATCTCAAGCATTTAGCTAGGAGCCCCCAGGTGGGCTAGATCTCACAGCCCAAGAGGTCATGATCTGAGCCTAAAACAAGAGTCTGAAGCTTAACTGACGGAGTCACCTAGGTACCCTTCAAGAACTTTTCACATTATTTATCTCAATCCTCTCTACCCTAGGAGATAGGTTTATTAACAGTATTCCCACTTTCCTGAGGGCAAACCAATGCATTAGAGATTCAAATAAAATGTTTGAGATGACACAGTTGACAAATCCCAGAGGTGAAATTTGAGCATAGCCTGTAAGAGCCTGAGGTCATAATACCTTTATAATATTGCTCCTCATTTGGAAACAATTTTATGCAAACCTGCTTTCCAGCCACTTGCAAATTGAAAACCATAACAGTGAAGCATAAGAAGGTCGACATGGCTGTTTTACCTAATAAACCAATAAAATTTGGTTGTTCTAGAGCTGGGAAAGTATAAACATAAAGTTAAAATATTAAAAAAAATAAGGTGTCTCTTTGGCTTTTATATCAGAAAATTACCAGAGGAAAAGCTAAATGACTTATTCATCTAGTACTTTATATAACTTAGGTTCCATACCCATTTCTTCTACTTGTTCACCTTGGAGCCAGATAGAGCTGCGTTTTATTCCTGGATCCTCGCTAGATATGACATTAATTAATTTGTACCTAAGTTTTTCATTTATAAAGTAGGAATAATGAAACCTACCCTGCAGTGTGTTACATATATATGCCATCAATGAAAAACCTTCAATACATTATGCTTCACTTAATAAATGTACAGAGAATAGTAATTCATAATGAAGGTCCTACTGACTTGCTCCTCATACCATTTAAAAGATCCTGTTGAGAATCAGGAGTATATCATTCTATTATCAGGTCACTAAAAACAAAAATACATAGTGGAAGAATTAATAGAGTAGATCAAACAAAAGAGTAGTGCCTATTTACACTTTTGGCTAATAGTGTGTTCATAAAAATTTCATATTTTATAATCATGTGGGTTAAAGTAATATATGTATAAATATTTAAAATCTACCTCATCACACTCTTCTTTTGTCCTTTCAGATTTTTGTCATTTTCCCCTCCTACCTTTTTTTCCTCACAAAATAAATGGAAAAATAGAATTCACCTACATTTTTAAGGTGACCATATTTTGAGCAATATTTTGACATAATGATCATGCTGTAAATAAAGATTTATGTTTTTCTAGATACAAAGTGTACAGTCTTGCATTATAAGGTGAGATGCTCAGAGGTTTGTTGTTGTTGTTATTTTACTTTTCTTATACTAATTCAAAAAATGAAAAAGGAATCACACTTATAGCAGTTTTCGTCAAAATCACCAAAAACTGGAAACAAATCATCCACCTAAAAGTGAATGAATAAATAGAATACTGTTCAGCAATAAAAAGGATAACGATTGGCATGTGCATCCAAACAAATGAATCTCAAAAGTATAAATAATGAGTGAATGAAGCCAGACTCAAAAGGCTGCTTACTGTATGATTCCATTCCTTCTGGAAAAGGCAAAAGCACAGGGACAGAGAACAAACCAATTAGTGGTTTCCAGGAAAGGGGCGGGAGGGGAGATTAAGGGCAAAGAGGCACAAGAGACCTGGGGATGATGAAACTGTTCTATACCATGATGCAGTGGTGCTTGCATGACTCTGTGTGTGTGTCAAGGTCAATGAACTTTACATCTCCAGGGGATGAATTTTACTGTAGCAATTATATTTCAATAATGTAATCTTTAATTGAAGAAGAATTGCACAAAACATATACCCTGGTGAATTATCATAGGGTGAATACTGCTATAATCAAACACTCAGGTCAAAAAAATAGAACTTTTTGATAAAATCCCAGCAATCCTAGAAGATCCCTCTGTGCCCCAACTCGATTGCAGCCTCCTCTATCCTCCAAATGTATCCTCTCCCTGACATTTTAGTTAATAAATTTATTTTTTTAGAGCAGTTTAAGGTTTACAGAAAGATGGAATGGAAAGAAGAGTTCCCATATATTCCGTCAAACACCCCTTCTTCTTTCCATTATTATTAACATCCTGATTATGGATTTTGCTAACTGTATACCAATGGCTCAATTTCACATGTTTCTCTGCCCTCTGTATTTCCTGCAAGTACATAGGTGGACTTAGAGGCTTAAGTAGATATGCACTCTATCCCTTTGGCAAGGCTATCGATGTTGCTTTGTTCTTTCAGCAGGGTAATGCCTGTTTTTCGCACTTTATTGATGTTCGCAGCCATTGTTTCTCTAAGTCTAGAGTCGTTTATTTATTGGAAACTTCAAAATGATTATATACTAATTCTATAATTTTGCTTACAGACATTAGCTGAAATTATTTTATAAGGACATACTTTGTATCAGTAGTACAGTTAATATAGGAAAAGAAAGATAAGAGCCTGGTTCTTTCCTTTCATAAAATATAACCAGTTTTCAAAGTAATGTCTTCTCAGGAGGTAATCATTTATTTACATTTTAAAATATCATTAAAACTTATGGATTTAGGGGCATCAGTTAAGCATGTGACTCTTGATTTTGGCTCCGATTATGATCTCATATTGCGTTATGATATTCAATACAGCCCCGTATAGGGTTCTGCACTCAGCAGGGAGTCTACTTGAGATTCTCTGTCCAACTACCCCTTCCCACTGCATAGGAGCACTCTCTCTCTCACCTCCTAAATAAAAAAATAAATCTTTTTTTTTAAAGATTTTATTTATTTACTTGACAGACAGAGATCACAAGTAGGCAGAGAGGCAGACAGAGAGAGAGAGGAAGGGAAGCAGGCTCCTGGCTGAGCAGAGAGAGCCCGATGCGGGGCTCGATTCCAGGACCCTGGGATCATGACCTGAGCTGAAAGCAGAGGCTTTAACCCACTGAGCCACTCAGGCGCCCCTAAAAAATAAATCTTAAAAAAAAAAAAAACTCATGGATTTAAATATATATGAATGTGGTCCCTTTCCTCTTTGCAGAGGAGTACCTGCTCTAAAAGGAATGTCTGGTGGTCTAGATCAAATTTACCCACTAGCAGAATTAGCAAAATTTGTCTTGGTTTCACCAGCTTGTTTACATTGGAACAATTTTACTGTAATGAATAAATATGGAGGGATCCCCTGCTTATCATCATGATCTGTCAAATGCCTAATTTTTTCCTTTGCTTTCCCCAGAGCATATGATAACAACATACAGGTCTCATGGTGTTAGTAGTTTTTCCCCTCCTATTAGTATTTTGGGGGATATCTTGTTATCCAGCTTTACTGTAACTATCCCCCATATGTCTGAGAGTTTTGCCCTCTAGATGCTCTGCAATTTTTTAACATAGGCATGCAGAAATTTCAAAAATTATACTACCCATTTCACTATGATCTTACCACATTCTCTCAGATTTCTTGTAAAGTGTTAATTTATTTTATTTTTTATTTTTTGCTCCAAATCCTCTTTGGTTTATCTGTTTAATTTTACTTCATCTCAGTGTTTATTCAAAGGTTAAATGATGTTTGACAGGGTTTGCACTTAGTCAATTTAGTGAGATATCAAATTCTGTATAAGTGTGTCCCTAAGAGCTCAGATTTTATCTCCCACTAGATAATTTCATTTTCTTTTATTTTTGGTAGTGGATCTACTAAAGTATGTGTCTGCCCTGAATTAGCATCAGTGTTTATAACTGTGAATTCATATACATGTATATTCTCCTTACCTCCCTGTATCATCTTCCTGTTTTTTTGGATAGAATTGTTTATATTAGAAAAAGTCAGGCTCTTTGGGGGCATTTTTTAATTCTTAAGTCATCTGAAAGACTGCTCTTTAAGTTTTGTTCTATAATTTGAATAGGACTGACATTTTTCATTTTCATATTTATCACACAGTGAAGCTGTCATTGTAAGACATGTTATAAAAACTAAGAAAAAAGATAAAGAAATAAAGATGAAGAAGACCGACTTTAAAAGGAAAAGATAAAGGAAGAAAAGAAAAATATATGAGTAAGATAAGAAATTTTGTGATTTCATTAATGATATATTGATGATAACATATTACATGAATAATGCCCCCCTTTTTTTTTTTTTTAAAGATTTATTTATTTATTTGACAGAGAGAAATCACAAGTAGATGGAGAGGCAGGCAGAGAGAGAGAGAGAGAGAGAGAGAGAGAGGGAAGCAGGCTCCCTGCCAAGCAGAGAGCCCGATGCGGGACTCGATCCCAGGACCCTGAGATCATGACCTGAGCCGAAGGCAGCGGCTTAACCCACTGAGCCACCCAGGCGCCCCATTGCCCCCCTTTTTTTTACAAACAGTACTATTCCATGTAAAACACATGCCCATAAATATTCAATAATTTCTTATAGTAAAGTAAAATTTATTAGGTCAGCCGATAAATTTAGGACAAAATTTCCTCAAGGGGAAGACCATCCCAAATGTGATGTTTTATTTGCACTGACCTAGAAAAGCTCTGAAAACCCAATGAGGTTTGTAATTTGTGCAAACATCTGTAATAGCTATCATATGCTTTGTTGTCTTTTTATTTTCAAATCCTGTATTTTTTGGCTCCTCTTGTTTCAATTCATTTTCTTCCTTCAAAATACACAGTGTATGGATCTTTAACAGTGGGACCTAATAAAAAGTTTACAATTTAGAAAACTACTATGTTTTTCACAAATGTACTAATAAGCCATCAGGGTAAAACTCTACAGCCTCAGAGACTTGAGGGATGGAAAATTTTGAGCTGTGTTGGCACCTGCCTCTATCACAGTCCTCTATTTACAAATCTTCCACCTCTTCCACTTGTCTGTGATTATTTCCACTTGACTCAGTAAGTACTCCCTCAGGGCATTTCTATAAGAGTTATTATACAGTCTGATTGCTTCACTAATTCCTTAAAAAATCCCATGTGTTTTGCTTTGTATTATATATAACTTTTTTTTTTACTGGAAGAAACATGAACATCCACGATTTGGGGGAGAGAAAGACAATGTACAAATGGCAAGACAAAATGACAAAAAGCTGAAGAATTACAAGTGAACAGAAAAATCTAAACTTGGATGCATGTTAAATTAAAACTTACCAGATCCCTACATAACTCAGGGTTATTCAATAGTCTTCTTGTTTTATGTCTTACATGGCTGGATTTGTTTAGGTAAATTAAGCTCATGTTTATTAATACTTCTAAATTAATTGTGTTTTGCTTCTCTTACTTAATTTTTCCAGGTGGATCAGGTTAAATGCATATTACTTTGGCAGATATGAGATGCTATTTCCCCATTCACTCATGCCATTAGAATTTTCAAGCCAGTTAATACTTTAAATGCTCATGATACTACGTCATGACTCATTCAATCTCTACCAACCACATAAGAGATCAAGTTGAAAAAGAGGTTATAATTAGGTCATAATTAGAACTTCTGAAAATAATATTCAAATAATCCCAACACATGTTACAAGGCTATTTACCACAGACACTAAGGGAAGACTTCCATCTTACCAATTACTATCAGGATTCTTATCCCCATGTAGAATAAATCCAATATTCCTACATATCTAAAGCTACCACTGGACTTGAAATCTGAGTCACCTGTCAGCAAAATATTCTACATCTTCAAGTTACTCTCAGAATATCTTCTGCTCTATCTAAAACCAGACTACTTTCTGAGCGCTTATTTTACTCAGCATTGCTGTCCAGATATGGCACAGTTCTTTCTTCCTGTACTCATCCTACCACAGATTAAAAGTAGGTAATATCCAAACTTTTTGAACAATCATTATTTGCTAAGCCTCTGCATCAATTTAGCTCACTTAATCCTTAAAATAACCCTATGAGATAGAAAACATTCCCAATTTACTAATGAGCAAAGTGAGCTCCCAACAACTTGTTACTAAGGTTACCACACCTACTAAATGGTAAAATTTCATTGGATTCCAAACTCATTTTTTTTTTAAGATTTTATTTATGTATTTGACAAAGGCACAGCAAGAGAGGGAACACAAGCAAGAGGAGTGGGAGAAAGAGAAGCAGGCTCCCTGCCTAGGAAGCCTGATGCAGGGCTTGACCCCAAGACCCTGTGATCATGACCTGAGTCAAAGCAGACACTTAACAACTGAGCCACACAGGTGGCCCTCTGAGCTCATTCTAATAATAGTGTGATTCGATGCCTTTTTAAGACATCTTAAGTTATCCAACTCCCTTGCATATGCAGAAGACCTCCGCATCTCCTTTCAGCCACTCCACTAAAGCTCTGTGCCCACCAAACTTGTGCCTATCTACTCTCACTAGGGTCCACTGACTTCTATTTTTCTAGTTCCAGTGATCATCTTTTAGTCCCCATTTAATTCTACATGTCCATAGCACTGGGCAAAGTAAATTAATGCTCTCTTTTAAAACACTTCACTTATCAGAAAAGGAAAAAATAGAAGCTATTTTCATGGAAACTGTAGAAAAAGGAAAATGCCATTATTTACAAACATTTTCAAACAACCATGGAAAATTAAGTCATTCCACATACTAAGCTTCCAAGAATTTAAGTCAAAATCTGTGGGAAATATATGGTGTCTGATTGTGAGAAGGGCATAGAAAAAATGTAGAAGAGATGGAGGGTGCTTATCCAAGATACTTGAAAAGGCTTAAAACCTACTCCCTCTTATTTGAAAGGCACCTCTCCCGTTGCAAAGTTTATTTAAAATATTCTGGACTTATTTCTAAAATCCATGGTTGAAGAATCCTTTTAAGTTCATGAATAAAAGCCTATATTCCCGAGACCATGCTATTTCTGTTTAAAGAAGGATTCACTGTTGAATCATCATGTAGTATCTTAAAAAATAGATTTGGTTTTGAAAAGTTATAAACATAAGACAGATTCTTCCTACTCTCCTCATCTTCCTTGAACCTGTGTATTTCTCTCGCAGGAGCTGGCCTCACACTGAAAAACTCTGGACTGAAGCTGTGTCAGCAGCTTTGTTGGCTGCCCACACACGGACACGGAGTCCTGTGTATTAAGTCCATGTTTAATAGCTCATTCCCACGGTAAACTCATGAGCCAAACCAAAAAGGAGGAGCACATATTCATGCTGTAAATAGTTTTAGGCAGATTGCTTTTGAGTACAGCATCAAGGTCAGCTTGTCATTGCTAACTCTGTTTTCTATTTTCTGAGAAAAACTCATTGTGAAACTAATTGCTTGTTAAATTACTCAAAGAGTTGTCCAACCATTGAGATCACAATTGTGCCTGCTCAGATTCTTTTGCATGAGCTGGTAAGTGTTTTCCATTGTTATATAGAACCTAAAAATTAGAAGCAACTACTGCATTAGACTGTAATGACAGATTGGTTGTCCTCATTGCCCTATTTGGGCTGATAGTCCATCTGCCTGGCACAAGCAGCATTTCCTATTATACTGTGTGTGTTCTTTGCTTCATCCACTTATCTTCCCCTACAAATACATCCCATTCCATCCAGGCTGAGCTAATTAGATTAGCCTCATTGTTCTAGCAACTTTTAAACTTCCTCTATTAAGTAGTTTCCTCCAACTAGTTCTAAGATGTTGGGTCATTTTAGATATGTCTAGGGATACAGGCCATGTATCCCAAGCCACGGGCTGTATCTCGTGACACAGGAAGAAACAGTCATTCCAACATTCATTTTTTTAAAATATATTGGGTCTCCTTCCCCCCCAATTCTGAGCATTTAAAAAGGTAAAAGTTAATATTTTCATTTCTAAGTGAGAGTCTATTTAAACCAATTAATCCTAAATACGTTATTTTCCTCAAGTAAGCTTGCTAAGAAATGTTTTTTTTTCCTATTGCTATTTATCTTCACCAGCCTGTGGTATTGTAAGATTTTTATTTTTGATAATATATAGATGTCAAATGCCAAATCTTATAACAATATTCTTCTCCCCAAGTATTAACAGTATTGTTTTTAAAATGGGTATGAGCTATTTGAGTTTTGCCTTTTTTGAAATGCCTGTTTATATCTTTTGCTCATTTTTCTGATGGATTTTTTACTGTTTCTGAGTTCTGTAAATGCTCTGAATATTCATTCTTTATTGTTTATATGTGTTGCAAGCATCTTCCGGCTTTTGGCTTGTCTTTTCGTTTATTTTACGATGTCTTTTGATGGACAGAAATCCCAATTTTATTTAGTAAAATTGACCAAACTTTTAAAAAATGATTGAAATATTTGTATCTTATTTAAGAAAACACTCCCTCCTGCAAGGTGATAAATCCTTCTCCCAATTTTTATCAAGGTTTAAAATTTTGGTCTTTCCTATTCAAATTGTGAGTCCACCCAGAATTTCTTGTGCTCGTGGGATAAAGTAATCAATTGTCCCCTCACCATTTACTGAATATTCCCTGATACTCATTCTCCCCTGCAATGTGTAGTTCATCACTGTCATATACACAAGTACATCTGTATTTCTGCTTTCTAATGAACTGTATTTACCTGTCTAGCTCTGTAACAAATAAATACTAGAGTTTTTTAATACATCTTAATATTCCCTGAGTTCCTCAAAAATTCTACTTGAGGACTATCTTACTAAATTTTGGATCTTAAATTTTAAATTTTAAATTTTGGATCTTAAATGTGCATTTTAGAATCCACGTATCAAATTCCTTGCTAATAGATGGATGTTGAGATGTAGTTGACATATGACATGATATTAGTTCCAGGTGTCTGATGATTCAGTATATGTATATTTTGCAAAATGATCACCACAAAATAAGTCTAGTTACCATGACTATAGTTAATAATACTGCATTGTATATATGAAAGTTGCTAAGAGAGCAGATCTTAAAAGTTCTCATCACAAGAAAATGATTTCTTGTGATATGACAATGGATGTTAACTAGAAATAATTTGCAATACAATTTCCTTGATTTAATGCTAACTCTACATTTCATAGTAGAGGACAACTTCTTTTACAAAGGGGCAAAAGATATAAAAACAAACAATCATATTGTAAATGACTCCATTTTTTACACAGTCTAGTATTTTTAACAAAATGCTAATGCAACTTTTTAAACTACTTTGTGAAACTCAAAATGCTATGAGATAATAATAAAAGATTTTAGAAAGTAGTGTTCCATGTCTGAATAGCATGGGAAAACCATATGTCCTATCAGATACCTGAATATTCACAATGTAGAGTAGTATATTAAATGCTCTGATTGATCCCTAAAAAAGAAATGAATTAACTAATGATTCTAAAGCAATTGACTGCAGTTCTTAGAAAACCTATTAATATCTGCTAAAGTACAATTTGGCCAAGAATCTGATGAGACAGGAATATATGCCATATATTCTTCTTTATTTTCAAATATACGATAAAATAAGTAATTTCTAATGACCTACTAGTAAATTGAGAGGGTTTTATAGAAAGCTACTTTTTCGAATCCCAATAATCATTTAGGGAAAATTTCAGAAGTATTTTAAATAAGCCTGCAGAAGTAGATTAGTCTTTAAATGCCTGACTAATCCTACCATTAGGTAACACTAGCTTGTGTAAAGTAGAAAAAAAATGTAATATACGTAAAGATTGTCATAGTTATCTCTTACTTATTTCTTCTACACACCAAATAACTTATTTTTTCTACGTTAATCCATCCACATTCCAAACCTTTAGTAACATTTATTGGACATAAAGCCTTTACAGTGGTTTTCATTATAAATAAGGCTTGCTTTCCAGGAGTCAGGTGTTTGGTTTTTTGTTTTGGGGGTGTTTTGTTTTGTTCTGTTTTGTTGAAGGAATGGGATCCTCCAGGTTGTTAGTGAAAACCTCTCTCCCAACAGTCAGGATTCTTCCATCTGAGGGCCAGTCCAAGCAGCCTCTAGGCTCCACCTGGTGTGCCTATTTACTTAGACTTAGTCGAGAGTGAGGTCTGCTATTAAATGTGCCTATTTTGGAGAGATAGGTCACATTAATATGTGTGTGTGTGTGTGTGTGTGTGTGTGTGTGTGTGTTTTAAATATTTTATTTATTTATTTGACAGAGAGAGCTCACAAGTAGACAGGCAGGCAGAGAGAGAGAGAGGAGGGAAGCAGGCTCCCTGCTGAGCAGAGAGCCCGATGGGGGCTCCATCCCAGGACCCTGGGATCATGACCTGAGCCGAATGCAGAGGCTTTAACCCACTGAGCCACTCAGGTGCCCCCAATGTGTGTGTTTTATGAAGTCTCCCGCTCCTCAGATTCACCCCCAGCCTCAATAAACATGAGTGGTGTTCCTCTGAGAACTATTTCCGCTTCCACCCTTCTTGGGATATTCTTCCCCTAATAGATTCACTTATTATTTCTGGCTTCTACAAGGCATTCAGTCTTATTTTAACATTCACACTGAATTATTTTTTTTACTTTTCTTTTATCCTTTGAGTCATTTCACTGGAGTTTGGAAAAGGACAAGATATAAGCACATATGCCCATAACATCTTAAGCTAGAAATATGTTCCATTTAATAGCTGCTTTTATTTGTTTGGGTTTTACAAATAAATGATTTAGTTTTGTTTATCCCCAGGAAGTGAGACTAGTCACAACTACCGAACACCTTTCATCTGTTAGCAATAAAACCAAAATCTATAGTCACCCATCTGCTATGAATATTAAAAGCTAAGGTATGAATCACTTCAAAAATCCTACAAATATATAAATATTTTATCAGTGATGAGTTTTTAAATTACAAAGTATTATATGCTAATTGTAACAAATCTGAGCCACCTAATATGTAATATAAATTCCAAAGGTCTCCTCCCTCTCCTGCCTATTCATAGCAAACCAGAGCTGTCCAAAAGTTGAGTTATTTGAGTCTTTTTATATTTCTCACATTTGTCCATTTATTACAGATTTGAAATTTTTTTAGGTTACGTTCTTTTCTAGGTATAGCTGGGTATGATGTAGAAGACTATACAAACTTGCTATTGTTTTATAGCTTGTTTGTTCACTCTAATACCCCAACGGTATTTTATTGTGGTAGTAAATGTAAGTGTTCTTTGTTTAGACTGCCACATATCATTTTCTGGATAAACTATTCTGCCAGTTTATAGATGTTTAGCTCATTTTAGTAGTTTATTTAAAAAAATTCTGTAAGGAACATCTTTCTTCACCTCTGTCAAAATATCCTTGTTGGATAGAATTATAGAAGGGAAATGGTTGGTTAATTGGCCTGCTAATTTTATGTTTGGGTATGAATTACTACAATTCTCCCCAAAAAAAGAATGGACTGATTTACACTCCCATCAGCAGTTGGGGCCCATTTCTCCACACAGCTAGCGCCACTGGATGTCACCAACTTATTTTTTATCAGTCAAAACAGTGTTAGGGTGCCAAGAAACATTAAAGAAGTACATAACTCCTAATCACACTGGTTTAACACAAACAGAATTCTGTCTATCACCAAAATTTTCTCTTCTAACCCTGTCACTAAGCCATTTGGAACAAATGTTCTGGAAGATTGTTACAGAAGGAGAAGAGAAACTATTTTTAAATGTCTAGATCCAACAGTGACTTTATACTTCCTCTTGCCATCCATTGGCCCTCATCACTTGTCCCATCTAATTGCCAAGGGGTTGAGAAACAATTCTTTTATGTGCTAAGAAAGAGAAAGCTAGGATTACAGGTGAGTACTGGAAGTTACAACCTTGTTGTTACTAATAATGAGGTGTGGAAAGTGTTATCCCATTACGGTTTCAGTTTGCTGTCTCTTTTGTGATCTTTCTCCTGTGCTGTTCCTTACTTAATTAATGACTTTTAAATTTTTATTATTGCTTTATAGGAGCTTCCAATGTACTGCACATAATATCCTTTCCTCCTCTTTGTTACAAATATTTTCCCTCAGACTCTCTGCTCTTAATTATAATGACAACATGTTTGGTAAATGACCCTCCCTTTGAGAAATCATCAGTTAAATCCATGACACACTGCACCATTTGGACCTTTTATTTACATTAACCAAATCTCTTGCCAGCTGCAAGGCTAAAAAGACATACATAATTAAAAGCATCATATTTCACATGTAAAAGTGAAGATAAGTGATGCTGCATTACCTCAGCATAGCTTCTGGATTATTTCCTAATCTTCCCACCAATATCTTTTTTTTTTTTTTTTCCTAACCAACGCTCAGAATTTGTGAGATGCTGCCTGTAATTGGGAACTCTCACCCTAATATATAAATAACAAAAGAAGAGGCCTAATCCAGAAAAATTCAGGCCTGAATATCTACTGAACAAAAATAATGTCATGCACACAGTAGTCCTAAATAAGCAGGAGAGGGCTGTCAGCAGTTACACTTCAAAAGCATACGTACGTAATGCAAATACATATTTGGAGGAACCTGTCCAAGTTTAGAAAATAAGCAAAATCTTTAAATGAACAATGATTTTTAAATCCATAAATCGTGCTCAGAGTCAAGAGCTAATCCACATACAGATGGCAACATCAGGCAGACTTGTAAACTCGCTTCATGGCAAGAGCTACCGGTTTGCTGCCCTGGTTCTCTGCTCCTTGCTGAGGGGGATTGGAATGAGTTTCTAAAGGCCTAATTTTGATTGGGTTGAGTGACCTCTAAACACAAAATGTACAAAACTGCCAGTTTTCTCTACATGCTTTTAAAGGCCTTTATCCTTCAGAAAAATTCTTCTGTAAAGCAAGAAATAATGGTGCCTTTTCAGATGAGCACTTCTGGTCTTTTGAAAGCAAGAGTGGCTAGGTGAGGAGAAGTTTCTGAAGGGGAAACTTCTTATCACAGCTCCCACAGCGCATGCCAACATAGCAACTCTTCCTCCCGGAAATGGGCCAAGAATACTGTGCAGGTATTCTCACTGCCTTGGGCAACCTGAAGCAGACATCCTATCAGAGACCACAAAGGATGACAGATACAATGGGACAGTGAATTCACTTTGCACTCCACCGTAACCTTGGCTGTGTTATCATCACTTCTGCTGTGAAACACATTTCTACAGACTAAATCACATTAGCTACAAACTATGTGCCAGGCTAGAACTTGGAATATAGAATCATGGCTGGAAACAAAGTTTTTTTTTAAGTTAAGTGTCAAAAGAATTGGGGTTACGCAGTTGTAAACTGAACAGAAATCCGGCAGCCTTAGGATTAACATAGTAATTTAATTCTGTAAGCATTTTCTATTTTTAAAACCATCTTTTTGGAGGCATTAACCCAGGACATAGAATTTACAATCTCTGTCTTATTTAACTCATTGTCCATCACATTGCCTGGTTAAAAGTGTCCCGACAAGGGGATTAAAACTTAAATATATAAGACTGAATCCAAAAATGACTAGGATGAGGGCATACCAAAATGTCATTTAAAATATAAGTTTCCTACAAATTCAAGTTCTCTTTTCTTTTAGTAACATTACCAACTCAAGTTTTGAAAACCATTTTTCTCCCTTGATTGCAACAAATTCTCGTAAGAATAAGCTGGGTGGTCTGCTGTATGGTCCTGAAAAAGAGCAGGAAAGCCATTGAGACTTGTTTCCTGTCATTTCCTGCCTGACCACACCTTCACACTGCCGTAGTATTACTGTAGTGAATAATAAGCACATAGCATTATTTGTTTACATCATACTCCACCAGGGTCACAAATTGTGTTTACTGTAGTCATCAGGGTGACATAAATAAACAAAAAAGGCTAAGTGAAATATAATGGGGAGAGCCCTTATATAAAATGAATTACACTAAAGTAGACCTACACTGACTAAAGACATTTAATTAAAAAAAAATTAGGAGCCTTTGTTAAAAATAAGAATTACATCTGTTAAAATGTGCACTTCTCAAAGATAAGACTAAGCAATACTCTGTCTTTGTATCCCTAGAAGGGTTGCAGAAACTAATACTGAGTTTTGTGATGACTATTTGTTTAGTTGACTTGAAGGATTTCTCTTGCAAGAGTTGTGATTAGAGGGGACTTTCAAGTTCCCATCTCATCTCCTCCCAATCAGGTAGGGACAAGAAGAACTTCTGGAGAGAAAATTGCACAAGTAAAGTATGTGGCATGACTATGTCATGGGAGAAAGAAACACAGGACATGAAGAACACTGGACATCTTCCTCTGGACTCCCAAACATCTCTGGGGTGCCCTTCTGTGGTATCTCTTCTTTGCTTAGTACTTTACAGTTGCTCTGTTGGGAAATTCAAAGGCCATTTCCATTTTAAATGAATAACCTGTTAATCCAAAATAAATGGGCTAATGATAGAAGTTCAATAAATAATCTAGGGCTATATGAAACTGGAAAATATTACCAACATTATTAAAACCATCCTATGGAAATGAACTCATAAGATCTACAGAGAAGAGAATGGAATTCAGTTGTTCTACAATCAGAAAAGGATGCAGAAGCCAGCCAATCCTATCTTACTCTTTTATGGATAGAATAACTGAGACCCAAAAGAGTCATGTCCTTGTCACAAAACACAGTAGCAGTATCTCAGTATTAGAGCATCTGATACAGTAACAATATCTCAGTAACAGAGCTGGAGCTAGAATTCAAGCACTTTGATTCCTAATCTAATCCTAGTTCTTTCTATCAAATTACATGGTCTTTTTGTCAAAACATATCTATCACATTTTACCCTTCCATTTCAGTAATGGCAGGTGGACAGGGTAGTAAAATATAGCCTGCAATTAAAGAAAGGCCACACGAGGTCTCTCAGGGAGGTAGTTGGGAGGGGGAGGAAGAGAAATCTCTCTATGCTCCTGGAGAGAATCAAACAAATCTCAAATGGATCAGGGTATAGCACATCTATAATATGTGTCATTCTATTAAAAACAGTAGATCTAGTAGTTCAAATAGAAAAAAAAACTGTGGTTGACATAAATTATATGCTTTATCAAAATTTCAAATCAAGCTAGGATTTGTCAGCATTTTCAAAAATTCACTAGGTTCTGCCCTGTAGAAGCATTAAGTGTAGATTTAAAAAGTTAAATAAAAATTGAGAGACCAATAGCTTTTGTACAGAGGAGTCACATTTCTCTATATTTCCACTAAATGTAGCTTATTGCAAAGAACTTCCATTTGAAATAAATGCTGAGAACTTACTTTCTTACTTTAAAAATTTTTGTATAATTTTGCTTACACTGTCTGGTTTCTTTCCTCTTTTTAACAGTGATACATATCTTTGATGTTGATATATAGATACACACATCTATTATTATTTAGTTAATTCCTTATTTAAGCACTTCTTATTAATTAAATGATGTCCTGCCAAGACCAACAGTGGCCCACAAGACACACATTCTACACCTGACTTCATGAGCTTCTTACCATTTAAAGGTTGAAAATAGGTTGAGATCATTTCAGCCCCAAGACAACCTCTAAGCATTCCCTTTACCAGATCACATTCTGTGGTTCAGATGAGTGCCACTGATGTTCTGATAATTCAGAGGGAATCAGGCACTAGTTGATTCGACTGGTTTTTCTCCCCTGTAACAAGGTAATCCTACCTTGTTAGGTATGATTAGGTAGGTTAGTCCAATTTGTGTTTCAGAATCAATAGATCTCCACAGAATAATCCTCTGGCTTGCCCTGCCCAGGCACACCTCACCACCTTTTGGACCCTAATTCATAAACTCATATTGTGACTCCACATCAAGGTATACCCACATGGCAGGCACTGCCTTGGGATCCAGCAAGTGCCAGAAAATGTCCCCTGCCTTCCCCTTGATTAAACTTGTAGATCCTGAACAGTGCTTGCCCATCCCTCAGAACCAACAGACTCCTGTTCAATTACTGTTATGCAACCTGGCCTGACTTCAGCCTTAAAAATTCTGATTTGTATATTTGCTCCACTACCAAGATCTATACCTGCACCTGTGACGACTGCAAAACCATGGCCTTCCTAATAATAGAAGTTTGGAAAGCATGGGAAATGTTTCTGCTCTCTTCTTCTAGCTCATCCACTACCTTCAAGGCCAGGTATGGGTCTGAAGTCATAGTCCCATTCATTTTCAGAAACACACTTGTTCTTCCACATTAACCAAATTAGATAATCTGCTATCTCATTAAACAAATATCTTATTTGTTTAATGTCATTAAACAAATATTCAGTCATTGCTTATATTGGAAACAAGACTGTAGACATGACAGACACTGTCCCATTCTTCAGAGAGTTCATGGTCTCAGAAGGAACTCTTCATATCTTCCCAATGTTAATTATCTTAACACGCCCTTCACCCAACATCTAGTTTATCAAGTCCTTCTCATTCTATTACTTTCTATATTACTTCCTCTAAACTGGGAAGCCCATTGTTTTCTTGGTCTCTAATTTTCTTCCTGAAATGACGTCTCCGTCTTAGAGAAACTACCCAACTTTTTCCTCATAAAGAACAATCCTTTAGAAAAAGGCGACTCCCCTCACTGGCTGAATAAAATTGGAATGGGTTAGACCTGAATGAAAAAAGACTCCATGGAAAGATACAGGAAGACACAGGTAACCACACAGAGATGTGCGGGAGAATGAGAGTTTTCTTATCCAGTACCTTAGAAGCTTCCAAGCTCTACAGAATCAATATATTTTCTTAAAAGAATTTTAGTTAATTTAGCCTTTAGTAACCAGCAGTGGGTTTCTGTTTCCTGCGACCAAACTATGCTAAACAAAATACTTTCCTTTCCATGTACAAAATCACCACTATCATTCAGGACACTGTCATCTCTAACTGAGCCTGCTGTGATAGTGCTCCTAGTAGTTTCTGGTCTAATACACAGCCATCATGGTCTATAGTGCCATTTGGCTAAAATATATACCACTCATGGCATGCTTTCTTACAACTTTTTAAAATACCTTCATTGTCTACAAAATGATGCATTGCAGGCTCTGTGTAATCTGTACCCCATCCACAACATTGCCCCTCAGTGTATTTGCCATTGTCCTAAAACCATAGTAATTGATGTGTGTACTTACCTCATGTTGTACCTTCTTCCATGATGCTTTTCTCTCTGTAGGCAATTATCTAAGTGTATTCATCTTTCACAGTTCAACTCAGCTGATACTTCTTTGATGAATACTTCCACAATGAATATTTTCATTATTTTCCCCACACCCCAAAAGACTAAAAATTGAAACTTCATCTTTATAATAGCCCTATAAAGTTTAACCAACCCTGAAAACCTCAATGAAATTATTATATTCATAATCATACAATGTCCAATTCCGAAGTTAGTATGCAAGCAAGATGAGATTCCACTCTCCTTGCTCTGCCCACTGCAATAATTTTCCCAGTGTTACCTGTCACCACGAAAGTTTGATTTTCCAGATTAATAATTGTCATATCATTCCTTGGATAATATGTATATCAAAAAAGATTAAGAACCAATCAATAACTGGGACACTTGGGTGGTGCAATTAAACCTGCAGTTGTTGGTTTTAGCTCAGGTTCTGACCTCAGGGTCTTGGGCTCAAGAAACACACGTCTGCGTTCAAAGTTTGCACACATCCAGGAAACACACATCTAAGTTCCAAATTTGCATTCAGTAGGAAAAATAGCTACAGGTTTGTTTTATTATTTTTTATTTTAAAAGAAAAGCTTTTGGAAAAGAGGAAAGCTATGTTAGGACTTAAAGATGGTTGACTGTTATAGCAGACTCAGCAGGGAATGTTTAAGAAGCTGTGTGTGTGTGTGTGTGTGTGTTTAACCATTTCTTTTTCAAGATTCATTTTTAATCCTAAGAACATTAATTTTATTTCTTGAACATTAATTTTAGATTGACATCCATAGGAAACTAGGGGGATTTTTTGTGGCACAATCCAATTGCTTTTTGACATTAAATGTAAATATGTTCTTAGAAAAATCTCTAGTCTGTGGCTTAACACTTTTTCAAAACAATAAAAAATATCAAATTTCAATCCAAAAGCAATTACATTAAATTCTCTAAAGATTTAAATCAACTGTATCTCAAATTTACATCATATGGGGATAGCTCTCTTCCAGGATTAAACAAATTGATGGAATTATGTGTTGGGAAACCTGAAGTTAATATGTATTCAGGAAAACTTAGGTACTAATGTTGACTTGCATTTGAAATTTGAAATCAACTATATGGTGCTAAGCCAGGAGCTTTAGTAAAGAGATTTTTATTTGAAGACCTTTTTTTTAAAGAATTTATTTATTTATTTGACAGAGAGAGATCACAAGTAGGCAGAGAGGCAGGCAGAGAGAGAGAAGAGGAAGCAGGCTCCCCGCTGAGCAGAGAGCCCAATGTGGGACTCGATCCCAGGACCCTGGGACAATGACCCGAGCCGAAGGCAGTGGCTTAACCCACTGAGCCACCCAGGCACCCCTTGAAAACTTTTTAAATTATAAAATGATATATAAAGAAAATATCCTGTGCTAAAGTATTTTATCTCTTTTGATGATGAAAATATATTTTCCATGTTATTTAATCTTCTAAGTTTTCTTAATCCTCATACGAGACTCAGAATTTACTTTGAACAAATTTTCTTAAAGTATGTTCTGCAGTACAGTAATCAAGTAGATATAAAATCATTACTTAATCTCTCTCTTGAAGACTCACAATACATAAATTATAATAAAAACTCTGTGGAGGATTACAATGAGGTAAACTAATCTTATTTAAACTAATCATTTCCTAATCTCTTTTGAACAGAGTAACTGTTATTTTATATGATATATATATTTTAAACAATGGGAAATTTTCTCTTGGCACATCTTTGGGAATTTCCCTGTTATGCTGAGGGAATCTAAGTAGTTCTTGTGATTGTGTATAATGAAGCACAGAAGATGACCCCTGCAGAAGCTATTCACCTTTCCAGGTAAGAGAATGACCTAAATGGAGAGCACAGAACCATGGGTGAAGGAAGACATATTTGCCCCTCTCTGAACAGGCCTTCAATGAATAAGTAAGCTAAAATTAAACAGAACGAAGCCCCAAGAAAGTTGTGGACGTTACCAATCAGGAGATCATGTCAACAGGGTCATTGGGTACAGACTGAACCAGCTGGAACCAGAATAAGATTAAGGAGGTGAAACCCCATAGCAAATGTAGTTTCTCCACCCCACCTGCATAGCCTCATCCTCAAACACCAAAACTAGATGAGAGAAGTGTGAAGGAGGTGACTTAGACCCCACTGGAAGGTCCCTCCTTCAAAACAATAGGTGACAAATCAATCTTATGGCTAGAAGGTGTGAAGATATGTAATCCAGAAACATACGAGGTTAGATTTTTAAATGAACCTTTTATAATGAAGTTATCAGAAACCTTTGATATTTTCTCACGGCCTCTTTACATGCTCAGAAAGAGGGATTTAATATAGTGTGGCAAGGAGTACTAACTAGGAAAAAAAGAGTTTATATTTATGACACACTGATGTGAGACTCCTCAAAATATATCTTTGTCTTTCTCCTCCACTGTTCCTTCATGGGTATTTATCTCAATACTAAGCCTATAGTAGCTGCTCCAGTCACGAAGGTTAAATCAAGAACTGTGTTGTACAGAAATTTGTAAAATAACATAAAATCTAAACTCCCCATACACAAAACCTTTCATGCTCAAACAATTCTCCTAAATATGTATATTATCTATATTTCCTCATGTTCAAGATATTATATGTATACTATAGAAAAAGAATGTCCTAGTTATGGTCTTAAAGATGGATCTAAGTGGTTAGACTATCTGAGTAGAGGATCAGTAGAAATAGCTTTTCATTGTGATTCTTTTTTTCTTTTCTTTTTAAGTAGGCTCCACGCTATATGTAGGGTTTTAACTCACACCCCTAAGATCAAAACCTATGCCGAGATCAGGAATCACACACTTAAATGACTGAGTCATTCAGATATCCTGTGAATTTTTTTTCCTATAGCCAAAGCCACGGATTTTTTAGTTTTTCAGTATGACAATATTCACATAACTGAATAATGTCTCCTATCCATTTATTTAGTTTCCTACGTACATGTGCAACTGGAATACAATTTTCTTTTTTAAATTTTATTTGCTTACTTGAGAGAGAGAGAGTGAGTGAGTATGAGCAAGGGGACAAGGCAGAGAAAGAGAGAAGCAAACTCCCTGCTTATCAGGAGCCTGACACAGGGCTGGATTCTAGGATCCTGAGATCATGACATGAATAGAAGGCAGATGCTTAACTGACTGAGCCACCCAGATACTCATGGACTAGGATTTAAAGAGGCACTCATATGCATAGATATATCTGTCATGGCAGATGACAAATGAGAAGAAATGGTAAGAAAAGTAAAATTTTATATAAAGGCCAATGAATGTTACTAGATGTTTGCTGTAAGATACATGGCCTATGTGGTAGTGTATAGCTAAAGAGTCACTTTCTTGAAGTCAGGGTAGATTGCACCTCTAGACTCATCTGGAGCAGTAGAAGATGTTCTTATCATGCTATCACATAGATAATAGCACATGACAAAAAGAGAGTCTCCCAGGGAGAAGACTTCTATCAATTCTAGAAATTCTAAAGCTACAGATGCAGTTCCTCATGGAGGGCCATACGCATCACACTCAGGAGTTCAGTATTTACCCTACAGGAAATGGGGACCAACCAAAAGAATTTAAGATGGAGTTGCATGGTCAGATTTTTGTTTTAAATTGACCCCTCAGTGGCTCTGAAGAGAAGCATAATCTCAATGCAGGGAGAATATTGAGGAAACTGTTATAATAATCCAAACAAATGATGGTGAGAGTCTAGACTAGGGCTGTTTTAAGAAGGAAGAAAAACTAGGGACTGATTAAAAAACTGTATAGACAGTCAAATAAACAGTAGATGGTGATTTGATGAACTGTTGACCATGAGGAAGGAGTAAAAATGAATGAGAACTCCCGGGTTTGTAGTGGAGTAAGAGAGTGTGAAAATTGAATGATCTGGGTTAAAAGACAGAAGAAATGTGGGCTTCAGGAGAAAGATGTCAACAAAATATCTTTTAGTAAAAATCTGGACTTGAATGAGATATGAGGCATCAATTCAAAACTGTAGAGGAAGACACAGTTTCTATGATTTGCCAGTTGTGTGCTTTTAAGCACATTTATCAGTGAAAAAAAATACAGTTTAGTTCTGTGTTCCTTTGTGGTTTAGAGAAACATGAAACAAAGAAGCCTAACAAACCATTCACCTTGACCCGACGAAGTTCTGAACCTAAATAATAATAGAAGCACACAATTTGTTTTGTGTTGTTCTCTTTTTCACTGAGGATTTTGGTGAGTACAGGGAGTGTAACCAAGTAAAATCTCAGGCAAATATAATTTCATGTTCTCCCTTCCAATAAATGTCAGGGCTTAAAACTAGTTTTCTGTATAACAGATGTTATAACTTCAGGCTTTTATAGGTTGAAGGAATCCTGCTATTACTAAATGATTGTTAGCATATCAAGAAAGCCAGTGGGTAGCTGTAAATCCAATTTGTATCTCAACACTTTTCCCAGTGATGATCTGGTGGCCTCAAGCCCTCAGGAGTTATGAGAGCATGAGAACAAAATGGGAGGAGGTAGCAAACCCAAGAAGGCGAGAGGGGAACGATCTGAATATTGCCTCCAGTAACCAATAATTCTAGCACATAATGGAACATTTTCCAATCTCATCTAACTTTAAAGAGCTTGAGAACATCCCATTTCTTCTAATAAGAACAGATGGGCACAGATGAACACAGTCTGAAACATTTCGTTCAATAGCTTCCTTGTTCCCACGTGGTTTGCATATTCTTCTTCTAGTTGTTCATATATTTTATAAAATGTCTAAAGGAATACAGACCAAATATTGAGACTTGCTTTAGGGAAAGGTCATTCACACCACCAGCTTCTGATTTTTAGGGCATTATTAATATCATAAAGGCCTCAGGGCCCATTCTCTGTGCCCTTCAGAATAAATAAATGTTTCATCATTACACAACTAAGGGTATGCTTGGAGAATGTAGTGATTTTTTTTCTTCATTTATTATAATTCAAGCCTGCATTGTCCTGTCAATCAATATTTAAATAAACATCCTTATTTTCCTTATAATAAGTATAATGCACTTCAAATTTGGTTATCCAAATCAAGTATAGCATTTCACCAATTCTGAGCAATTAATTTTTGTGACTTTGAATATTTTTCAAAAAAGTCTATCAGCCAACTTTTAAATTATTGTGTTAGAACTTTTACCTATTTCAATGAGGAAATTATACAGGTTTGTGTTTTTGTATTTGTTTTTGGTTTTTTTTTTTTTTCAAACTAAAATGTTGTTAACTCCCTTTTTCCTAAAGTATAAGCCCTTGATTTCACCATTGAGAGAGTCCAGGATCCCTGCTATCATAATAGCAAATCTCTATTTCCTAGAAGGGGCCCTCAAACAGAGCTTCTAACAATAGACTTCAGTGAGATATATGGTCAGTGTAGACAAGGTGATACTCTTGGTGTTTGTAAATGCCAATCCTCGCCAAAAATCCCCAGATAAACAAAAATACAGATTTGATTGTTTGGTTGTCCCTTAGTTTAATTTGGTTGGTTTCAGTTACAGGGGGAAAAAAAGTCATGAAGCCAAGATAGAAGTGTTGGTTGTTTGCTAAATTCCCAGGTGTTCCCTCACCATCCCATCTACCTAACATAGAGCTTGAAATTGCTTGTGCTCCTTCTGTCTCTTACTTCTGCTCCTGAAATAATAAGACTTCTTCAGCCAAAATGGCAGAGATGCTTAGCAAGAAACTTTTCTCTCCATCTGCCAAGCTTTTTGGCTTTTAGTACCTGTGTTCTTCAATATCAAACTTATTTAAAATAGTTAGTGAACCATATAGCATTGTTATCAAGATCCTGTATTCTTACTTTTATTTTTTTAAAAGAATTAATTTATTTATTTGTCAGAGAATGAAAAAGAGAGAGTATGAACAGAGGGAGCAGCAAACAGAGGGAGAAGTAGGCTCCCCACTGAGCAAGAAGTCTGGTGCTGGGACCCTGGGATCAGGACCTGAGCCAAAGGCAGATGCATAACCGACTGAGTCACCCAGGTGCCCCTCTTATTTTTAGATACATGCACACCTAAAAGAATTTAGTCTTCACATGAATCAAGAAGTATCAGAAAAATATATGTTGTAAGGTAACCCATGTTGAAACCCTTCCAAAGGATCCCATTACACAATTGCTGGAAATTGTGCTTTGTGAGATAGTCTCATCCATGACAGGCCAAAGCAGACCTTGAAAATGTTCAAATAACTCCTCCAAAGCATTTTAAAAAACAGCTGTAGGAAGCCAAGCCTATTATGAGAATTTTTTAAGCTTAGTTTCTCTGAAGCAAGAAATGGATATGTGTCAAGAGCACAGAGGATTTGAACTACAGCAAATAGAATCAGATCTGAAATGGACTGTGTGAGTTTTCTCTTCTTCAGGAATGGAGAAAAGAAGGAATCCAACAATGCTGCAGAACCAACTGAACAGACTCACATCATTCTCCAGCATGTTTCTTACAGAGTTTATGTCATTTGGAAGAAATTGCACTTAGGTGTGGCTATTCACCATGTTCCTCCTTGAGTCTTAGCAAACTATTACTAATAGAGGGAAAGAAAAAAATAAAATAAAAACCTAGCAACTCCTAACCCAACTAGCTGTGCCAGAAATGAAATAAACTAAATATGTTGAAAAACTGTATCTCTGCTATACTCTAATTTTTATGAAGCTCTTCTGTTGATAAGTGGTAGTTATTCAGGTCATTTGGCCATCAAGCATAAATTTGCATCTAAGAAAGTTAGCTAAACTAAATTAATTTATTTAGTACTTGAAAATTTGAAACATCTGTAAATTGCTTACTGTAGAAATCTGCCAGGGTGCATAACCTCATATTAGAGAATGGGTCTTGCCTTGGATAAAAACCAGGTCTCTAACCTCTAGGGAAGAAATATATACCAAACTCATTTTAAAAGCACATGTAATACAACACTGAATTGGATTTGTAATAACTATTCACATAGATTTATAAGGCAGCTAACATATGGGAATAATAACATTTTGAATATCAGACTTTGAAGTATTCAATTGTCCCACACATTAGTACAGTAGCAAACAATATATATCAAGTGTGCTGTGCTTTGTGAAGAAATAACCACAAAACACTCTTCTAAAATTTGAACCCCAAACAATATTAACTTTAACATGTACTTATTTAAAACTATGGGTAGATCTGTGCCAATTTAATATTCTCAGGCAGAGTTAGAGAGAAATAACTACCAGTCTGGCCCTGCCTACCATCTGCGGTCTCAAAGAATCCGTCCAGCCCACACAATTTCCCTATGTTCCTTAATGTCTTTCTTTATTATCTTCCCTTGAATAATAGCCTAGTATGTAACCTCAGCACTTTGGATCATAACTTTTCATCCTTTTGGAATACCTCTCTTCTACTTAGGAACCTATTCAATTCCTTTTTATGATTGAAAAACTTGCTCAAACCCCATGACCACCCAAGTCTGAAGAAAATTGTTCATTTCTCTTTATTTTTATCTCATTTATTATCCATGTACAATACAGAGAGCAGTACCACACTCTCTCTTGTTTCATTCTCTTTTGTTGTATATAATCAGTTTATTTCCTCATCTTCTATTTTTAATATTTCCATCCTATTTCATAAGCTTCTTGAACAGAAATTTTGTGTCTTTAATTTCATTCTGGTCTCAGTATGATGTTGTGGCACCTTCCAAGTATTTGTTTCCCAGTAAATGTCCGTTTGTTTTAGTTTGAACATCAACATATTTCTATATGCTGGTGTTTTTCTACAGAAATTGAAACAAAGCTACTACTTTGACCAAAATGTCAACAAATTTGATATTTTTGTATGTTAATACATTATTGCTTCTGTGAAACTAGCCAAATAATGTGTCATATTTACACAATAATATTCTATTTGTTTGACATATTATGTCTTTGAAACGTATTTTTTTTTTTAAAATATCTGTGCTCAGGGTGCCTGGATGGCTCAGTGGGTTAAAGCCTCTGCCTTCAGCTCGGGTCATGATCTCAGGGTCCTGGGATTGAGCCCCACATAGGGCTCTCTGCTCAGCGGGGAGCCTGCTTCCTCCTCTCTCTCTCTGCCTGCCTCTCTGCCTACTTGTGATCTCTGTCTGTCAAATAAATAAATAAAATCTTAAATAAATAAATAAATATCTGTGCTCATCATTTTGGGAGTTGAAATTTTTTAAGAACACATCCAAATAGATTGGGTAAGAGACCTAAATTTATTAGAACTCACACATTGGTGGTCACATAATTAAAAGATAAAGTCTCCACATAAACTAATGCCAGATTCCTCTATAATTCTAGCAAATGGTTTTAATTTCTTAAAAGATTGATAGTAACAAGAACAAGTCAATTTATCTCTGAAAGATGTATCTGAGGAGGACAGTAGAATTTCCCAATTAACCAGTTTTTAAAGCGTTGCAAATTATTTTTAATGGATGAGGAAAAGGAAATACACAACTCAACTTTATGACAATTTTGAGACAGCACCAATTGTACCAAAAAAGTTTCTTGCTTTACTCTCTACATGGTGGCAAAAATATGGCCTATGTTTATGTATAAATAGCACAGAAATTTACTCAAATAGATGGTTTAGTTATTAGTATTAATAATGTTAATCTACTACTCATTGAAGTTTTCACATGTCCCAAATATTTTGCTTCAGTTTCATGAAAATCATCTCATCTTATTCTTATTAAATTCTGAAAAAAAGAAAGAAAAAAGGAAAGAAAAGGGTGTTCCCATTAGTCCTATTTTATAAATAACAAAACTGAGACTTAAGTAATGGAAATTGTGCATTGTCTGACTCTCAAACACCTGTGCCCAGTCATCAAACTTCGTGCAAGATTCATATTTTCTTTAAGAATTAACAACTAAGGTGCGCCTGGGTGGCTCAGTGGGTTAAGCCTCTGCCTTTGGCTTAGGTCGTGGTCTCAGGGTCCTGAGATCGAGCCCCACATCGGGCTCTCTGCTTGGAGGGGAGCCTGTTTCCCCCTTTCTCTGCCTACCTCTCTGCCTACTTGTATCTCTCTGTGAAATAAATAAATAAAATCTTTTAAAAAAGAATTAACAACTAATAATTAAGTTTATAAAGATGTTCTGAAGCTAAGGTTGACAAAGGTTGCATCTATATTATATAATAATACACTTATGTTAGCTCCCTAATATATTTCTATCTGATTAAAACAATCTGTATTTATTTATATCTTACCAAAGGAGATGGACTAATGATATCATTAATGATAATTAAGTGCTATGCTTTTAGAATTAATCCTTATTAAGTCATTATGGTTTTGCTTTGGTCAAGAAATGTATTTTATTTTATTGATAAAGCATGATCTTTATTTACTCTTAGGGAATTTAGAATTAACAGCTGCTTACAGACAGGGAAACTGGGAAAAAATAAGGATGACATTCAGTATGAGTGGATAAAATGAATTCAAAGTTTTAAGCTTTTACTAAGTAAATATAAAAGGAGAACCTGAAGATCACACACACACACACACACACATACACACACAGAGTCTGAATTAGTTTCAACCAGCATAAAAATCCTTGGGCATTAAGTCCCTCCTCCCATTTAGAATAAAAATAGATAAATGTCATATGATCACTATGATATGAGGAATTTGAGAGGCAGAGTGGAGGTTTGGGGGGAAGGGAAGAAAAAAGTGAAGCAAGATGGGATCAGGAGAGAGACAAACCATAAGAGACTCTTAATCTTACAAAACAAACTGAGGGTTGCTGGGAGGAGGCGGGGTGTGGAGAGGGTTGTTGGATTATGGACATTGGGGAGGGTATATGATATGGTGAGTGTTGTGAAGTGTGTAAGCCTCACGATTCACAGACCTGTATCCCTGAGGCAAATAATACATTATATATTAATAAAAATAATTTTTTAAAAATAGATAAATGTGATGTTGAGCTTTGTTACTTAAAGTTTAAGAAATTCATTCATATAAAAGAAAGAACTAGGTTGAAATCTATTCAAGTTTAATTTTATAAGTAAAATTATTTAACAATAGCAATCATTACATTGGATTAGACTTCGCTTGTTTGTATGAGAGATCTTATAAACTTCAAATCTATTAAGAGAGAAGTTAGAACTAAATTTCTTTCAACACTTCCAAAACCAAATAATACATTGGTGTTACTCTTGTAAAAACATATTTTTCCTTGTTGGTATCATGGCCTACTCTTTCTCCTCGCATATGGAATGTACCAAGAAGCTTATATTCTGGAAAATGGCATGATGTTGAAGACATATTCTTACAACAGCATTAAGACTGGACAGAGCTGTGTAGGCAGAGCACCTATTTTCTTCCTTTTCCTCTCCTACCACTGTAGATCATAAGTGGGTGGTAAAGGAAACATGGACACAGAACTTTGGCAGATTTCAGGAAATTAATTGTGCAAACAAAACCTTGATAATGGGACACCTAGGTGGCTCAGTGGGTTAAAGCCTCTGTCTTTGGCTCAGGTCATGATCCCAGGATCCTGGGATCAAGCCCCACATCAGACTCTCTGCCCATCGGGGGAGCCTTGCTTCCTCCTCTCTCTCTGCCTGCCTCTCTGCCTACTTGTGATCTGTCTGTCAAATAAATAAATAAAATTAAAAAAAAAAAAACCACCTTGACAATAGGTCCTGAAATTTGGCAGAATGTTCAGAAGACTTCAGATGAGCCATGAATGTTTTTATTCAATAAATATATAATTATGAAATGCATACCCAAATATTAGAAAACAAAACAGAAGCTGATGTTTAAAGAATTGAAGTCCCTTTATGTTTTAATATTGAAAGCAAAAATTCTGATAGAATGATCTCATTTGGATTTATTTTGAAATGATTGATAATTGATATGTTATTATATACTGCAATACTTTAATATTCAAGAAAACCAGTAAAGCAAAGAGCTAAAATAGCAGAGTGGGAAGCATTTTAAATTGGGACCTATGGGACTTCAGGCAAGTGACTGAGAAATGTAAATTGTTTCTTCCTTTCCTTAAAATGAAATTGCCAAACTGAATTATCTGTGAGGTGCCTTAAACCTGGAAAATGATAAAAATGTATATAGAAATACGCTTCTGAAAAACTGTTTCTGATATAAGCAGCTTGACAGAAAAAGTGCTCATAAAAATTCTGAAAGGTGACAGAAATAATAGGAAAATGAAGAAGTGAATAGAGAAAATAGTTACTTGGATATGAAGAATATGGTAAATAGAAATAACTGAAGTAAAAACTGGCTTCTTGAAAGATTTAGTAATAAATGTCATCGCCAGCTTTGTAATGGTATTCTCTTATAAGAAAACTTGAGGGGCGCCTGGGTGGCTCAGCTGGTTAAATCTCTGCCTTCGGCTCAGGTCATGGTCTCAAGCCCTGCACCGCACCGGGTTCTCTGCTCAGCGGGGAGCCCGCTTCCCCTTCTGCCTACTTGTGCACTCTTTCTCACTCTCTCTCTCTTTCTGTCAAATAAATAAATAAATCTTTAAGAGAAGAAAAAAGGAAACTTAATTATAGTGTAGTAACTAAAATGTCGTTCATTCAACAAGTAAGTCCTAAACACCTACCTGAACACCTACCTGCTTTCCCCAAAGTAGGCACTAAGCCATTGCTGTAGGTGCTTTGAAGAGATAATAACCCCAGACCTCTTGAATCTCACATGCTATCTTTACACAGACACATGCATGTGTACATTTAAGGCACAGTGTGGCTGATTCCAGAAAGATACTGCATCCAACAAAGACAATCCACGAACAGCAACAAAAATAAATAGTGCTGGTTTGTGCTTTCAGATCTCCCATAATCCTTCTTAAGATCCTCCCTTTCCTCTGGGATAATTCTGTCAAACTTCCACACTCCTCTAATCTCTCATTGTAGAAACCCTTCACTCTTGGTCCTGTATTCCAGTTTATTTCAATTTCCAGTACAGGTGAATGCTTTCTTCCCTCTCAACCCTTCCCTCCAGCTCTGCTTTTAGAGTAAGGAATGTGTTGTTTTCATAAAAATGATAGAATATCACACATTCTTCATTCCCAGGCTTCTTATTCCTATTCATCTCTTACTCAATGGGACTTTCTACAAGAATATTGATTAAGGTATACATTCTCTGAGTTGTTTCATATTTCAGAGTGTGCTTCATATTTGAGTGGTAAGTTGACTGATCATAATATTTGATAACTACCCAACTTTTCTCAGGAATTTATATTCATTTATTAGACAGGTATTTACTGAGCACATACTATGTACCATAAATTGCTACAGGTGCTGTGGATAGAGCAGCGAATAAGGGAGATCTGATTTCTGTTCTGATGGATCTTTATCTAGATGGTCTATGTAGACACATTTCTATTATTCTTTGGCATTGATGGCTATGTGCAGATGTCTGAGGATAAATTGATTTTTTTCAAGTTTCTTGCTTTATTGAGACTGAATGCTTGAATAGTTTATTTTCATTCTTATGATATTCTGTAACTTTATCGAGATAAGATTCAGTGTGTGCCTTTTTAAGTTGCAAATCCAGTCCTTTCTTTATTTCAGAGAAATTTTCCTATGCTGTGTCACTTAATATTTTCCCTTTTATATGCGTTATCTATTTCAGAGACACAAATTATTTTATTCCAGAGTATCTCATTTGTCCTCCACATTATGGTCTCTTTCTACTTCAATCTTTTCCCACCCCCTCTGCCTTTACTGTGATTCTTCTATTTCAGGAATTTAATGTTCAGCTGGGCCTATTCTCTTTGCAATTTCATTTGTTCTGTAGCATGCTATTTTGATAGGATGGTATTTTGCCAGATCATTTCTCATTATGGATCATGCTTAACTTGAGAAGCTCTGTCCAGAATCTCTAATTATTCTTACAAAGTGTGCCAGAATTTTCAATTTTATGTGACTCCGTCTCCAGATTATCAGAGAACAGATAGCCTTCTCTGGCTTCAACGGTTATAGGGCTCATGAATATGTTATATTCATGGAGATAAAACCCAGAGAACTGAACTGGAGCTCTTTCATGATCATTAGTGGGATGGGGTTCTGCACCTTGTTCTACTGAACAGTTCTCTTCCAGGGATCACTCCACCCATTGAGCGATGTCTCCTATTTCCAGGATGGGAGTAGCCTTGCAGTTTTGGGGGTTCCTCTCTTCTGCTCTCTGAAACTGACATTTTTCCATAAAAAGCCAGTTCTGCTCCTATATAAAAAGGCAGTCCTACTTTTACATATATGCTTTTCACTGATTTCTACAAAACTAACATTTCTACCAACAAACAGAAAGGAAATCATACAGGGCAAACCTCAAGCCTGTCTCTCTCCAAATTTGGAAACATTATTGAAAAATCTTATATCAAGTCATCACAACTGCTTGGGGCAAGAACAGAAATGAGGTGAGGGAATAGTCTAGTTTCCTGAAATCTTCTCTACCCATAAATATCATGGATCATGGATTAACACCTTTATCCAGGTTGGGACCCTGAGCAATGAAAACAGAAAAGACCAAGCTTAAAAATAAGAGTTGAAGATTACAAAGGACTTACACACAAGCTATTGCTACTTACTAAGTTATGGCTTTGTTGATGTCAATGAGGATGAAACTTCATTCTGAGCTGGAAGTCAGTGTATCTGAAGTCAACAACAACTAAGCTCTAAAGAGATAGAATCAGGCTGTCCTGTTTGCTTCTCATGGCTTTTGTATGAATACCACTGGGGAGGTAGCCAAATGTTCTACATCCTGTGAGCTACATAGAAACTGTAAACTGAGAAGGCATTAGAACCTAGTAACCTAGGAAATGCTAAGAATATGAGATAGCAGGAGCTGCTACTGGATGTCATCACATCACTACTCAGTGCTGTTCCATGATTCAGCAAACTTAGGCCCTGAAGGAAAAGTAACAGCCAGTATTTGAAATAGTTGTTAAAAGATCCTCTCCCAACTAGAAGCTTTCAAAAGATGTTAGGCATCAGGATCAACTGACTCGATATCACCCAGTAATAGATGAAGACATGACATCAGGAAAGAGAGTTTAAATTGTTGATTTTGTTTTTCAAAATACCCCTTCCTCTGGAGAGAAAAGTAAGATGTTTCTTTTAGGAAACTGATGGATTTCAAGGCTTTGTAACTCTGGGTATGGTGTCAACCCAATTACAGAGATTTTGATTTTGAACTCATCCATCATATCCTAACATAGAACATAGCCTAGGAATATAAAGTCATTTTAAAGTAAAGAAGCCAAGGAAATAAATCTGCAGAATGTCTTGGAGTCTATCTCTGTGTAAATTCGAAATGGACTTTGAAAGGTAATGCAGGTTAGTCTCCTCATTTTTCAAAACAGGATGTCAAGTCAGCGTCCGGTGTATCTGGAATTTAAATCACATGGATCCTCCTGTAATCAACAGGGATAGAAGAGCTGTGCTTCAGGCACTTGTCAGAAGATTCCACCATAAACATACTGGGATAGAGCTCTTGCCCAAGGCTTATTTGTGGGACCTGATGCAGGGCAGGCACCATCTAAGAACATTTAAAATCTTTATTCCTCAAGTTTCTCCAAACCTGTACCCTGTGTTAAGCCAAATGTCAAGTTTTAGAAGGAAAAAAGATCTGGATCACATTATCTTAATTCCCTGTAGAAAGAAATTTAGTGAGCTAAGATTTCAATTTTATATTCTCCATCTTGCTCAAGGTCATAATTCAAGGAACTCCAATATGAAAAAGATTATTTTTCATTTTACAAAGTTGTATTAAATTCTCAAGATAACTTCAATTAAAATGTTAACAATTTAGGTTTTTTGTTAAAATTCAAGGACAATAAAATATTTATTTCCCTGGATCAGGTTCTATAATGTTGTGCTTGAGGACCTATACAGGAATCCAGCAGACCTGTTCGAATTCCAACACTATTCTCCTTCCTGGTTCCGTGATATTAAGCAGATTACTTCATAGAAAAGTCAGGATGATCAGAATACTGGTTTCACAGGATAAGGCTTAAGTAAGTAAGTATACATAAAGAGTTTCAATGACTAACATATGGTAAGCTATTACAAAAGGGCAGGGAAGACATGGCAATAATCTATACAAGTTCAGTAGCAATAGTGATAGAAGCAGGCAGGTGTAGAGATGTTTAGAAGTTAATATTGACAAGACTTGGTACTGAAGTGAATATGGAATGTAAAGCAGAAAGATTTCTAATATTACACCTAAGACTGGGGCTTACACAACAAGAGTTGAAATATCACCATGAAAACAGAGTACACTGAATCTTTTTTTTTTTTTTTTTAAGTAGGCTCCATGACTAGCATCAAGCCCAATGTGGAGCTCAAACTCAGAACCCTGAGATCAAAACCTGAGCTGATATCAATAGTCATATGCTTAATCAACAGAGCCACCCAGCCACCTCCAGAGTACACTGAATCTTGACTTCAGTTTGGATCTATTGAATTTGAGGTGCTTTTGAAGTACCTAATTGACAGTTCAATACTTAGATTAGAGGCACAACGAAGCAGTATGAATGGCTCTGTAAATGTGGATGTTAGCCGCGCCACAGGAGGATGGGTGACTAGAAAAATAGTTTTAGATGAAAATAGAACTAGGGCTAGTTAGAACTAGTTCTAAAATAGAACTAGAGCTAATTTCCCCTGAGGACTTCCAGGGGAATTATAATCTTATCACACTGATACACTGGTTAGTATACTAGTATACTCCCTCATATTTAAGTCAACTCTTAAAAATCCACATTAATAGGAAGCAGGGATGGTGGAAGCTGAAAGAAGCAAAACACCATGTCTTAAAACATGTTATCAAATAGCTTTATTATTATTGTATTTTTTTATTTTTTATTTGAGTATAGTTGACATACAATGTTACATTAGTTTCAGATGTATAGTGTAGTGACAACTTCATAGGTTTGCTATGCTCACCTCAAATCTAGCTACCGTTTGTCCCATACAATGTTCTTACCATGCTGTTGACTGTGTTCCTTCTGCTGGGCCTTTTACTCCCATGACTTACTCATTCCCTAACTGAAAGCTGGTATCTCCTTGCCTCCTTCTGCCATTTTGCTTATCCTTCCATCTCTTTCCCTCTGGCAACCATTGGTTTGGTCTCCATATTTATAGCCCTGATTCTTTTTTTGGTTTGCTTACTCATTTGTTCTTTTAAGATTTGACATATAAGTGAACTCATATGGTATTTTGAACAATTGTTTCCACTATTGAGAAATTAAGTGTGCTTGATGATTATCTGTGATGATATTAAGGATTATATCACTGACCTTCTTCCTTACACCAACCAGTATCACCATTTGGTGAGTCTGTAATCAAAGAAAAACTATCTGGCTATTCACAGTTGGGTTTCACTTTGTTTATTATTCTGAAATGCAAAATTTTAAAATACACTCTGACTTTCTGTAACACTTTCCTCAAGCTTACTTATACACACATCTTAAAGAAGTGTTAATGCATTAACAACCATAAGATTAATGCAGCTATGAACTGTCATTACATGCAAGTTCTCAGGAAAAAAAGAAAGTAGTGTTACATTAAATGAAAATTCGAGGCAAAATAGCTAAAGCATAGTTTGTGAAAGACTGTGGAAGATAGAAGATGAATGAGGTCTTAGTACTTTTTACACTAAATGTGACAGTTTTTCCATTTGTAGAAATGGATAATATAATAGTATTTATCTTGTAGGATTTTTCTGAGGGTTGAAGAAATTAATATAATTAAAGATCTTAAAATAATGCCTGGCACATGGGAAGAGCTTAATAATACATAATGGAGGATCATGGCATGGGTTTCAATAAACTAATGCATATTTTTAAGGAAATAATATTGTTTTGAAATTTTTTTCTTCAACTAGAAATTAATTATAGAAAAAAGTAATCAAAATGATTGTTTTCAATTCATCAATAGTTGGAGATAACACTAAACTTTTCTGAAAAAACAATATTAAGTGAAAAGAAATTAGCATGAGGAATTTACTAAAATTTAAAATATGTTTGGACAAGTAAATACAATAAGTCCTTATTAATACAATTTAATTGATTTAGTTTAATAAAAATCAACTATGATAGGCCATGTTATAATAGGGATAACTATTATACCTAACATAATGTAGATAGATAGATGATTCATGATAAATAGATAGAGATAGATAACAGATAGATGATAGATAGTTATGGATATAGGTATAAATATAGGCATTTCTCTAAGGATAATCAACTATTTTAATAGGAATAATAGGGAAAACTTGAATGTTGACTACGTAAAATAAAAGCATTGTATTAATATTAAATTCCGTGTACAACGCATTACAAACAGTAGGAACTTGACTAACATCTATTGCAACCGTTTAAAGGGATTAGCATAGGATTTTGTCAGATGCATAAAGATGTAGAATCCTGTAGTAGACACTGCCATTGCTCTGTCTGAATCATCTTGGATCATTGACCATTCTGCTAGCCCTTCCTTTGCAACTTCTGTATGCTTTTTGTTTCCAATGGCTCATATCTGCAACTGCGTTCCAGGAACTGGCCCTGAGCTATTGACCAACTTTACCCACAAGTGAAGTGAGAAAATCCAGAACCAGAAGTACCTGGGACTTTACCTCCCCATCACTACCCCCTTATGACAGGCCTTAGCTTATGACTAATCAATTGGGCTAGGATGAACATCCAGCAACCCTGACTCAGGATGAGAATCACTCTTAAATGTAAATTACATTCCATAACTTCCCTGAACTTGGATCCATTCCTGAGTTTCTTTTCTTAACTTTTCCTGCTCTCTTTCATGGCTTTCTCCTAAAACACTTTTTGGGTTTTTTGTTTGTTTGTTTGTTTGTTTGTTTGCTTAAAGATTATTATGTATGTCTTCAAGAGAGTGAGAGAGAGAGAGAGAGAGTGGCTGGGGAAGGAGAAGCAGAGAGATGGGGACAAACAAACGCTTCACTGAGTGCTGAGCCAACGTGGTGTTCAATCTCAGGACCCTGAAATCACAACCCAAGCCGAAACCAAGTCAGACACTTAACAACAGAGCCACCAAGGCACCCCATGGGAACACTTTCTTAATATAGACCTTGTAATCAAACCTTTATCTCAAGCTCTGCATCATTCTAAGACAAATAAATTTCATCACAAATTTTATCTCTTTTCTCCCTTGTACTTTTGTACCAAATTGAGCATCTTAGAAATCCCTGAGTAGATGGTAAATTAACTTTCTTCCTGATAGCAATTATTTCAAAACAGTGTATATATATTTGGACCTTTTTTCTCCCATATTAAGTTTTATTTTAACAAAACATGGCCTCCCAAAAAAATACAAATTCCTACTCAAAAGCCTTAGACAAGATAATCTCTTAAAAATGTAGCAGATGGAAAAACTATACTTTAAAAATGCACAGCAAAAGTTAAAATAAATTCTCTTTATTCACGTGTCTTTCAAAAGTTCCATATCTCATTAAAATTCTCTTGTTCTCACTCTTTTCCAGCTCTGCTCAGACAAAACTAGTATTCAGTGATGGTGCTGTCCCAGCTCTACCCTGACTCTACTTCTCCCAACTTCTAGGTGTTTCCTATTACTGGATGCATACACAAGTATAACATATATAAATATATATACATTTATGTAAAGTTCATTTAATTATTTTTGCATCTGCTGATTTTAATGCAGTATTTATTTGATTTGAATAATGTAATGAACATTTCAGTTTCCAACCATAATAGCCAAGTATTCTGTCTCTTCTCTGAAAATTTGAGACCACTTATACTAAGAAGAGAAATAGCTGAGTTTATTTTCCTGACTCTTATATATAATTCTTATTTGAACTTAATTCAGAAAAAATTAAGCTGCTTACAAAGATATGTTAAATAAAGCAAAATAAAAATACTGATTGGTGGAAAAAAAATAAAAGACAATGGGGAAGACAGATGTAATGGAACATGGAAATATAATTTTATTATAAGGAAAGTAAGAATTAATCCTGGGTCTGAGAAAGGGAGGGACAGGGGGAGGAGTGGGCATTGCCTGTATTTTCCCTTGCAAGTTTCCTTTACATACCAGGAAAGACATGATCACAAAACACATTGTTTCTCCAGTGACATCACTTAAACATGAGAGTTCTAGATCTTGTTTCTCAATTGAATTGGCATAACTCAGGCAAAAAGACTATGGAAATGGGATAATAGCTTTTTTTAAAGTCATCCTAATAAACTGTTATCACCTAGCACCTAAGATTAAAACATCTGCCTCTTCACACCGAAATGAAAAAGTTGTAGATGATGTAAAGTTTACATATTTTATTAGTTTATAATACCCTAACCTTAAAGATGAGTGTAACTAAAAAAGAATGTGATATCTGCTGTGGAAAATTTTACAAAACATATTAAAATATTCTCAACACTTTTAAGTTGTTAAAAATTAATATTTGACTGGTTGTAGCTTTAAACATATATTTCCCTAGTTAATCCACTTCAAGATATCATCTTGAAAGTATTAGAAGATTGTAGTTATGCTAGGACTTATGCAGAAGCAACTAGCACAAAAACAAACAAGCAAATTGCCTACTCAAAGCAAAAAAAAAAAAAAAAAAAATGTGGTTGCCTGAAAAGGGATCTTCTTTCTCCCCATCCACTAACATCCTCGGCTGTTTGGACCTGGGCCCCAATATTTTTCGAGATTAAGATGCTTTCTTGCTCTAGTCATCAAACCGCTTGTTTCAGGGTTTGTTTATTTGTTGCTTATCTTTTGTAACAGCTGAAATAAAATGGTCTTCTAACAAGAAATATGACTTCACAGCAGATCCTGAGGTAACAAGTACAATATTCCTCTCATTCCTATTTAGCTCAGAAACATTATAAAGAACATTATAGGAAAAGGGGGGAAAACCTCAGCAACACTAGGATGCTGGCTTTAAATCTATTCTGGATGGCAAGAGCATGTGTTTACTACTAAAAAACATCTTCTTTTGTGAACTCTAAGAAGCAAATAGGAAAGAAAATTAGAAAGCAAGCACTGTGACTTTTTACAGGTACAAAATAGGATAAACATCTCTAATGACTAAACCAACTGTAAACAATGCCTTCACATGTGTTTATTTTACTTTCAGTTTTTTTCCTGGATGCACGCCCCAAAGGATGCCTTCATTAGGTAAATACCAGTAGAAATATAATTAATGCCTCAATTGAAATCAAAAGGTAAGCAACAAGGCACCTGGTTGGCTCAGTTGGTGAAGTGTCTGACTCTTGGTTTCTACTCAGCTCATGAGTTCAGGGTCAAGAGATCCAGCCCCAAGTAGGGCTCCACCCTCAGTGCAGTGTCTGCTTTGGATTCTCGCTCTCTATCTCCCTCTGCCCTTCTCCTCAAGTATGTTCTTGCTCTCTCTAAAATAAATAAATAAATCTTTAAAAAAAAGTGTCAATTACTGAAAGGAAATCAAACAATTTTTATTTTAGCAGTTTTTTGTGTTTGGAAGGTTTTCTAGAAAATTTATGATGATATTATAATAACAAAAGTCACAAATTAAAAACTCAAAATAAGATTACACTGGTTTCCCAAAAATAATTAGCATACAGTTTTCTTTAATTTATACATATTGTTTTCAAGCTTACTGAAATTCCTTTTTCCCCTAATTGTTTTGTTCTACATTTTAAAGATTTTTTACTTATTTATTTTACAGAGAGAGAGAGATCACAAGTAGGCAGAGAGGCAGACAGAGAGAGAGGAGGAAGAGGGTCTCTGCTGAGCAGAAAGCCCGATGTGGGGCTTGATCCCAGGACCCCGAGATGACGACCTGGGCCGAAGGCAGAGGCTTAACCCACTGAGCCACCCAGGTGTCCCCTTGTTCTACATTTTAAAAGAAAAAATTATCATGTAGATTAGAAAAGTAGACTAAAAGTAATACTTAGAGAAATACCATTAAATGCATAGAATTATATCATATTAATGCAAATGTAGTGGTGTATTTCTTAATATTAAATGACTCATTACTCAAGACCTTCATTATAGATGAAAAAGTAATTTTTGGAAACTTAATATTTATACCATGAATGTTTTGGATTGAGGTATAGCATAATTAACATAGCAACTTGAAAATAAGGAAAAAAAAGGATAATTTCATTTGTGTTTTCTCCCAGGAAAATAATAAAATATGACACAAAAAATAAGAATGAGATCACATGAATCAAGGACATAAGATACTATGAGAGCCAACTTTTTTTTAAGATTTTATTTATTTATATGACAGACGGGGATCACAAGTAGGCAGAGGCAGGCAAAGCAGAGAGCCCGATGCAAGGCTCAATCCTAGCACCCTGAGATCATGACCTGAACCAAAGACAGAGACTTAACCCATTGAGCTATCCAGGCGCCCCAAGAGACAACTTTTAAGGTTGATCCCTACCTGCTCGATTCCTTCTTCTTTGACTGTCGGCGGGACCTCATCACTAACTTGTAATGAAGGATTACGGCAAAAGTGATGGAGTGTCCCTTCTGAGATTAAGTTATAAGAAGGCTCTAACTGGGGCACCTGGGTGGCTCAGTGGGTTAAGCCTCTGCCTTCGGCCAAGGTCATGATCCCAGGGTCCTGGGATCGAGCCCCACGTCAGGCTCTCTGTTCAGCAGGGAGCCTGCTTCCCCTCCTCTCTCTCTACCTGCCTCTCTGCCTACTTGTGATCTCTGTCTGTCAAATAAATAAATAAAATCTTTAAAAAAAAAAAAAAAAAAGAAGGCTCTAACTTGTGTCTTAACTGTATTCTCTCACTCTCTTGCTCACTCAGAAAAGCCAGCCAGCAGGTACTGAGTTGCTCTATTCAGAGATGCACATGGCTAAGAACTGAGGGAGGGAGACCCTGGCCGACAGCCAGTAACTGAATCCTGCCAGCAACCACATAAGTAAGCCTAGAAGTGGTTTCTACTCCAGTCAAGCTTTCAAATGAGATCACAGCCCAGTCAATACCCTAATTGGACTCTCATGAAGGACCTTGAGGTAGAGGTATTCTGACAGCCTCACCTGACCCTGAATCACAGCAGCTATGAGGTAACAAATGTTTGTTTTAAGCCACCTAATTTTAAAATAAAGTAACTAACATAGATGCCAATTGCAAACATATTGGGTATGGTGGACAGGTGTTCTATTCCCATATTTTTTCATAAATTACTAAATTGCCAGAGCTGTAAAATTAAAAACTACATTTGCTAGGGTTCACTGCAAGTTGATGTTTTGAATAATTAAATTTTGCTAATTAGAAGCAATTTACTGAAATTTGGAAGGCAAAAATTAGCAGTCATCTTTCTGCTACTGTTTTCAGCTTGGCAGCTTGGTCATGGATAAATGAAGATTTTCTGCAGCAGTGTTCTAGGGTATAGTCTCTGGTTTCAAAGTGTTCAAATGTTACTAATGGCCATGGAAGTCCCATCTGCAATGGCCATGTGCTCTCGAACTCAAAAGCTCAACAGGTAGTCTCCTGGCTTTTTTGCCCTTTGTATATGGCACAGGTAACAGGTCCTCCAGCAGATCAGTTTTACATGGTTCAGGGCAGTGAGCCTGGTGGCCAGTCAGGATCCCACCCCTCCAGTTACAATTACATCAATTAGTTTTCCTGCCTAAAATATCCAGCACAGTTTCTACTTGCTGCAAGAAACCACATTTGTGCTGGACCATACACTTATAAAAAGCAGGTGTTATATTAATTGTGGGGTTTTGGTTCAACATCTATTTGTTTCCCTGATACAGTTGTGCGTGGTCAACTCTCTGTGATATTCAAATACTGAGTTCATTTGGCTAATTTAGTAAAAGTTATTTGCTCTCCAAAATTGTATTGATTACTTTTTTATTATTAGGAATCTCTTTTCTCTTATAGTTCTTCATCTCCAGACACTATTTGAATTATTTCCTTGCATCATAAGCCCCCAAAAAATGATAATTTATTCCATACAACTTAATACAAATGAATAGATTTAGTTCTAAAAATCTCTGACAAGGTAGTTTCAGGTTTGCTGGAAGTTAAATTATGTTCATTCCAAAGTTCCTATTTATTCAAATTTGCAAGGTTTCCACTGAGAATTTGATCTATTTTTGCCAAGAATATTAAAGAAACAAAAAAAAAACTCATTTTTTGGAAAACAATGGAAGTAAAAATGATAATTTAACTTTATTCTTCGTTAAATCTTTTTACATTTACTAATTAAATATTGATAAACTAGCCCTTTCTAACAGTGAAAGAACTTTTTCATTCACACAGCTTAAAGCTGGTTAAGAAAATTATATACTTAAAAATGGAAATGTAAATTTTTCTCATTATCACAGAAAATCAAATTTATTAGCATGCTGTAAAATGAGCTCATGGTTTTATTCCAAATTTACCCTCTTATAATCTTAAAAAAAAAGAGGCAAATAGAAAAAAGAAGAGAATGAAGTTTGTTTATTTATAAAAGTAATTTCACATTTCTATAATGTAACTAAACTAAGCATGTTTAGGAATATAAAAACATTTTCCATATTCATGATTATTAAGTCAAGTCCATTCTTATATCAGCTATACTGTATTAATTTCATACTAGTGTTACTCAGAAAATATCCCAGATCGTAGAGTGACAGATGCTCATCTTCTGAATAGACCCTTTCTAGTACAACAGGTAATTCAACCCAATTTAATTCAATATCATTTCAACTCAATTCAAGGCAATTCTAAATATTGGAGGTTTTATTGTGCAATTCTTGTGGGTACAGGGAAAAAATAATAATATCCACTGACTGCTTTTAAGAATCACAAAACCTTACACTAGATAAAAAAAAATCAGAATAAGAATAGATGCAATCAGCATGAAAAGTAATTTGGTGACATCCAGAGAGGGGCACTCAATATAATTTTCAAAACCTCTACTGTAGTGCTTTTAAAAGCACATTATCTGATGACAAAATCTATATATTCAACCACAATATAGTTCTAAAGTGATTTATTTTGTCACTCTCCATAGGATTTCCTGAAGGAAACTATAACATAAAATGAAATTTATCTTCAGTCTTCATAGATAACATGCTAACAGAAATATTTTACAATCTATTATTTAGAATAATTTTCTCATATTCTACCAAGTAAAATCTTGATCTCAAAAAAATAAAAAAGACAGAAAAACATGTATGGGGAAGAAAGAATGCTCAATAGTATTATCAATTTCAAAATGCTGTTACCTTGAAGTTAAGACAACCCTTTGAAAAAGCTAAAAACTAAAAAAGGATTCAAATATACTTCACTTCTGGATTCCAATTTGAATTTTCAGCTTCTGATATATAATTAATTGAACCTACTAAAACAAAGCTGTTCATTGCTTTTTTTGTCAATTATTTTCCATGAACAATTATATTTTCCTATTATTTATTCTTATTTTAACAACCAATTTTTTGTTATCATTTGTCCTCTAACATATAACTTCTTTTAGGATATGGAATTCTTGTAATTTTCTCAAAAAATGATTGTTCTTTCAAAATTACCAATTTCCCTGTGGAAATTAGGTATTTGGTCAAATTATTCATTCAACATTTTCTCTCAAGATTATTTTGGCAAAGATTAACCATCATCCCTACAAAGATTCATATCCTATCACCCAGACTCAAGAATGAGGTAAGACCTGGAACAAAATGTTGGAAAGACAGAACTTAGGTTTTTGTTTCTCTAAGCATTTGGCCCCTCAAGTTCTGACTCCCCTAACAGATATAGGACAACTTCAAAAAAGAATTGTTTTCTTCTCTTTCTTTTTTTTTT